>NW_022631018.1:1452730-1990653 GCF_010015895.1 Lontra canadensis | reverse complement strand
TAAATAAATAAAATCTTTAAAAAAAAAAAAAAAAAGAATGAAGGTTATCCTGCTCATATCTGGTTTGATTTTTGGTATCAGTTTATTTTTACTACCATATGGTAAACAAATTACTTGTTTACTGTGTTTGCTATTATTGATAACTGTCTTTAATTACAGTATTTCAAAAGTTGTTCCATGAAATTTAATTCATCTACATTTATTCCATTTATTCACCTACATATATTCCATGAAGTTTAATTCACCTACATTTGATAATGAGCAAATTAATTGTGTTGTAAAAAAGTCAAATTGAAGGAGAATGGAGCTCATTGTATATGTTCCTTATGATGTTCTTTTTTAAAACTCATTTTATTTAGGATTGATTGTTGTTATCCTCTTGTAGCTTGTATGAGTTACTCTGTGAATACGGAAGCTTCATTGGACAACACAGATGATGAACAACCAAAACAACCAATTAAAGCTACAATAATATTGAAAATTCAGCAAAACATAGGTATTTAATATCTCTTATAAAATTGAAAAGTCTGTACTTTGGATTTGAGTTTTCTCCTTGTTTTAAAATTATTTGCATTACATTTTGCTTTCTTAGATGTGCTAGATTAAGCCCATATTTATTAAGTATTATGGAAAGTGCTAGACCCTAGAGATAGAAGAGATGGAAAGATTCATAAATAATGCATTATTGCAGTTGCCCTCAAACATGACACTTCCAGTTATTTTTGTTGGTGTGTTTGTTTGTTTTTAGAGGGGGTGAAAGGAACAGAGAGAGAGAGAGAATGTTAAGCAGGCTCCACGCCCAGTGCAGAGGGCTTGATCTCACAAACCTGAGATCATGACCTCAGCCAAAATCAAGATTTGGATGTTTAACAACTTAGCCACCCAGGCACCCCACTTTTTGTGTTTTTGCAAGAAAAACTGAGTTTCAGGAATCAGTTATTATAATTGGACCGATGCCTTCCAGATTGGTGTTCTTTGAAGAACTGCTATTGTAGAAGATTTTGATACATGTTCTATGAAAAAAGTCAAATTCAAGTCTGGAAATTCGTAATGAGCTTTGAGTTTTAAAGGCTCCAAGAAGCATGGCAATCACTTTAACGTTGTTCAGACTTACTGGTTAAAGAAAATGTAGACTGTTAAGTGGAATGCTGGTTTGAGAAATGCTTTATAAGCATTAAGACTTTTGACTGAGAGAAGTCAGAAGATCTTTCTTGGCACTTACTTACTAGATATTTACCTAAATTCATGGTACTGAAGTGCATATGTATGTGTATGTCTGTGTCTGGACTGCTCTGTCGGTTTTGTTTTGGTTAACTTAAAATTATCAGGAAAAAATAAGTAAAACTAGAAGTTACCAACACAAACTTACTAATTCTTAGATTTTATAATGGTGGAATCTGAGTTTTTTAGTTTGAATAGTTACACAAATGACTTTGCCTTGTCATGTTTGAGAACCACCACCCATTGGGACTGTCTTTTGGTTTAAGCTATCTGGAATGTCAGTGTGGATATTTATAGAAACCTTTTAAAGTGTGTGTGAGGGGCGCCTGGGTGGCTCAGTGGGTTAAAGCCTTGGCCTTTGGCTCGGGTCAAGATCTCAGGGTCCTGGGATCCAGCCCCACATTGGGCTCTCTGCTCAGCTGGGAGCCTGCTTCCCTTCCTCTCTCTCTGCCTGCCTCTCTGCCTACTTGTGATCTCTGTCAAATAAATAAATAAAATCTTAAAAAAAAAAAAAAGTAAAAAAGTATGTGTGAGTTTTCCTCTCAGATGTGTGTGAGTGCACATGTGTGTAAGAGAGATTCTTTTTTTCTTGCTTGAAGGTTTTGGTAAGTGGCAAAGTACATGATTACTGGTCCAGCCTTTGCCATCTATTCAATTTATTGCTGTATTTTCCTCATAAGACTTAGCTGGTTTTTAATACATATATATGTGTGTGTAAGCATATGTGTTTATGCAGGTGTATCTTGTTGTTTAGGCTCATTGGTTGCCTACATTTCAGAGCCTAGGATCAGTTAAGCCTTTCTTTTGCTCATCCCATTTCCATTTGTTTTGTGTTTGTTTTACTTGTAGGTGTGATTGCAGCAGTTGCAGTTGCAGTCCTTGCTGCGGGTATCTCCTTTCATTACTTCAGTGATTAGGGTGAGACACAGCTTCCTGATCTACCAGAGAACACTGAGCAACCATTACAAATAATAAAGATTGCAAACAGTTCATCTGCATTTAAGACCAGAGCAGCTACCTCTGCTGCCATAATGCCTATTAGGTTTCTGACTAAAATGAAATCACCAGCTGCCTTGTTTAGCCCTGCTTATATTATAGATGGCTCAGGCTTCCAAAAATAAAGTCATGCATATAGATGGAAGTTGCATGTAACAAATCCTTATTATCTATTTTTAAAAATGTTCAAAATGATGGTTTATTGTCATAGATTTTAGTCCTGTTGATCTGGATCACATACTGATCAGGATATTAAAAAATGTGAATAGTCAGGGTTGACTGAATATCTTAGTCATAGAATAAATGAAATTTCTACAAAGTGGGGCAACAACCTGTTGAGTAAGTTCATACTCTAGGACTTTTCTAATGTATACTCAGTTCCAAAAGACTGATCAAGTTCTAGTCAAAGGGTAGGAAACCTTTCCAGAAAGGTTTGAATTATTAAGGATTACCATAAATCCTGCGTTTTCTCAGATTAGAATATCTTACCTGTTTTAATATATTTAATGAGACTTTACTTCTAACAGTGCATTATACTAGGTACTGCAGAACAACAAAATCCTAAATAAAATCTATTTTTGAATGCATTAATTAGGTCAGAGAAAGTAGGGAAAGTTTCTGAGAATCATACCTCTATTTTTACTCACCCACAAAGATGAACGAACACATTTTGAGTTGGGAATTCTGAGTACTGTTTTAAGCATGCAAGTGGACAGTGGTGGGTCAGATGGCAAATACTAATTGCAGTACATTCATATGCCGGTTGCCTTGGACTAGAAACAAGGAGATGAATCTGAATCTGAGATGCTCTCCTAGCCAAGACAGTTGAAGTGGCTACTTAGTTTATAGTATCCTATAACTCCTGGCAGAAGCAAGATATAGGTTCAAGATTTCCATGGCTTAAGATAAAGCAATATTATGATTAGACTAGAGATAACCAGGTGCAAAGTGAAACTAGCATGAGAAGGAACCTATAGAAATAATAAACTTTGAATTCAGTTCTCTAAAGTCTCATCACTGACATCGATGAAAGATGGAATGAGAGGCAAATCTAAAAAACAATTGCTAAAAAAGAAAAATAAGTTACTTGAAATTTAAAAAGAACCCTCAGACATGTTGAATATAATATTAGACTTAACTGAAGAGACAATAAATAAACTGGAAGTGAGATCTAAAGGAATTACCCCGTGCACAGCAGGGAGCAACTAAAGAGCTAGGAAATACAGATATTTAAGAGAAATTTAGAGATATGGAGAGAAGAATTACAAAGACTGGAAGTATTCGGAGGGAAGAATAGAGGATGGAGCAGTGGCAATATTTGAAGATAACTATTTTCCATATTTGTTGGAAAAACATGAAGTCATAATTTCAGGAAGCACCATATATTTCAAGCATACATGGATCAAATCCATGCCTAAACCCAAAGTAATGTGACTGCAAGATACCAGACACACGATTTTAAAAGCATTCAAAGGAAGAAAAAGATAATGAAGGCCAGACAGTAACGTACTTATTAGGCTTCTCAATAGCAATAATGTACCCAAAAGATGGTGGAATATTGCCTTAGAAATTCTGAGGAAAAGCTAATTATCAACTTGGAATTTGTGCCAAGCAAAACTGAAATGTTCAGATGAAAAACAGATTTTTGCCATCAACGGAACTTCAATAAAGGAAGTGCAAAAAGGATGATCTTCGAAAAGGAAAAATGTTTCCACAGGATGATCTGAAATTGAACTGGTGAACAAATACAATGATAAACATGTAAATCAAAAGTGTTATTAATATAAAACAGTCATAATTAAAGAAATGTTTATAAGAAGTAAAATTGTATATAACTGTAAAATGAAATAAACATTTTATGCAACATGAATGTGGACTTCTAAAATAGGATGTAATTGAGAAACTAGAGAGTAGTTTTTAAGATGGGAGGAGAATGATTAGAATTAAAGTGTTTTGGGGTGCTTTCATTATTCAGAAAGTGGGTTAAGATACTATTTAACCTTAAAATGTGTTATTAAAATCTCAAGAATAACTACTAAAATAATGGATATAGAATGAATCATTGCAAAGGGAAGTTTAAAATAGTGGGACAGGATGACAGTAACTTGGAACAAAAGAAATTAGGAGTGGGGGAGGAACAAAATTAGTAAGAAAATAGTAACAGGTCAAGTAATGCTAATTAAAATAAAGATGAATAAACAACCTGGTTCAATGAAAGATTGATTAGGTTTTTAATATCAGCTATGTATAGGCTGGATTTTTTAAAAGATGAAAACACACAGGCAAATAACAAAATTTGTGTAGCTTTAGTGATACTAAATCAAAATTAGATTTTATGGTAGTAGTAGTAAAGATGGAGAAGGATCCTAAATAATGATAAAAGGATAAATTCACTAGAAATGTATAACTATTTTAAATTTGTATATACTTTATAAAATGACCTCAAAATGTATAAATTACTAGACTAAACCAACAAACGGAACAGGATAGATTTCAGCAGTTCTAAATTATTGATAAATAAACCAAGCCAAAGAGTGAATGAAAACACAGATTTGAACAATGCAATCAACAATATTGATTCAATGGACAAATTTAAAATAATCAGCAATTAGAGAATATTCTTAAACATTTTATATTAGCAAAAATTGACCATGTACTAAGTGTGAAATAAGTCACCGTAAAGTTTTAAAAATCAGTATTAAATGGATAATCAGAAGTAAGAGGTCAATAATAATAAAGGTTAAATTTTTTAACATCATATATTTACAAGTTTTATAAACTCCTGGATGAAAGAAGAAAAATAAATACTTAGAATCTAATTATAAGTACCACATTTGGAAAAATAGGGCTGTGCAACAGAAATAGTACTACAGGAAATTAAATGTTTAAAGAAAAAACATAAGTATGTAACCTGATGTTAAAGCAAGGAGATACAGCCAAGGGAAAAAAATCAATGCATTAGAAAACAAAAAGTCATAATGTCAAAGTTGTTTTCCTGACAACAATAAAATTGGCATAATTGAACAAGAAGAACACAAGGCACAAGTAGACGAAAAAAAAGATTGAAAAGGAGTCCTAACCCATAGATAAAGCAGAGCTGAAAATGATGAACTTCTTAATATATTTGAAAACTTAGTCAAAATAGATCAAGGTTTAGAAAAATGCAATTTTCTTCAATTGTCCAAAGAAGAAATAGGCGAGCTACATAGACTTATTCAATAGTGTTGAATAGTAAGTAATTCTTTTTAACAGAATATCTAGCCCACATCTACAGATGTTTCTTTTTCAAGGACCATACTATTTCAACATTTCATACAAATTCTTCCAAAGACTAGGCAATGAGGGAATAATATTCAGCTCTAATGAAGCCAATATAACGTCTATTGATACTAGAATCATACACATTCAGTAAGTTACAGACTCATCATGCATAGTAACAGATGTGAAAACCAAAAGCACTATTGATAAGCTAAATGCAACATTATATAAAAAATGATAGTGCAGCAAGACTAAGTTGTATATATACATTAAAAACCAGGAACTCAATAAGGATGCCTATTTTATCACCACTTCTATTCATCATTGTACTGTACAATAACAAGCGAAAGACCAATCAGAGGAGCACCTGGGTGGCTCAGTGGGTTAAAGCCTCCACCTTCAGTTCAGGTCATGATCCCAGGGTCCTGGGATCGAGTCCCGCGTCGGGCTCTCTGTTCGGCAGGGAGCCTGCTTGCCTGCCTCTCTGCCAACTTACGATCTTTGTCTGTCAAATAAATAAATAAAATCTTTAAAAAAAAAAAAAAAGACCAATCAGATATTTTAAGAGGATGTGACTGAGCACATGAAAAGGTGTTTAATCTCATAAAAGATCAACTAAGACCATGGTGAATACCATTTTACATCTAATAGATTGAAAAATAACGACAGTATCAATGAAGATGTGCATCAAAAAGACATTTATAAGTGGGGTTATAAACCGATAACACAGTTTGCCATAGAAAGCAATTTGGCATTATCTTGTGAAGTTAACCATTTACATAGTCTAATACCTGACCATTTTGCTTCTACATACATACCTTAGAGAAATTTTTCCATAGGTGACCAAGAGCGCATCTATGAGAATGTTCAAAGCAGCCCTGTTTGTAACCACTCAAATGTTCATTGACAAGAGAATGACAAATAGATTGTGGGCTTTGTACTTTTATTTAATAGGAAGAATGACCTGAGAAGGCAAGTATCAGGAGCCCACATGCAGTATAATAGCTTTTATAAAGTTTGAAAACAAGCAAATCTAAACTACATTACACAGGAAAACATAATAACACTTTCTTAGAAGTGTGTGATACCAAGGAGTAGTACCAAAGGAGTGATACCAAAATTAGAAGGAGTGATACCAAAATTCAGGATGGTATTACCGTTACTGATGGGACTGATGGCAGAGCAGGAAGGCAAGAAGGAACAAATGAATAGATGAAACATTATTAGTGATGTTTTAGTTCTTGAGTTGAAATGGGTTACTTGATCATTTTATTCACTTAGTGGTATCAACATATGTATTATTTTGGTTGTCTACTGCTAACAAACCACCCCACACTTAATTGACCTAAAACAACAACCATTTAAGGCCTCTGGGTGCCTCAGTCAGTTAAGCGTCTGCCTTCAGCTCAGGTCATGATCCCAGGGTGCTGGGATCTAGTCCCACATTGGGTTCCCTGCTCAGCTGGGAGTCTGCTCCTCCCCTTCCCTCTGCTTATGCTTTCTCTATGTCTTTCATGTGTTCTCTGTATCAAAATAAATAAATAAAATCTTTAAAAAAAAAAAAAAGACAGCCATTTAATTATCCCCCCCAGAATTCTGAATTGACAGGAATCTTTTTGCTTGTTCTCCACATGGTGTTGGCTAGAGCTACAATTTTCTAGGAGCTTGATTGGGTTTGAAACATCCAAAATAGCTCATGTGTTTGGCAGTTGATGCTGACTGTCGGCTGGGAACCCAGCTATCATACCTCAGTTTTCCTCTGTGTGACCTCTTCATGTGACTTGGGGTTTTTCCATCAGGGTGGCTGAGTTTCTTCCTGTCATGATAATTGGGATTCAAGAAGTGACATCCCAAGTGTGAGCATTCCAGAAGAAAGAAATAGGAGCTTTGAGTCCTCTTGAGGCCCTGGCTTACAAATCTCAGAACATCACTACATTGTATTGGTCAAAGTAATCTATAGGAACAACCTAGATTAAAGATGAAGGGGGGGGGGAAATCCTTTACCTCTCAATGGGTATGCATATATGAGAAGAAAAGGGCTGGATGGCAGCCATTGTTGGAGATTATTATTATACCATCTGCAAATAGCAGTTCACGTTGACATGTGGAAAATGCATTCACCCCCTCACAAGACACCTTAAAGTTTCATCTATGTCATCGGATTCAGATCCAAGGCTCATAATCTTATCATTTAAATCTGTTTCAGGTATATATGAGCCACCTTTACTGCAATATGAAGAATATTCTCAATATGAAGATGTGTGAGCTAAAGAAACAAGTTTTCTTCCTCATACTCATCTAGCAAACAATAGCAAGACGGGCAATAGATTTCTTGGGGAAATGGGGGCACCTGAGTGGCTCAGTGGGTTAAGCCTCTGCCTTCGGCTCAGGTCATGATCTCAGGGTGCTGGGATCGAGCCCCGCATCGGGCTCTCTGCTCGGCGGGGAGCCTGCTTCCCCTCTCTCTCTGCCTGCCTCTCTGCCAACCTGTGATCTCTGTCAAATAAATAAATAAAATCTTTAAAAAAAAAAAAGGGAAAATGGGAGGTGCAAAGCAGGAAATGGTCCATAGCAATTCTGAACTCTAATGAGACACAAACCTCTCATTCATCATGATTCTAGGAGCAGGGAGTGTATGATATGTAGGGTCTAATTCTCAGTCCTTGGCCCAGAAGTCAAATCTAAGATTTCACTCTACTCTGAGTTGTCCTTTTCCATGAGAATGGCTTGCTTGAAGTTGAATAGCTTTCTCAACTTGCTTCCTGATTTTCAAAGGTTGAAGACCCAGAACCCTTTCTTTTATTTTGAACTGTCTCTTCCTTTTATACCAAACTTATGTAATTCCTTTAAAAATATTGCATATTTTCTATGAATCAAATTATGATCCACTACATTCAACAAAAGGCAAACCTACAAATCTGAGACTGGCCTCTCCCTCTACTTTGAGCTAAATGTGAGGATGCTAAAGGACAATATCCTTAAGAATCTTCGGTACCAATTGGCTCACTGAGTGGATGGACTATAAATACATGCTTATACGATTCTTAGAAGTCTTTTTTGTCAGCTGAGAGATCTTTGATGCACTGGCTTAAATATTTCTGATGTCTTAAAAGTTATTACAGTTGCACCCTTGATTGTAACTTAACCTGATGCTATATATTTTAGTTGTAGTTCTCTGGAGTTGACCATTGCCCAGAGGTTATTTCCTCCTTGAGAATTTCTTGCTGAGGGAAAAGGTGCTCAAGGCCTTTGTATTTCCTACAACATTTGCTTCAAAACGGAATAATTTCTTACTTGTTCATCTCTCTTTTTCTGTATTTGATCCTTGCCAGCTAAAAGTCACTTGTCATTTTTAGTAATCTGCCTGGAAAAATCCTTGGAAATCTCCTTGGCCAGATATACAAGTTCATTCAGTTACTTCTTCCCCTTAGTGATTTCCAGGAGTTCATTAGTTCTACCTTTCATATTACTACAAGTGAAAGTAACTTTCATAACAAGGGTTGCCTTTCAATAAGTTTCCTCATTGTTTTAGCCACCTCTGTTTCCTGAAGTCCCTAAAGCCTTCATCTCCTGCTCAGTTCCAAATTTAAGGCTGCATGTTTGGTTTTGGCCCAGTACTACTCTTATTTCTAGGTACCAGTTTCTATTTTGGTTATCTCTTCATAAAAATCTCAAAACATATTGGCATTAACCATTTTATTAATGGTTTCATTAATCATTTATTATTTATTTATGATTCTGTGGATAGTCTGGGCTCAGCTGAAAGGTTCTTCTGTTCCATATGATGTTGCCTGGGGTTTTAATTACCTAAGGGCTGTGACATCCAAGATAGTTCATACACATGGTTGGCAATTTATCTGCTGATTCTCCATATAACCTCTCCAAAGGGCTTAGGCCTCTCCAAGCACGGTGGTTGAATTAAAAAAGGAAGAATCCCTAGAATCAGTGTTCAAAAAGGAAGTGGAAAATTGTTACGCCTTAAAGGACTGGGCTCAGAAATCCCAGAAGGTCTTTTCTCTGTATTCTTTTGGTCAAAGCAAACAGGCCTAGATTATATCCTATAGGAGAGGGGAAAGAGGCTCACCTCTTAATGGAGGAGTAGCACATGCATACAGGGAGGGAAAGAGTTAATGCCATTCATCACAGGAGATTTATTACACATACATTCTTTAGTATATGTCAAATACATGAGAAAGAGAATTTTAAAAAGTTCTCTAGGAAAATAGTTAACTATTATTACTCTAAAAACATAATTCATTTATTATTTTACCACAATCTGCCTTTTCTAATAGCACCCCTATTTCCTTTCTGTTTTGACATATTTGTGGGTAAATAAATGTCTTTCCCTTTTACCTGTACCTATTATGCTCAAAGGACAGTAGGTTCATAGCCATATTACCAAAATAGTTGAGAATAATCAAGCTCTATTACGATGTGTATTTGTTTTTTGACTTTTACCTAAAATATTTTTCTAAGTATAAACTAGCCAATGTACAATAAATATCTGGTAAATTATTCTTGATTTCTGACTTTAACCTAATAATTATATTAGAAATATGAAGTATGCTAATGAATAGTCATTAAAGGTAGTCAATGAGTTCTCATATACTTCATAACCTATTAAAAGGTAAATTAATATTTTAATAGGTTTTGATTTATTGGCTAATGACAAGTGATAAAAGTGGAGTTAGAAATGACAATTGTCTCTGCTTTTGCCTTTTCTAAAGTGTTTTCACATACATTATCTCAGTGGATTTTTACAACACTCTTGTGTGTGAGCAGGGCAGAGATTTATTTAATGGATCCAAATTTGGTGGATATAAATGAAGTGCACATTATTATGTATTTATATCCAATGACACAGAGGAAGAATAGACATTTTAGTAATCAGATAATCAGAAATAGATTATTCCTTCTTTTTTCGTCTTTGTAAAAATATTCTGTAAGTATTTTACATACTTAGCACCATCAAATGAACCTAGACTTTATGCTGTTCTGTGGAACTTAGGAAATTCTGATTCCAAAGAGACCTGTAGAAAAAGTCTCAATCCTTTAAGAAAAGATCTTTCACTCAATTGGTTCAGTTTGTTAAGGAGATCTTTTGTTTATTATAGAATTGTGAAGAGGAACTTAATGAAATGGTGAAGGTAGATTAATCAGCTCTTACATTCTATTTTAGTCAAATCCAATTTAGTTATAGATACACCAGATGCCTGGCCCATGATTTAAATTCTGAATGTCAGAAAGCTAAGACAATGGACTGCAATATTTATATCTAAACAAAAATAACAGTGTTTAAAAAATAAAAATCCTATGCTTTCAAGTTAGCACTATGGAAAACATATTCTAAATTTTAATTCTAAATTATAACTGAAACAATAGCTAATGATTATGGAGAGTTGACCTGTATGTCTAGATCTTCTAACTAAGAAACAACACCTTGTAAAGTCACTTAATCCCTTTGCTCTTTAGGTTAGAACAAATTATAACATAAAACTAGCTCTCATATAGAGCTTTACAACTTATACAATATTTTCATTTTAACAATTCAGAGACTGAGGTGAGCTTCAAAAAGTGACATGTTAAACCTAATGGTGGGGCATATACATATTAAGGGTGAATATATTAATGAAAGGGAGTAATTGAGTATGTAGAAGCAAGAGGAATGATTGCACAGAAGCAAGAAAACTATTTAAGTTTAAGATTCCTGAGGATACTCTCTAAAGCATAGGTAGCTATTGGCCTTGAAAGAAGGAACATCTAATATAATAGCTCAGAAAGTGAATAAAATTGGTGTAAGGTTTGGTAGTGCAAAGTTGAAGATTATCTTATCTGATGCCTTCAGATTTCTATGAAGTTGGAAAGGTCATCTGCTGAGAGGAAAGAAAGAGAATAAAGAAGATTTCAAGGAATTGTTGCCAAGAATGGGAGATAAATTGACCAAAGAAATTGGGATTACCAGGCAGTGTACCAGTACAGTCTCATTTGAGGTTAGTAATAATAAATGAATGAAATTGTGTGATTTCCCCCCCAGTAGTCTGTCTTCTCAGATTTTTTTTTAAGTGATCTGTAGGTCTTGCCTAAAAGATAAGTTGAAACCAAGGAAGAGCTAGAAAATTAGGATATTGGCAAGAATATTATTCAAGAATATTATTTAAATGGTGAACCATGAAATCTAAGCTGAATACGAAAGGAAATGTAGAGATAGAAATGAGGAGTGGGGAGAGAGAGAGAACGAGAATGCCTTAAAGAGTTAGAAATGTAATGGAAAGAGAGCAAGAGAATGCTTTAATGATTTGGAAATGTAAAAAGACCAATGTGGTAGAAATCTAGAAGAAATCAAAGACCCACATTTTTATGGTAGTTGACAAGTAAATAAGGAGATATGATTGTGATCATAAGTAAAAATGCCTGGAATAGTGATTTGGGAAGAAATAACACAGAGATGATAGCAAATGACATGAGTGGATAAGGTGAAGTAGGTTATTGAAGGTCAAGAGAAGAGGAAGTCAACAAAAAGAAAGTTCAGATTATGGGAGGTTGGTCTGCTAAAATAATGATAACACCCAGCGTGATAAAATTTGAAGCATAAAGGAAGGTTGTTTGAGTAGAGTATCTAGTTTTTGATAAATGAGGGAGGATGATTAGAAGGTCAGTTGACAGTTACAAGAACGGAGGAAAAGTGATACAGACAAATAGAATGAGCGTTTTAAAAAGTACATATGATTTTTTTTTACAGAAGCAAGTAGTAATAATGATCCAGAGTAAAGGAGAGTGCTAAGAATGATATTTGGGTTTATGAAAGAATAATCACTTGAACATGATGAAGGGAAGGTATGCCTTCTTGAAGAATGAGGTTTCGGTTATGGAAGCTATGGAAGGCATGTTTGGGGAACAGTTGAAAGTAGGGTGCCTGGGTGGCTCAGTGGGTTAAACCCTCTGCCTTTAGCTCAGGTCATGATCTCAGGGTCCTGGGATTGAGCCCTGCATCAGGCTGTCTGCTCAGCAGGGAGCCTGCTTCCTGCCTGCCTCTCTGCCTACTTGTGATCTCTCTCTCTGTCAACTAAATAAATAAAATATTTTTTTAAAAAGAAAGTAAAGGGAAGTGAGTCTCTTTTAGAGAGGAAGGGGAAGGGAAGTAGGTATGGTAGAGTATTATGGCAATGGCAAGTTCGAAGCGGGCAGGCAGTAGTGAGAGGGGCAGAGATGGGGGGTACCTTTCCCTCTTGGATGTTTCTTGTAATGAATGCAAGATTAATTATCCTTTAAGATTTAATGTCAGTGATTTTGAGGAGGTTAGATTCTGGGTCTGTTGATCAGAGGACTCACTCAGACTAAGTGAGTAGTCACTGCTACTGTAACAAATTTTGATAGCTGCACCAATATGGCTTGAAGGTGGGAAGCAGCCCAGGCAGTGATGCCAGAAACTAAAGATAGCAAGACCAGGGTAGGAGCATAGTCTACAGTTAATGAACTTCAAACATTCAGTCTTACATCCCAGAGATAAACACAACTGGGTCATATTTTACCTTTTACATACACTATTGGATTCAATTTGCTAATACCTTATTTAGAATATTTGCATCCAAATGAATAAGTGACATTAGCCTGTGATTTCCTTTTCTCATTGACTGTTTTTCTAAATTTGGAAAATTACAATATCAAGATTACCTTAGTTTAATTAAATCAGTTGGTGATTATTCTCTCTCTTTCTGCTCTCTGGAAAAGACTATATAAAATTATCAGTTTCTCATCAGTTTGATAGGGCTAACTTATAAATACATCTGGATCTGGGTAATATTTTGTAACTAGTTCTCTGGTTTCTTTGCTTTTACAGGATTATTCAGACTTCTGTTTTTCTTAAGTCAATTCTGGTAAGTTATATTTTCTAGAAAATTTCCCATTTTGTGTGTTTTCAAATTGGCTGGCATTAAGTTGTTCATAATTTTTATATCTTTTAAACCTCAGTTATCTGTATATGTCCATCATTTTACTTCCAACTTTTCTGTGTCCTTACACTTTAAATGTCCTCTATTCTGAACAGCAAGTATCTGGGTTTTTTGAAGGTCTAAATTGATGATATGTGCCTTTTAATTAGTGGACTTAAATCATTTATGTTTCTTGTTACTACTGTTATATTTGGAACAATTTCAACTTTAAATTTTCACCGTGGAACTGAGAAGAGTAGTAAAATAACTCTAGTTTCAAATGAATAGCATTCAGTGCTATTTCTCCTCAGGAAAAGTCAAATGGTGGTTTAAAAGTTTTCTCTATTCCCCCACCAAAGTGAAAACCACAAAATAAAATTTGTAAATCCTTTTTTTCTTTAAATGCTCCAAGTATGAAAAATGATGGGCAAAATGGCATCAATAAAATGTATTTATTTTTAATAAATGTAAATGTACAGCTATGGTTTTCTGCTTCTAAACTTCTGTGGGTTTTATACAATTTATTAGCATTGCATCTTTGTAATTCAAGTTACCTAGCAAGTTCAATTTCATGTGTTTTTATTATTGCCTATTGAAAGTGCATTAATTTGTTAGAACAGGAAGCCTGTGGAGGAGATAATTGTGTCTTGTCAGCAATGAATAAATGTCAGCCTTAAAAATGAATTCTTGTTTTTGAGATAGCATGATTAAATCAAGATAGTATGTGCTTAGGGATTGGAGAGGGGAGTGGACATTCTGAGAAATAAAATAGCCTAGGGTAAAACACCCGGTTTTATGAAAATGATTTTTTAGAAGCATTGTCTTATATACTATAAAAAAAAGCCCCAAAAGATTAAAAAAAAAAAGACTTTGATACTTGTTATAGATAAGAACCTGAAGATAAAATTTAATGTTTTTTTTTAAATGCTATTGCCCAAATAAGGAAAATCCACAATTGAAAACTGAGTTTATGTACTTAGAACTGTTCTCTCTATCAGGGCCATAGCTACCATATTGATTTTGGAGTTGTGACACTTAACCGAAGCTTTATCTGGATTTCAGGTAATTCTCCCCCCCCCACCCTGAAGAATTGACATATGGACATGAAATATGTTAAGACAGATCTTCTAATTTTAGGCAATCCCAAAATTAGGCTTTGTATGGATGACTGGTAAGTAAGAAGTATAATGTGATGAGAAGAGCATAGGCATTAGAATCTGGAGGCCCAAGGTTAGGTTCTGACTCTACATTTTACTAGCTGTGTAAACTGAGACAAGTCAACTAACCATAAACACCTTAATTTCTCCATCATCTAGGTTAATTAACTCATTTAGTGTATGTGTGTGGGGGGGGGGGACAGATCCTTTCACAGTATATATGTATATCCAGTCCTCATGTTCTATACTTTAGACATCTTACAATTTTGTCAGTTACACCTCAATAATGCTGAAAAAAAAATTGTCTCCATCCTTGAACAGGACATATTAAAACCATTGCTCTGCCTACCTCATAGAGCAACTGTGAGAATCAAATGAGATAATGTATATTATATAACATTATACTATATATAGTATCAGCCAGGAAAATGGAGAAAGTGTTAAAGAGGTTTGGTTGAGAAACTGGAAGTGTTGTAGAATGTGTGCATTGAAAGCAAAGGATGGAGAGATTTGGAAGGATAGATAGCTACCCTTCATCAGAGAGTGGTATATTGAGATTGAAGATTTCAAAAAGGGAATTGATAGTGAAATAACAGGAAGAACTGAACAGAGATGACAGTGTGTATTAGCTCACTAGAGGGGCATGAATGGAGAATAATTTCTTCACTGAAATCCAATATCTGGTGCATCCAGAATATAA
Source organism: Lontra canadensis (assembly GCF_010015895.1). NCBI lineage: Eukaryota > Metazoa > Chordata > Mammalia > Carnivora > Mustelidae > Lontra > Lontra canadensis. Next base: position 1,975,393 of record NW_022631018.1, on the reverse strand, counting down.
GACCTAAAACAGTAATACATAAACAAAATAAAAACAAGATCCCGTGTCTTTCAACTTCAGTAATGTGTGTTCTCCTAGACTGCAAATCTTTGGGGAAGGAAAAATGACTATATCTTACTCATTTTTATCACCCTCTTTCTATTATTTAACATATAATTCCTTATGTGTATTAGACACTTGAAACTTGTGGAAAATGTAGTAAAACAAGGAGAAATCAAACTTTCATCATGAGATTAAAGTTTACTAGATATATTTGAACTAAGTAAATGATCATGATTATCTTGTATAAAAAATTCAAAATTCTGTAAGTATCTTTCTCATTTGTGTGTAATATTTATTTCACATGTCTGTTTTTAGAACTGATTAAATTTATATTTATTGTTGTCTCTACAGTCCATTTGAAATAGCAGTTTTTTGGGATATCTTTCATTCAATTCAAATATATAGAATTTTTAATAAGATCCTTATATCCAAGAAGGTGAGTCATGTGTTTGGGATAGATGAGTTGCATCCCACCTTCTTCATAAATTAGCTTCTATTTATAGGAGCAGATCTTTATGATCTTGTATCTAGGTACTGTATATACCATTTTACTTCATAGGTACCTACTAGTAATAATAACAATAATAACAAACATCTGAGTACTGTTCTAAGTAGATTACATGATTCACTCATTTTTCCTTCACAGCCCTATGAGGATGTGGTATTATTATCCTTATTTCACAGATGAGGAAATGGGTACAGAGATGTTAACTAACTTACCCAAGATCACAAAATTAACTCCAGAAGTCTGGTACCAGTGCTCAGGATACTAACCACCACTACAAATATAGACATGGATATAGATATAAACATAGATGCAGGTATTAGCTATTTCTTGTTTAAATGTCTGTTTTCTTTACCTGAAGTTCCTTCAGGTCAAGAACGCTACATGGCACATTGCAGCTTATCCATAAATATTTCAGGAACAAATGAATGAATGAGCTTCACACTTACCAAGATAATTTTACTGTTCCTTAAAATTTTCCTATTATTTTAATAATACTTTACAACTGAAACTGTTGGCTTCTTTCAAGTCTATTCCAGTTATTATTTGGGTGGTTTCTTATGAGACATGTTATGACATCTTAGACCTTTACATTTAAAACTTCATTCTTTTGCCGAGACAAAAATGATCTCTTCCTCTCCTCCTGCCAAATATAAAAGCAGAATGAGTGTTTACAGGAGGGGGGTTTGTAATCCAGGTTTTCTGCAGCAGCGGGTTTCAAATATTCTAGTCAAATCCTGCCTTTTGTTTGACTCTTCCTGCTGAGTGTTACCATCAAAGCTCCATTCTGGCATCCATTAGTCACCAAGTGCTTATTTTGAGAATGGTTGCTATCATCACATACTCTCTACACAGGTGCCACCTAGTTACTTTTGTTTTGGCAATTATGGGTTAAATACATTCCTGGGTTTAGTCCTGCTTAAGCTTGCTAGCTCTCTATTTTAAATTAATGCATGGTTAATACAAGAATAAAGCTTTCATTGAAGGAATCTTTCAAAGCACTCATTTTTATTCTTCTTTTCCATAGATGAATCTTCTTTTACTGTTTAGCTATGCTCTTCTACCCCTGCCCTACAAAGCTGTACTACATTGTAGTTTATAAAGACTAGTGATTGAGAAGAACTTATATTTTATTCTTAAAATATTATTCTCTTTAGAGATACCCATTTCACTATCATTCCTCACTGCCTTGCCCAAGTATTTACTTCCAGCTCATTAATTAATTAATGTCAATCTAAAGAGTCATTCCACTCAGGAGTGTTTCCATTAAAAATATCTCATATAAGGATCCTATTTTCTTGCTAAGACTTTTTGAGTCCAGTAATTCCCTAACAGAGAACTCTGTAAAGGATTAATAAGTTTGTTTGCTAGGAGAAAAGACTTTAAAAAAATTTTTTATTTTATATGTAATTATCCTGTGTGTCTCTCTCCTAGTACTTTTTCCTCTGTGATATGTCTAGAATTTATCAACTTAGAAATAGGGTTTATGATATATGTTTTAAAACTTAGAAATAGGCCATGAGGTATTTAAAATAGACATTTCATTCATCTTACTGTCAGTGGGAACAGTGTTTATGTACATTTTATTATGCACATTTTATTTCATTTTTAAATTTTTTATTTAAAATAAATTAACATATATTATTAGTTTCAGAGGTGGAGGTCAGTGATTTAGCAGTATTATATAACACCCAGTGCTTATTACATCACGTGCCCTCCTTAATGTCCATTACCCATTTACCTTATCCTAACACCTCCTCCCCTCTAGAAACCCTCAGTTTATTTTCAATGATAAAGAATCTCTTATGGTTTGTCTCCTTCTCAGATTTCATCTTGTTTTGTTTTTTTCTCTTGTCCCCTATGATCCTGTCTTGTTTCTTAAATTCCACAAATGAATGAGAACACATGATAAATGTCTTTCTCTGATTCACTTATTTTGCTTAGCATAATACCATGGAGTTCCATCAATGTCATTGTAAATGGCAAGATTTCACTTTTGTGATGGCTGACTAATAGTCCATTGTGTGTGTTTGTGTGTGTATCCATAATATCTTTTTTATCCATTTATTTGTCAATGGACATCTGGGCTCTTTCGATAGTTTGGCTAATCTGGAGATTGCTGCTGTAAACATTAGGGTGCAAGTGCCTCTTTGGATCACTATATTTGTATCTTTGGGGTAACTACCCAGTAGCGCAATTGCTGGGTCATAAGGAAGCTTCATTTTCAGCTTTTTAAGTAACGTTCATACTGCTGTCTAGAGTGACTGTATCTGCTTGCATTCCCACCAACAGTGTAAGAGAGGTCCCCTTTCTCCACATCCTTGCCCACTTCTGTCCTATACTGACCTGTTAATTATAGCTTTTCTGACAGGTGTGAGGTGGTATCTCCTTGTGGTTTTGATTTGTATTTCCCTGATGCCAAGTTCTGTGGAGCATTTTTTCCATGTGTCTGTTGGCCATTTGGATGTCTTCTTTGCAGAAATGTCCATTCATGTCTTCTGCCCTTTCTTGATTGGATTATTTGTTCTTGGATGTTGTGTTTGATAAGTTCTTTATAGATCTTGGTTACTACTCCTTTATCTGATAAGACATTTACAAATATCTTCTCCCATTCTGTCGATTGTCTTTTGGCTTTGTCGATTGTTTCCCTTGCTGTGCAAAAGCTTTTTATCTTGATGAAGTCCCATTAGTTCATTTTTGCCTTTTTTCCCTTGCCTTTGGAAACGTGTCTAACCAAAAGAGGTTGATAGTCAAAGAGATTGATGCCTGTGTTCTCCTCTAGAATTTTGATGGATTCCTGTCTCACATTAGGTATTTCATCCATTTTGAGTTTATCTTTGTGTATGGTGTAAGAAAATGGTCCAGTTTCGTTCTTCTACACGTGACTGTCCAATTTTCCCAGCACCATTTGTTGAAGAGATTGTCCTTTTCCATTAGATATTCTTCCTGCTTTGTCAAAGATTAGCTGATCATAGTATTGAGGGTCTACTTCTGAGTTCTCTTTTCTGTTCCATTGCTCTATGTGTCTGTTTCTGTGCCAGTATCATACTGTCTTGATGATTACAGCTTTCTAATAGAGCTTGAAGTCCAGGATTGTGATGCCACCAGCTTTGGTTTTCTTTTTAAACATTCCTCTGGCTACTTGGGGTCTTTTCTGGTTCCATACAAATTTTAAGATTATTTGTTCCAGCTCTGTGAAAAAAGTTGGTGATATTTTGATAAGAATTGCATTGAATGTGTAGTTTGCTCTGGATACCTTAGACATTTTAACAATATGTGTTCTTCCAATCCGTGAGCCTGGAATGTTTTTTTCCATTTCTTTGTGTCTTCCTCAATTTCTTTCATAAGTGTTCTATAGTTTTCTGAGTACAGATCTTTTGCCTCTTTGGTTAAATTTTTCCTAGGTATCTTATGGTTTTTGGTGCTACTGTGAATAGGACTGATTCCTTGATTTCTTTTTTCTCTGTCTCATTGTTAGTGTATAGAAATGCAGCTGAATTCTGTGCATTGATTTTATATCCTGTCACTTTGCCAAACTCTTGTATGGAGTCTTTTGGGTTTCCCACATAAAGTATCATGTCATCTGTGAAGAGTGAAGAGTTTGACTTTTTCTTTGCCGATTCAGATGCCTTTTATTTCTTTTTTGTTGTTTGATGCTGAGGCTAGGACTTCTAGTACTATATTGAACAACAGTTGTGAGAGTGGCCATCCCTGTCATGTTCCTGACCATAGGGGAAAAATTCTCAGTTTTTTCCCCTGTGAGAATTACATTCACTGTGGGCTTTACACAGATGGCTTTTATGATATTGAAATATGTTCCTTCTATCCTTACACTGTGAAGAATTTTAATCAAGAAAGTATGCTATACTTTGTTAAATGCTTTTTCTGCATCTATTGAGAGGATCACATGGTTCTTGTCCTTTCTTTATTAATGTAGTGTATCACATTGATTGATTTGCAGATGTTGAACCATGTTTGCAGCCCAGGAACAAATCCCACTTGGTCCTGGTGAATAATCCTTTTAATGTACTGTTGGATCCTATTAGCTAGTATCTTGGTGAGAATTTTGGCACCCATGTTCCTCAGGGATATTGGTCTGTAATTCTCCTTTTTGGTGGGGTCTTTGTCTGGTTTTGGGATCAAGGTAATGCTGGCTTCATAAAGCGAGTTTGGAAGTTTCCCTTCCATTTCTAATGTTTGAAAGAGCTTCAGAAGAGTAGGTATTAGTTCTTCTTTAAATGTTTGGTAGAATTCCCTTGGGAAGCCATTCAGTGCTGGACTCTTTTTTGTTGGGAGATTTTTGATTACTGCTTCAGATTCCTTGGTGGTTATGGGTCTGTTCAGGTTTTCTATTTCTTCCTGTTTCCATACTGGTAGTTTAATACATCTCTAGGAATGCATTTATTTCTCCTAGATTGCCTAATTTCTTGGCATATAGGTGCTCACAATATGTTCTTATAATTGTTTGTATTTCTTTGGGGTTGGTTGTGATCTCCCCTTTTTCATTCATGATTTTACTTATTTGGGTCCTTTCTCTTTTCTTTTTGATAGGTCTGGCCAGGGTTTTTATCAATCTTGTTACTCATTTAAAGAACCAGCTCCTAGTTTCATTGTTCTGTTCTACTGTTCTTTTAGTTTCTATTTCATTGATTTCTGCTTAAAGCTTAAGCTTAAGCTTTGTTAATTCTCTTCTCCTGCTGGGTTTAGGCTTTATTTGCCATTTTTTCTTGAACTACTTTAGGTGTAAGTTTAGGTTGTGTATTTGAGAACTTTCTTGTTTTTGTTTGTTTGTTTGTTTTAGAAAGACTTGTGCTATATACTTCCCTCTTAGGACTGCTTTTGCTGCTTCCCAAAGGTTTTGAATGGTTGTGTTCTCATTTTCACTTGTTTCCATGAATTTTTAAAATTCTTCTTTAATTTCCTGGTTGAGCCATTCATTCTTTAGTAGGATGCCTTTAGCCTCCATGTATCTCAGTTCTTTCCAAATTGCCTCTTGTGATTGAGTTCCAGTTTCAAAGCATCGTGGTCTGAAAATATGCAGGGAATGATCCCAATTTTTTGGTAATGGTTGAAACATGATTTGTGACCCAGTATGTGATCTGTCCTGGAGAATGTTCCATGTGCACTCAAGAAGAATGTGTATTCTATTGCTTTAGGATGAAATGCCCTGAATATATCTGTGAAGTCCATCTGGTCCATTGTGCCAGTCAGAGCCCTTGTTTCTTTGTTGACCCTCTACTTAGATGATCTTTCCATCTCCTGTGAGTGGGATGTTGAAGTCCCTTATATTGTGTTATTATCAATGTGTTTTTTAAATTTTGTTTTTAATTGTTTTCTATAATTGGCTGCCCCCTTTTTAGGGGCACACATATTTATAATTGTTATATCTTCTTGTTGGATAGACCCTTTAAATATGATATAGTATCCTTCCTCATCTGTTATTACAGTCTTTGGTTTAAAATCTAATTTGTCTAATATAAGGATTGGCACCCCCACTTTCTTTTGGTGTCCATTAGCATGATAAATCGTTTTCTACCCCCCAACTTTAAATCTGGAGGTGTCTTTGAGTCTAATATGAATCTCTTGCAGAAAGCATATTGATGGGTCTTGCTTTTTTATCCATTTGAATACCCCGTGTCTTTTGATTAGAGCATTTAGCCCATTTACATTGAGTAACTATTGAAATATATGAATTTAGTGTCAGTGAATTACCTGTAAAGTCACTGTTTCTGTTCATTGTTTCTGTTCCTTTCTTGTTCATGTTATTTTTGCTCTCTGTCTTCACTTAAAGGATCCCCTTTAATATTTATTGCAGGGCTGATTTAGTGATCACAATTTCTTTTAGTTTCTGTTTGTCCTCGAAGCTTTTTATCTCTCCAATTTTATATGACATCCTAGCTGGGTAAACTATTGTTGACTGCATATTTTTCTCATTTAGCACGCTGAATATATTATGCCAGTCCTTTCTGGCCTGCCAAGTCTCTGTGGATAGGTCTGCTGCCAGTCTAATGTTGCTACCCTTGTAGGTTATGGACCTCTTGTCCCTAACTGCTTTCAGGATTTTCTCTTTGTCTCTGAGATTTTTAAGTTTCACTATTATATGTTGGGCTGCTGACATATTTTTATGGATTTTGAGTGGGGATTCTCTGTGCCTCCTGGACTTGAATGCCTGTTTCCTTCCCCAAATTAGGGAAGTTCTCTGCTATAATTTGCTCCAATATACCTTCTTCCCCACTCTCTCTCTTCTCTTCTTCTGGGATCCCAAATATCCCAATATTGTTTCACTTTATAGTAATACTTTTCTCTCAAATTCTCCCCTCATAATCCAGTAGTTGTTTATGTCTCTTTTTCTCAACTTCTTTATTCTCCATCATTTGGTCTTCTATATCACTAATTCTTTCTTCTGCCTTGTTTATCCTAGCAGTTAGAGCCTCCATTTTTTTTATTGCACTGCCTTAATAGCTTTTTTTATTTTGACTTGATTAGGTTTTAGTTATTTCATTTTTCCAGAAGGGGATTCTCTTGTGTCTTCTATGTTTTTCTCAATTCCAGCTAGTATCTTTATAATCATTATTCTGAACTCCAGTTCCAACGTCTTACTCCTATCCATATGGTCCCTGCAATCAGTACTGCTTCTTGTTCTCTTTTTTGAGGTGAGTTTTTCTGTATTGTCATTCTGTCCAGAGAAGAATAGATGAACAAGAGAACAAAATACCAGAAGGGTAACAACAAACCCAGAGAAATAGATGCTAGACAAATTAGAAGAGATCCAAAATTGAAAAAAAAATTTTTTTAAAGAGAGAATATAATCAGAGAAGTGAAAAGAACAGAGCAATGCACTGGAGTCTGTGTATATTTTGGTCTGTTTGTTAGAAAACTAGATCCCAGAATAATAAAGAAAGAAAAACATATATGTATAAAAATAAAATTAAATACAATAAAAGGACAGAATGTAAGTGTAAAAATGAAAATTAAAAGAGAAAAAGCAAGGAAGAAACAAAGAGAAGGAATATAAAGAGATAGGTGAACAGAACAGAGCACTACACTACATCCTGAGTGTATTGTGGCCTTTGTTAGAAGAAACTACATCTCAAAATTGTAAAGAAAGAAAAACTTACATATATACAAGAATAAAATAAAATACATTGAAAAGATTGTAACTGTAAGGATGAAAATTTAAAAAGACTTTAATAAACAAAAACAAACAAAAGAAGAAAAGGGAGAAAATATGATCAGAAAGGTAAAGTGAAGAGAGCCATACACTAGATTCTGGGTGTATTTTGATCTGTTTATTAGAAGAAACTGCATCCCAAAATTCTGAAGAAAGAAAAGCTCACATATATACAAAAATAAAATTAAATAAGAAGGATAGAATGTAACTGTAAAAATGAAAATTAAGGGGTGCCTGGGTGGCTCAGTGGGTTAAAGCCTCTGCCTTCGGCTCAGGTCATGGTCCCAGGGTCCTGGGATCGAGCCCCACATCGGGCTCTCTGCTCAGCGGGGAGCCTGCTTCCTCCTCTCTCTCTCTCTGCCTGCCTCTCTGCCTACTTGTGATCTCTATCTGTCAAATAAATAAATAAATAAATCTTTTAAAAAAAGAAAATTAAAAAAAGATTTGAAAACAAGAGCTGATGAAATAAGAAAATGGTTGAAAAATGAAAGAAAAAAATAAAATTGAAAGACTGAAGAATCGTGGGGAAAAAAAACCCTCATGAATTCTATATACTATTTTTCCCTATCACTGGAGTTTTGCAGTTCTCTATGATCAGTAAACTTGGTCTTAACAGGATGTTCTTGCTGATCATCTCCCTGGATGGAATTCCACAACCTTTGCTAGGGGGCCAGGCTAAGTAAAGGTTCCAGATTGCTCTACGTGGCTTTAGTTCCCTGAAGTCTTTCCATGCCACTTTAGAGGATGAGAAAGAAGATGGTGGCCTCTCAATCTCTAGACCCAGAACCCAGAATTTGGGGCCCCACATTTCAATGCACCCACAGGGAAAAAGCAGTCAGTCACTCCTGTCTCCTTGGTCTCCATCCACACTGTGTACTCATCCAACTTGCAACCAAGCATTTTTATTTCAAGCACACAACTTCATTTCAAGTCTCCAAACCCTGAAGACTCCTGAGGTGTGCACTTGTGCTGCTCCTCCTGGGGTGAAATGGGGAATATTACCACAGTTCTGCCACTCCCTGGGCCCCTGCTTGGAGAGCAGTCACCCAACTGTGTCCCAATTTTCATTATATGGCAACCCTGAGCTGAGAGCTCGCTCCTGGGCTTGCTATTGCAGCTGGCTTCCCATTGCAGCTGGCTTCCCTGCTTCAATGCCTGCAAGCTCTGCCATAATTAAGCACTCCCAGTCTTCCTGTGATCTCAGGGATCCTGAGACCACACTGTCTCACCCAGGATTCTGTCTCACTTTGCCACCTAACCACCTTTCAGGCAAGGACATCCCTCACCAGAGCAGACTTCTAAAAGTTCTGATTTTGTGCTCTGCTGCTACATCACTTTCTGGTGCCAGCTTTTGGAGGCTCCCTGTCCCCATGGTTTATCTTCCGATGATATATCACCTTGGATTCATTTCTCCACACCTCTTACTGTAAAAAGCGGTTGCTTATCTATTTGTAGAATTGCAGGAATTCTTTTTTTTTTCAGCGTAACAGAATTCATTGTTTATGCACCACACCCAGTGCTCCATGCCATACGTGCCCTCCATAATACCCACCACATGGCTCCCCCAACCTCCCACCCCCCGCCCCTTCAAAACCCTCAGATTGTTTTTCAGAGTCCATAGTCTCTCAGGGTCCTGGGATAGAACCCCTCATCGGGCTTCCTGCTCCATGGGGAGCCTGCTTCTCCCTCCTGCCTGCTTCTCTGCCTGCTTGTATTTCTCTCTTTCAAATAAATAAATAAAATCTTTTAAAAAATGATTTATATTTTCTAAATGAAGCATGAGGAAGGTGAAGTGCTTGGACTGGGGGAAAAGGGTATGAAAAATTTAAGTAAAGAGAAGATACAAAATCTTCATTTAGTATAGTGGAGACTACAACTTGTGACAAATGTCTGATTTGAACATTCGTCTGCCAGGGGGAAAATAAACAAATCTGTTTTGTTTTTTTTTTAAGATTTTATTTATTTATTTGAAAGAGTGAGAGTAAGGGGGAGAGAGGGCATGAGCTGAGGGAGGGAGAGAAGCAGAATTCCCTCCTGAGCAGGAATCCTGATGGGGGGCTCAATCCCAGGACTCCGGGATCATGACGGGAGCTGAAGGCAGTTGCTTAACTGACTGAGCCACCCAGGTGCCTCAGGGAAATCTATTTTAAGCAGACTTCCCACTGGGAGCCAGTTTTGGGGGATTTATCAAGCACCATGTCTTCAAATATAGACCACAGTGCTTCAGCTCTCCCTCACCATTATTTTACACTATGATTCAGACCCCTAGAAGTTTCTTTTATCTTGCTCTACAGTTCATTCATGATGCATTTAAAAACATTTTTCAAATTATATTTTGTTTTGCATTTCCATTTGTTCACGTAGGAGGAAAATTTTCCCAGTGTTTTCAAGGGAAACATTTGAATTTCAAGGGAAACTTCTCAAATTTCAGTTTCATCATTTATAAAGTGCTATCCACTTGTGGATATCTACTCATGGAATTGTGGTAAAAAATTATACTTTGTATGTATAAAATCCTGGCCCATAATAGACAATAAAAATGATAGTTGTAATTATGTCACTACTAAATATTCTTTTGTCCATAGATGAAAACTTTTTTTTCCTTAATATGGTTAGCTTCTGAAGTTGCATTTTTTTAAAAAACTACCTTTTTTAATAACTTTAATGTGACACAAAGTTTCTAAGTTTCTTATAAGATATAAATGTATGTATATATATATATATGTATGTGTGTGTGTATATATATATATATATATATATATATAATGTAAAATACCTTACTGAATAATTTTTCAAAATATTTTGGGTTGTATAATGTTTTTATGGCCCTGATAATATAGTACTTGAGAAAGAACAGAATTCAATAGAAAACTTATTTCCTCATGAAACTTTATTCTTATCACATGAGCAAAATTATGATTGATAATATGATTTTAAAAGTCCAAATAATACTGAGGAAAAGAAAAGGAGTAAAAAAGCCCACACATAACTTGAAAGGGATTTTTGAAAACCATCACAATATTATCTATATCCTCTTTGACTACTAACCTGTTGCTAAAGACAATATTTTGTAGTAAAACCTTCTATTCATTTAAGTAAATAAGAAATGCCAATCAAGTAATTTTAGTGTCAATCTTTTTTTTTCTTACAAATTAAAATAGCCACAGGCATACTTTGTGTTCTCTAAAGGAATATGGATACTACGAAAATCAATGTTCAACTTGGAGAAATATGAGATGTTGACATGGTGACTCTTTATCCAGTATCTTCTTCCATGTTGGTCTGATCTAGGGCATGTTTCTCTCTTTGAGGTAGTAATCCATATTCATTTAGGAAAGACTCCACATCCCCAGAAAAAAATTCTTCAGCAAATTGTTCTGTAACACTGATAAAATTGCTTATGAGTTCCCCACCTTTGTAGACAAGCAGTGTGGGGAGTACCTCTGAGGAAAAGCGATCCCCAGCACCTGTATTAGAAGCTTTTATTTTACAAAACTTGACCATAGGGTATTCAGCTGCAAGGCATGTAAAGCTACTGTTTAGAGCATCACAACCCTTAATACCATCTTCATAAATATGAACAACAATTGTGGTGATTTTCTGCTCCTTTCCAATGGTTTCCAGGAACTGCTCCCCAGTTTCCAGCTCATACACAAACCCATATCTAGGCCCAAAACTCAGCTTCTGGTGCATATCCTGCATACACTGTCGACGGTATTTACGAAGACAATTTTCATCTTCTTTGTCTCGGTGAATTAATTCATATTCTTGAATGCTCATCTAGAAATAGAAAAAAGAAATGATTGAAATAATTTGGTCAGAAATTTATATTCTTTTTTTACATTTTTTAAAAAGATTTTATTTATTTATTTGAGAGAGAGAGCATGCGTGTGCATGAGTAGGGGGGAGGGGCAGAGGGAGAGGGAGAAACAGGCTTCCTGCTGAGCAGGAGCCTTCTGCAGGGCTCCATCCCAGGACCCTGGAATCATGACCTGAGCTAAAGGCAGATGCTTAACCTGAGCCACGTAGCTGCCCCCAGAAATTTATAATTTTTAGACATACCAAACCCATTCTCAACTCAAAGAGTTTGCATTTACTGTTTTCTCCCCACTACCCTATTTCACTCCTGGTGTGAAAGCCTTTTCCTCCTTCACTACTTTCAAGCCTTTGTTCATATGTTACCTTCTTTGATTATACTACCTCAAAGAGTTCCCACACCATGCTTTCTATTCCTAATATTGGTTTATTTTTCTTCATAGCAACAAATACTACCTGACATTATGTCATGTACTTATTTATTTCATAATAGTTTTTATAACTGATATGTCCCATGGGGCAGGAATTTTGTATCATTCATCTCTCCTCATTATCTGCTGTAGCATCTGGCACATAATAGGAACTCAGTAATTTTTGCTTGATTAAATGCATGGCTAAATATTGTTGAATGTGGTTGAGCCATGAGATGGTTACAATCTCTGTGACAAAAATATGCCACTTAGCTACCCATCACTTTGGGTGAAAAAATTCCACCAGGGTCTACTCTGGAGTGGCTTTCATAAAAAATAAAAAGGTATACACACACAATTTAAATGTACTCCTAACAAATGCCTTTAGATAATAATGTCTCCTCCACAAAAGTTCTTTAAAAAATTATATCCTTAAAAAACTATGTCTTATCACTTACTGACTTTTTGGAATATATGGGATGGAATTCAGGCAAGAAAGATTTTACTATTATTTGGAGTTCATCAGATCATTCAAGAGGTTGATGCTGGGTCAGCAGCACCTGAGAAATTTTGGTAAAAGCAAATTTTGGAGCACCACCCCAGACCTACTGAATTAAAACTTGTATGTATGAGGCTGAGTGAGCCATCTTTAAATGAGCTGTAAATTGCCTGAAGGTAATTCTTATCTACTGGTTTAGGCTAAAGTGAGAAAAGACTTAACTTCTGTCTTCCAACACAGCTACTTTCCACAGCAGCTGGAGTATAAAATACCTGCAGAGCATTTTTAAATAGCTACACCATTATTAACTTATTCCATAGAATGTTAAACAGTCTCCTCCTCCACCAAAATACATATATACATATATACGTATGTGGGAGATTGTGTGATTGAGAGGTGTGGTGCCGCCAGGACCATAGAAGTTGGATGGCTCTCAAGGGGATTCTCTGCTGCTGCTTTGCCATCAAGCAGCATCTCAAATAGCAACTGTTGATAATTTTTAAAGTGGAGGAGAATTGAGAAGACAAGAAACTAGTATTTATGGAAAATCTAATGTTTTTAGGCACTTTGCATAGGTTATTTTACTCAAATCTCACAATGAAACTATGAGGTAGGTAGTATTACTCTCATTTTATAGATGATACTAAGATTCAGGATAAGTAGAAATATCTTGTTCTTTCATTAATTCCTTCTCATTTCTGCCTCTTGTATTTGCTTCTCATTCTTTTCCCTGTCATATTACTTTTTTGCTTTAAGATAATTCTCAATTTTATTTTTTTAACTCTAAAAAAATTAGATGCTTTATATAACTTTTAAGTTGCTACCATAGTACTGTTAATTTAACAGACTGAACATAAAAATATTGTATCAATATTGTAATACTGATTTACGTATGCGTTTGTGAGATCTTGTTCCAATCACATATTCTGGTGTTTAGGCATTCAGATGCATTTCTCAAGCTTAACCTGTGCAACACTTTCAATAATCATAATGTCTCTCATTTGTAGGGCATTTTACATATTTCGAATACTTTCATGTTTATTTTCTCTTCACATCTTTTCAAAACAAAGAGAGGATGTGTTGTTGCAATTCTTCGGATGGGAAAAGTTAATTGACTCAACTGTATCATGTAGTGTGTCTGTGAAGGAACCCAAATCTGGAAACAAATTCTTTCTTTTTTTTCAACTCTTTGTTTTTTTTTTTTTTTAAGATTTTATTTATTTATTTGACAGAGAGAGATTACAAGTAGGCAGAGAGGCAGGCAGAGAGAGAGAGAGAGGAAGAAGCAGGCTCCCTGCCAAGCAGAGAGCCCGATGCAGGACTCGATCTCACGACCCTGAGATCACGACCTGAGCTGAAGGTAGAGGCTTAATCCACGGAACCACCCAGCCACCCTGGAAACAAATTCTTAGACTTGAAGATTTTTACAATGGCCAGAAGCCTAGAACCAAGTATGTTTCCAATGTAGTCTGTCTGTTGAGAATCAATATACAACTCATATGCATTGGTTTGGAGATATATAACCCAGTAACGTGATTTATTCCCCAGTGGAAGTCACTCAATGGGTTTTAAATTAATATGATTGATGTTGGGGTGCCTGGTGGCTTATTTTGCTTACCTTCTTTCTCCTATTTGGAAAAGGAAGTTGAGATCTCTCAACCAATTCCACCCTTCTAAATAACCAATATTGTCAGGTTGGTGAATGTCTTTCCATACTTTTTTTTTCCCCCATACTTTTCTATATACTGTTCATGTAATTCTATAAGTGTAAAAATATATACAGTGATGTGTTTTTCCCCTTTGCTCTAGAGAATGAAATAATCATATAACTTAAAATACTCTGTATCTTGCTTTCTCATATTATAGAACTGCCTGTAAGTCAGCTCATGTATTTGTAACTCATTCTTTTAAGAGCTCTTATATATATATTTTTAAACATGGAATACCTTCACAGGCATTTACTTCATTTCCGGGTTTTTTTTTTTTTTTTTGGTGGTGGGGGGGGTTGGCCAACATAAACTATCATAATAAATATTTTTGAAATATATCTATTTTATATCTCTAAAGTGATTCTTTACAGTCATTTAGACTGAAAACACATTGTAAGTTATAACTACTGATTTTTCCTTACCTTTCTGCTGAATCTTTCTTTTAAGTCTTTGTTATTTCTATCGTGAGGAGAAGACATTTGTCTGAGAATCTCCTTCTTGCTAGGTGGAATTGAATCTCTGTCTTCACTCTCTAATTTAAACTTTCTCCAGTCATTTATTACTCCTTTGGGTCCTGGAATAAAAGAAAAAACAAATTGTTTCCCTCTTCATTTTCAAAACAACTATTTATACAATTGAATTTTGTATAAGTATCACCATTGGAATAGATTTGTCATCCTCTGTATCAATTAAAAAACCTTGCTTGGGCTAGAAATGCCTGACTTTCCTGCTCATAAAAATGTTTTCCCATGTTAATCTTGTTAGATAGGTTTTGGCTAAGAATTTCTCTGAAACATCTACATTAATGAAAATACAAATTGTGTACTTTCAGCTATTTACAAAATTTGGGAGTAAAGATATTAAAAATTTAGAATATGCAGGGGAATTAGAATTTTAGAAAAATAACACTTTTATTAAATAAGAAGGAAGCTTCAGCAATAATCTAGAATTGGCATCACACTATCAATAGGGACACTAGGATTATCGGGGAAAAAAATTGAAGTGATATCAAGATCCAGAAAACAACAATAGCACATATGAAACAACCAGTGAGTGAAGACCTGACTTCAATTAACAGAACTAAAAAGGTTTTAAGAAAATTATTACATAATCACCCAATTCCTTTTAAGATTCTAAGAACCTTTTACAAAGGGGAGGAAGGGATTTGCAGATTTAGGAAAAATTAATTAATTCAAGGATGATCCAACTAGAACTCAGATGTTCAGTTGTCCTGGTAAATAATAAAATTGCTTGGAAGGTCAAAATTCTTGGAAATATGGAGTTTTAAATATCCTTCACTAAAGATTAGCAATATCTATACCTTTAGTATTATATGTGTGGATGTATTCTCTTTCTTCCACATATTTCTTAATAATTTCTTAATTTATATTATATATATATTTTCTTTTTTTTTTAATTTAATTTCTTTTCAGTGTAACAGAATTCATTGTTTATGCACCACACCCAGTGCTCCATGCCATACGTGCCCTCCAGGCTCCCCCACCCTCCCAACCCCCCCGCTCCTTCAAAACCCTCAGATTGTTTTTCAGAGTCCATAGTCTCTCATGGTTTATCTCCCCTTCCAATTTCCCTCAACTCCCTTCTCTTCTCCATCTCCCCATGTCCTCCATGTTATTTGTTATGCTCCACAAATAAGTGAAACCATATGATTATTGACTCTCTTCTGCTTGACGTATTTCACTCAGCATAATCTCTTCCAGTCCCATCAATGTTGCTACAAAAGTTGGGTATTCATCCTTTCTGATGACAGCATCATACTCCGTAGTGTATATGGACCATATCTTCCTTATCCATTCGTCCATTGAAGGGCATCTTGGTTCTTTCCACAGTTTGGTGACCGTGGCCATTGCTGCTATGAACATTGGGTCACAGATGGCCCTTCTTTTCACTACATCTGTATCTGTATGCTCTTGGATCAGAAGAATAAACATTGTTAAAATGCCCATACTGCCTAGAGCAATCTATATTTTTAATGCCATTCTGATCAAAATCCCACCAGTATTTTCCAAAGAGCTGGATCAAATAATCCTAAAATTTGTATGGAATCAGAAGATACCCAGAATTGCTAAGGAAATGTTGAAAAAGAAAAACAAAACTGGCGGCATTACCAGATTTCAAGCTTTACTACAAAGCTGTGATTACCAAGACAGCATGGTACTGGCATAAAAACAGACACATAGACCAGTGGAACAGAGTAGAGAGCCCAGATATGGACCCTCAACTCTATGGTCAAATAATCTTCGACAAAGCAGGAAAAAATATACAGTGGAAAAAAGACAGTCTCTTCAATAAATGGTGCTGGGAAAATTGGACAGCTATATGCAGAAGAATGAAACTCGACCATTCTCTTACACCATACACAAAGATAAACTCAAAATGGATAAAAGACCTCAACGTGAGACAGGAATCCATCAGAATCCTAGAGGAGAACATGGGCAGTAACCTCTTTGATATCAGCCACAGCAATTTCTTTCAATATATGTCTCCAAAGACAAAGGAAACAAAAGTGAAAATGAACTTTTGGGACTTCATCAAGATCAAAAGCTTCTGCACAGCAAAGGAAACAGTCAACAAAACAAAGAGGCAACCCACGGAATGGGAGAAGATGTTTGCAAATGACAGTACAGACAAAAGGCTGATATCCAGGATCTATAAAGAACTTCTCAAACTCAACACACACAAAACAGATAATCATGTCAAAAAATGGGCAGAAGACATGAACAGACACTTCTCCAATGAAGACATACAAATGGCTATCAGGCACATGAAAAAATGTTCATCATCACTAGCCATCAGGGAGATTTAAGTTAAAACCACATTGAGATACCACCTTACACCAGTTAGAATGGCCACAGTTTCCAAGACAGGAAACAAGGTGTGTTGGAGAGGATGTGGAGAAAGAGGAACCCTCTTAAACTGTTGGTGGGAATGTAAGTTGGTGCAGCCAATTTGGAGAACAGTTTGGAGATTCCTTAAGAAATTAAAAATAGAGCTTCCCTATGACCCTGCAATTGCACTACTGGGTATCTACCCCAAAGATAATATATGGTTTTAATATAAAGTTACTTATATTAAAATTATAGTCAATCATTGTTTGCTGTTCACTTGTATTCATCTTTAAGATATATTTTCTGTATATGCAAAATATGCATGTGTATAGCATGTGTTTATATGTGTAGAAAATCTGTTTTCTCCTTTTTTTTTACAAGTGGTAGTATATTACAGATGCTTTTTCTTACCTTGCTTTTCTTAATTCATAATATAGCTCAGAGATTTTTTCATATACATACATAAAGAGATTCTTTTAAAAAATGGAGACATAGTATTCCATTGTTAGATATTCATTTGCTTTAAAAAGTTTCTTGTTGATGTATATTGTTTCCTCCCCATTTTTTTCTGTAATATGTAATCCTGAGTGAAGAACCTTGCACATCCATTTTTTTTTTCAATCCATGCAGGTCTATCTATAGGTTTTTGCAGTAAAATTGCTTGGTCAAAAAGCATGTATATTTCTAATTTTGATATTGCTAAACTACTCTTAAGGAGGTTGTACTAGTTTACACTCCTACCAGTAATGTATGGGTATGCCTCTTTTCAAAGTGTCTTATAAACTTCTTACTTTTACAAACAGTGTGGGAAAAAAACATATCTCACAATAGTACTAACTTCATAAAGGCTATTTTTTCAATTGTCTGGCCTATCTTTTGCTTATTTCTCCACTTAATTGTTGTTATTTTTCTTATTGATTTGTAGGTGCGTTCAGTATTTATTAGGAAATTATCCCTTTGTCAATTGAATTGCAGCTAGTTTCCCCCATTTTGTCAAATGTTTTTTGAAATTTGTTACTGATGACCTATTAAATAGCAGACATTTCTTTCCTTTCTTCCCTCCCTCCCTCATTTTTATAGCTAAATTTATCAGTCTTCCTCTATGGTTTCTTGGTTCTATCATACTTAGAAAGTTATTCTTCCTATTATTGTTATAAAATGAATTCCTAGGATACCTGGGGGGCTCAGTCAGTTCAGCATCTGCCTTCAGCTCAGGTCATGATCTTCAGGTCCTGGGGTCAAGTCCAGGTGGGGCTTCCCATCCAGCTGGGAGTCTGCTTGTCCCTCTCCCTCTGCCTCTACCCCCACTCGTGTTCACTCTCTCTCTCTTAAATAAATGATAAAATAAAATAAAATAATAAAATGAATTCTCATGCATTTTGTCTTGTACTCATGTGAACTCATTCAACTCTCTGACTAAATTTAAAGGCTCCATTTCATATTATTAAAAGAGAGAGGAAAATATTAGTTTAATAAGATACAATAGAGTTAAAACCCCAACCTGTTATTTTTATTTATTTTTAAGTGTTAATTATTTTTTAACTGAAGTAGAGTTGATATACAATATTATACTAGTTGAAGGTATACAAAATAAGTGAAGAAGCTTAAGAGGCACAAACTGAACTTTTAAAGTGACATGCTATCTGATTTTTAAACTCTTAATAGTGGCATATATACTGGCATATACACTGGCATATAAACCTGGCATAATTGCCAGGTTTACACACTTCACAGCACTCACCATAGCACATACCCTCCCCAATGTCCATAACCCCACCCCCCCTTCTCCCAACACCCCTCCCCCCAGCAACCCTCAGTTTTTTGTGAGATTAAGAGTCACTTATGGTTTGTCTCCCTCCCAATCCCATCTTGTTTCATTTATTCTTCTCCTACCCCCTTAACCCCCCATGTTGCATCTCCACTTCCTCATATCAGGGAGATCATATGATAGTTGTCTTTCTCCAATTGACTTATTTTGCTAAGCATGATACCCTCTAGTTTTTTTTTTATCTGAAATAGAAAATTTTTTAATGGCTGGTTAATTGTATCACTACATTTTTTATTGCAACATAGTACTCGCTTAAGCACTTAAAAATGGAAGATTAAATTAAGACATGGTAAATTGACTAAATATTTGGTTTTTATATAAATAAAGGTCATAACCACACTGTTGACATGTAATACTGTTATAATACAACAGTTAAACTGTGAGTCTACAACAGAAGTCATCTGTAGTTAAACAGGAAACAAAGTTGAAAAAGACCATGTTAAAACAAAAGTACTGGGACTAACAGGTGGGGATTGTAAGTAGCAACAAACATATTCACTCAGCTCCTGAGTATTTCAAGTTTTACAGTACACATTAAAAATGATTTCTTCCATCAACACTATAAATTCAAACTGTCGGATGTTTATGCGTTTTGCAAGTTACACTGATTGAATGCTTATATGGGAGTGGGGGTCGGAGCATCTCCCGATTTGAAGTTTACATCACCCACATGCTAACACAAACACAACTTGTTCCGTTTTCCTTCCCTCTTCTTCCCCATACAAAGGCGGCAGGATTTTTTGGTTTCTTTTAGATAATTGTTTTAAAGGATTTGTGATGATCAATTTGAACGTCTGAAATTCAGTAATATTTAACTCTTAGACAACTAAGAGGTTAAAGATGGAAAACAATTTCTCCTAACACCAAGTTAGAAAATCATTTGCATCATGCTGTATACTAGGAAGCAATGTAAAGCGACAAAAACCTGTCCCCAGTACATAATTTAAAAAATCTAAATTTCAAGTCAGCAGAGCTGGAATACTTCCATGTTGACTATATGCCACAGTATGCGTGTGCGCTCCTGAAATGCACGGCTAATGCAGGCAGTCTTCCACTGCGGCAAACGCACAGGATCCGATTCCTGATCGGGCCATCAGTCCTAGTCACTGTGTGGCCTGTCCCATTGCTAGGGCAAGTGGAGGTTGCTTTGGCAGATTGTGGGTTTCTAATATTGCACTGTTAAGAGCTGAGCACACGGTTCTCTCTGAATTGGGTCAAGCTGATTTCCAACTGGGCTGTTCCAAGGGTCTGAGTATATATACAGTCCCATACAATTTAACAGATTAAGAAAACAGGCTCTGGATGAAATGACTTGAAGTCTTAGGTTTTCTAGAGGAATACTGAAATCCATTTGATTTAAGAATGTTTTATCATTTCTTTATTTTTTTCATATACAAAAAATTAAAATTAAAAACTATGTACCTTTTGGTCTAGTACTGCTTACAATTGCAAGGAAAGTTCACAGTGGGGGAAATTAGAGAGGAAAGAGCTTAACTATAGTGTAGAAGAGGCCTTATGATAATTGTGTAGTAAGAAATTCTCAATATTTAGTGTTTTTCTCATTCTTTGACATCTAAATAAAACTACTCTAAGAGTATTTGATTTCACATTAATTTTCCCACTCAAATATTTTTAAATGATTCCATCAAAGCATTAGAGATATAGAACATTAGAGATACCCACATTTAATTTTAACTTAGTAATTTTTTTTCTTCTGGATTTGCTTTACCTGTATGTGTGGCCTGTCCTTCAAAGTCTTCCTCCAAACTTTGGCTTTTGGCTTCTTCCATTTTAGGGTTTGGATTTGATATAATCTATAGCATAAACAAAGAGATAATCTATAAATAAAGAACAAAGAACAAATCTAAAGCATGAGCAAAGATTTGGTATAATCTATAGGGTGAACAACAGATGAATGCTAGGATATATATATTTATATCCTATTATTCTCTCACTGCCAGTGTCCATGCTGAACTAGGAGTTCTCACTAATAAATTTTAGTATGTTTAGTATGCTTCTGTCTCCTTGTAAAAGAACATTAATTTAATGTTTGTATAGTTAAAGATATTTTGACCTAAAGATTTTACATAATTTGTAGTTTGTTTTTACTTAAAAAGCCTTCAGTTTAAGTCTATGTACTTAATGAACATTATTTATTATTTGTTTTTTAATTTTGTTACCAAATATCATACAATTGTATCCCAATATTTTATATAACACAATTTTAAAATTAATAATTATTATATATTTACTATGAATACTTACTTTGTGCCAGACATTGTTCCAATTAATTTATGTGTCAAAAATCATTTAATTCTCATGTAGCTATATGTGACAGGGACAATTATTAACACCATTTTACAACTGAGGAAGCTGAAGCACAGAGAGTTTAAGTTATCTGTCCATGATCACATAGTAAATGGTAGAGCAAGGATTTGAACTTAGATTTAATTTTAGAGCTAAATCTTAAGTCATTACACTCTTATGAAAGTTAACATATTGTAAGAGTCATTTTTGTCAATAAGGTTTAAGAAGTGCTACTTCCGAATTGGTATTAAAGAGTAACAATCTAAGGAACAATGCTATTAAAAAACTAATACCAGAACATCTCTCCATACCATAAAGCAAGTTTTGGTGATGTTACCCACCAAGAAAATGATAACAATTAGTAACTATACCTATAGAATTTTGACTAAAATATGTCACAATATCTACCAAAAGCACATGGAATTTTATTCATAGAAAACTCCTTGATGCCATGATATAGAACCTATTTATTCTTCATTTACATAAGTATAACTTGTTTACTTAATTATCTTTCCATCATTTGGAAAACTCTATTATTATACAACTAACACATTCCCTAAGGGGTCCATATAGTTGTGATTTTCTTGAAATTTCCACATCAGGGAGGTTATACTAACAGTGGATGTACCATCTATTTACTGAAGAAAGCTTCCTCTACCTTCTCCCCTTTGCCTCTTTCTTTCAAAGTCCGTTTTAAGCAATGATGTGATCCAACTTATGCTTTTATTCCCATCTTAGTTTTTTATTGATTTATGCCTGGACTTGGTTCATTTAGTGCTTTCCCAAGGTTCATTTAGTGCTTTCCCAAGGTTCATTTAGTGCTTTCCCAAGTTCTTTGTCTTCATTCCTTCTTTGCTTTCACATCTGCTCCCAGCATAATTTTATGGTCTCATAAGTTTATTGTTTCCATCATTATAGTCCCTACTCAGAATCATTGGTTGTCAAAAATCCTTGCCAAATTGATTTTACCCAATTGAACAAGAAGAAGCTTTTAAGAAAAGACTGTCAGGAGCTCTTGGAGACTGTAGATATAGATTTTAAATCATGTATCTTTCTCATGTTCATGTAAGAGAGGGAATATAAACAAAATAAATGATTTGAGCCATTTAAAAAATCTGTCAAGGAAATGCCTATTTATTACACAACATTTATGTAACTATAAATGTAATAAAGAATATTTGTTAAAAGATTTTATTTATTTATTTGACACACAGAGATCACAAGTATGCAGAAAGGCAGGCAGACAGAGAGGGGAAAGCAGGCTCCCCGCTGAGCACAGAGCCCGATGTGGGGCTTGATCCCAGGACCCCGAGATCATGACCCAAGCTGAAGGCAGAGGCCCAACCCACTGAGCCACTCAGGTGCCCCTGTAACAAAGAATATTAATGTTGAATGGATTTACTAATGAAAAAGAATAAATGAAAATGAAAAGAAGGGAAAATAGAAATAAATAAATGTTAGTTAAAAGAAGCTACTTATGGGGCACCTGGGTGGCTCAGTTGGTTGGGCATCTGCCTTTGGCTCAGGTCATGGTCCCAGGGCTCTGGGATCCAGCCCTTCATCGGTATCCCTGCTCAGCAGGGAGTCTGCTTTTCCCTCTCCCTCTGCCCCTCTGGCAGCTCATGCTCTCTCTCTCTTTCTCTTTGTGAGTGTCTCTCATTCACTCTCTCTCTCAAATACATAAAATCTTAAAAAAAAAAACCAAAAAACTATGTAAGGGGTGCCTGGCTGGTTCAGTAAGCAGAGCATGCAACTCTCTCTTTTTTTGGTGGGGGAGGGAAGGAGAAAAGGGAGAGAGAGTATTAGGCAGACTCTGCACTGAGCATGGAGCCCAACATGGGACTTGATTTCATGATCCTGAGATCACTTCCTGAGTTGAAACCCAGAGTCGGGCCCTTAACCAGCTCTACCACCCAGGTGCTCCAAGTATGTGACTTGATCTCAGGGTCATGAGTTCAAGCCCTACATTGGGTATAGAGCCTACTTTAAAATAAATAAACAAGCATTATATTTTTTTATAAAGCTAATTAATTAATTATTGCAATTACTTAAAAAAATTTTATATCTCAGAAACATGAACATTATTAGTTTGCTTCAAAAGAACACTATAGAACAAAGTAGTGGAAACTTTTAGTAACTTTCGTAGCTGTTTAGTCCCCAGAAAAGTAGAGACACAAGCCAACTTTTTTTTTTTTTTTGCAAGAGTAGAGAGTTAATTTGGAGTAGCTACTATTCACAATAAATATAATAAACACATTACAGCAAGTACATTAAGAATATCTAAAAATTATTTTATTTCAAATGTTGAAGAAAAAGAAGCATAGCTTCCTTCTTGGCTTGCTTCTTGCCACCCTAGTTTGCAACATAGTAGAAAAAACTTCCATTTTTCAAAAAGACTTTTGCCAATTTCAAAGAATCCCCTTACTGAAAAGGCCTTCCCATTATTTAGGGAAAACCTGATTCAATGATTTTACTGGGCTATGAATTACATGAATGAATTCATGAGTTACATGAAAAACAAAACTCTAGTATGGCACTCACTAAGACTTAAGTCAGCTGGGTTGTCTATTTAGTGAAAGACAGAGTCCATCTTTACCTATGCCTTCATTTGAGTTAGAGTAAAAAGACTGGTGAAATTTATTGCTGTTTACTGCTAGGGAACCAATAAATAGAAAAACAAATCAGAGGACACATATTGAAATATGAGGCATATTTGCTGAAAATTCTGTGGAAGAAAACACAAGTTGAGTATGATTAGCCATTGGAGTTTTTGATCTGTTAATATCTCCTGTCATCACCTCACTCTGGTGTTTTCAGATTTTCTCAAATAATTCTCTTTTTAAAAATTAGCATCAGTATCCTAAAATTAATTGAATTAGTATTTGGAAGGTGCTTAGATCCAGACACAGATAAATGCTGTGTGAGTCTGTAAAATAAAATAAAGAATGTATCTTTAATGTTGGTATATATAGTGTGTTAATGGTCATTTTAAAACTATGATTAACATTTGGTTTGCAATGATATTATTAGTAGTTTAAAAATTCCATGCCTGCTTTAAGTTAAAGGATTTAAAATAAAAATAGGATTAGTAAAGACTTTAGGTGATAATAAACACATCTGTGTGTGCTTGGAAACTGGTGAAGGACAAGAAGATAGAAAACTCCACCAAGAATTACTCTGACTCAGCAGTTATTGTATTTTCCAACTTACATATTTTAAAAATATTTGCTGTTGTTCCTTCTTGATTTTAGACAGTTATAATACTCTTTCAGTTAATAAGATCTCTGTTAAGTAAAAATTAGATTTTGACAGAATATCATTCATTTGAAGGGTTACTAAAAAACTCCTTAAAAGCAAAAGTAGGGGCGCCTGGGTGGCTCAGTGGGTTAAGCCTCTGCCTTCGGCTCAGGTCATGATCTCAGGGTCCTGGGATCGAGCCCTGCATCAGGCTCTCTGCTCAGCGGGGAGCCTGCTTCCCCCTCTCTCTCTGCCTACCTCTCTGCCTACTTGTGATCACTCTTTCAAATAAATGAATAAAATCTTTAAAAAAAAATAAAAGCAGGGCGCCTGGGTGGCTCAGTGGGTTAAGCCGCTGCCTTCGGCTGGGGTCGTGATCTCGGGGTCCTGGGATCGAGTCCCGCATCGGGCTCTCTGCTCAGCAGGGAGCCTGCTTCCCTCTCTCTCTCTCTCTGCCTGCCTCTCCATCTACTTGTGATCTCTGTCAAATAAATAAATAAAATCTTAAAAAAAAATAAAAAAAAATAAAAGCAAAAGTAAAAAGTTAATGTTTATGATACATACTGTTTAAAAAAATTAAAATGTAATTCTACCAGGTTAGGGTTTTATTTTCCTCTTAGTGTTGGGTTTTAGTAGTAATTTAAAATAATAGCTGAGGGGTGCCTGGTGGCTCAGTGGGTTAAAGCCTCTGCCTTCGGCTCGGGTCATGATCTCAGGGTCTTGGAATTGAGCCCCACATCGGGCTCTCTGCTCAGCAGGGAGCCTGCTTCCTCCTTTCTCTCTCTCTGCCTACTGGTGATCTCTATCTGTCAAATAAATAAATAAAATCTTTAAAAAAATAAATAAAATAATAGCTGATATGGGATAACATTTCTCAAACTTCGCCCTTAAAACTCTAACACCTCCCAACCATAGTTTTTAATTACTAAGAAATAAAATGAGGCAATTTTATTTTTTTTATTTTTTTATTTCTTTTTAAGATTTTATTTATTTATTTGACACAGAGAGAGAGATCACAAGTAGGCAGAGAGGCAGTAGAGAGAGAGGAAGGAAAGCAGGCTCCCCGCTGAGCAGAGAGCCTGATGTGGGGCTTGATCCCAGGATTCTGGGATCATGACCTGAGCCGAAGGCAGAGGCTTAACCCACTGAGCCACCCAGGTGCCCCAAATGAGGCAATTTTAAATGATTCTACGTGTAATTTTTGTTTCACACATAATGGCGATGTTCTAGAATAGAAAGGAAGTGATAAAATTCTTAAACATTAGGTTAACATTATTTATAACGAAACATTAGTTAACTACCTTAACATTAGACTAATTCTTAAACATTAGTTTTAAAAATACTCTTTAAAAACCCCAAATCCACCCCTGAAATATTTCATTATCGTTATTACCCTTGTTCACATGATATTGTGATGATGACATCTGTTACTATATTAAATCTGTTTATTTGATCTAATCAGAATATATAGTTTAAAATTGACTTGTACATTCTCAGTGCACAGGAGAAGAGCTTTGCTTTCAATACTAACTGTTGTAGTTTACCGGTAGATTTGCAAAGACTGGGGTCATCTCATCACTGTGCCCTAGACTGACTTTTCTCTTAGCATCCACAACAATTTTATAGGACTTATTTCTACATTCCTTTGTCCCCACAGCTCTAAGTTTTTCTGAGGACAGAAACAAGTTTTTACTTATCATTGTCTTCTTATAATTATTTCACACAACTACTCCATAAATGATAGCAGCCATTTTTAAAGAATGTACTGTGTGCCAGGTACTTTATACATTCTATTTGTAATTCTCACAAAATTAGTATCTTCATTTTTCAGACATGGATTCTCAGGCTTCAGGAGATTCAGTGACTTGTCAAAGCTCACAGAGCTACTGTAGAGTAGATTGGGCCAGAGTTCAAATCTGGATTTCTCTGACTCTCAAATCTCAAAAATCCTTATTTTTTCTACTCTGTCATTACCTCAATAAAATGCTTGCTGAATGAATAAACAAATAAACAAAACCAATTTTTTGTATAGACATTAAAACCAAGGTGAGAATATGAAAAGTAATGGAGCAGCAAGGTACCATGTCCCCCAAATCCTTGAGATAGTAATTATTTGAATGATAAATTTCTCTGTTTTGGATTAAACCTCATTAGTTTATACTGAATGTAATACACAAATCTGTTATTTCTAGTTATCCAAATAGATTTTAAGTGACTGATAATTACTGAAAAGTTGATACAAAAGACAAAATGGCTTTGTCTGCTGTAAGTTTTGGACAGTCATACATGTGGATTGAGAAATTATTGTCCGTCTTATGTCTCTGCATCATTTATATGCAATAATGTGTCAATTATGTATCAAACTGAAACTAAAAATCCAAAATTATGGAACCATTTTACTTAGCTTTGTATGGAGATTTGTGCAGCAAAGTAAGATATGTCACTCATGGACTCATAGCAACCATTTAAAAATTAATTATATAGGGGCGCCTGGGTGGCTCAATGGGTTGAAACCTCTGCCTTCAGCTCAGGTCATGATCTCATGGTCCTGGGATTGAGCCCGGCATTGGGCTCTTTGCTTGGCGGGGAACCTGCTTCCCCCTCTCTCTCTCTGCCTGTCTCTTCAACTACTTGTGATCTCTCTCTGTCAAATAATTAAATAAAATTTTTTTAAAAAAATTAATTATATAGTCCAAAGAATGGTATTTGAACTTTTAAATGGAATTAAAGCAACAGTTCTATTGCTTCAGCAATCTTTAAGATCAATTTCTAAAATTAAGTCTGTTTGCTTCTTAGTGCTCTTATTAGGTAGCTCATTTTGTATAAAAATCTTCTCAATGTGTGGAATGTATTTGAAAATTACCACTTCAGTCTTTTAAACTGTCTACCACTTTTCTATTTGTCAAAAATCACATGTAAACATAGCTTCCTGGTATGTTAGTCTTCTCAGGCTGTTATAACAAAATACTACAGACTTTTGAAGCAGAAATTTATTTTCTGGAGTGCCTGGGTGGCTCAGTCGGTTAAGTGTCTGACTCTTGATTGTAGCTTAGGTCAGGATTTCAGGGTTGTAAGACCAAGCCCCCCACTGGGCTTTGCACTGGTCATGGAACCTGCCGAAGATTCCATCTCTCCCTCTCTTTTGCCTGCCCCCACCTCCCACATGCATAACACACTTTCTTTTTCTCTCTCTAAAAACAAAACAAAAAGAAACTAGAGTCTACCTCTTGGTTTGCCCCTCTCTCCCCACTGCCATGATTGTTTTGTTTCTTAAATTCCACATATGAATGAAATCATATGGTATTTTTTCTCTCTGTAACTGACTGATTTTGATAGAAATCAAGATTCTGTATCTTGATCCATGCTTTATTAAGGGTATCACACTGTATGCTGCTCAGCCCTTCAGGATTTCATGTCCTACCCTTTTCTACCTCTAATCACATATCTCCTTAGGTTTGTGTTCTCCAGTGCTTTCCAAGGAGACTGTGAACTAATCTGATCAACTAAGCCCAGGCTAATGTTCTCACCAGTGCTAATATATTGTTGTCAGATGTTTTAACCCGTGCCATGACTATTTTCCCCAATGTCATATTGGACTCCTGGGGAAAACAGTTTTGCTTTTCCCTTATTATTAAAAAAAGTGGCAGGAATTTCACATCAAATAGGTCTGACAGCACCATGTCAGATCATAGGAATTATTACTAGGTTTGTGGAGACCTCCATTACCTCTCAAATCATAAAGACAGCTCCAATGATTTCACCCAAACCATAATTTCTTCTTTCTCTATCCCACTCCTTTATTTGAGAACTGGAGATTTTAGTAAGACTGACATATGGTCTTAGGTTCAACATCAGTTTAGAGGGAATTTTATACCTCATACTAGATCAGTTAGTTTCTTGAATTACTCTCCAGTTAATTTATTTATATATGTCTTCTTCTCCAAGGAATAGCTAAGCTTCTTATAGGCAGGAATCATGCATTACAACACTTCCAAGTGACATTATAACATAATGATTAACAAACACATAAACACGGGTTCAAATCTAGCTCTGTCAGTTATTGCTATGTGACCTTGAGGAAATCATAAAACTCTGTGCTTTAGTTTTCTTATTTGTAAAATTGGAGTAGTAATAGTGTCTACTTCCAAAGACTGTGAGAATTAAATGATATGAAATGTATTATGTAAAATGTATAGTATTTAGTTGTAGGAACTTAATAAATGTTGAGCAAAATTGATAACTATTACAAATTTAAAATACTCAAATAAAACATTTAAAATTAATATTAGATGTCAAATGAATATAAATTTTATTTATGAATCCATGCATATATGCATTGCTTATGCCTAATTATCTCTTCCATGGAAAGAATATCTCTATGTGTATGTATGGGTGTGTGTACACAGTCATGCCTATATTGTACTTTATCTCAAAATTGTTTTATATTCTCCTATCTTATTACTGACTGAGGCCCTTTATTATAATATTTTGATTTGCTTCTGATAAGGTCTGTTTGCCACAAGGCATTTAAGAATGGGGAGATTTATTACTAAAGGTGAAATTAATTTAGAGTAATAAAATACACACTAATAAAATATACATGAAATTGCTTGAAAACAATAATAAGAATATTTTCTGAAAATATGTGCATAAGTGGGAAATGGCAGGTGGTGATTTAAATTTGTTTTCCCATTTGGTATTTATGTCATTATGGTTTATATGTATTTTCTGAATTTTATATTGTTTAATGGAGAAGGACTTTGTGGAGACAGAACATTCAGGATTTTTGTTGCCACCTTTAGTTGTTAATTTTGGGGTAAGTCAATTTTTACATTTTTTTCATCATCATGAGAGTTTTCTTTAAAAATAACCTCCCAGAATTATGAATGGATTATGGGAAACACCATCCTCAGAATGGCTGTAACAAATTAATACAGAGCAAATTGTTGACATTAAGCAAATGTTAGTTTTCTTTCCTTTACATATAAAACACACCCCTTAATACTGTTGAAAACACCCCTTTATTACATTTACCCTCCCTAGTATCTAAAGTCCATAACAACTGGAATAGAAGTGTGGTAGAAACTTTGATATAAATTACTACAGAGCATATATAATGTTTTCTTGGCTCCTACACTTCTCGAGTAGTTTTGTTTTTTTTCCACAAATGAGACTGAACAGGTAGAAGATGTTAGGAGCCTTTTAAATGATTTGTATGTCAGGAATGCATAACAAATGGCAGTCTTCTATTTGTCTACCATTATTATCAGTTACAAATATTCTGGGAAAATGTAAGCTTCCAAAGTATGACTGAATTCTTGCTCCTAGTAACAGAAAAAGACATTAACCTATTCAGGTTTACTCTTACTACATACAGACATTTTCTTAATTGTTTTGAAGCAAATAGAAATGTTAGACTTTTGCTGGAAATTCAGAGCAGATATCTTGTTTTGAATATCTCTGTATCTTATAAATACATTTATTTTAGTACCAATTGTTATAATTTCACTATGGATACTTTATAATTGGTTCATATATATTTTGGCAACTTGTGTAATGTCAAATGCAGTTTCTACATAGAATATTTAGGCAAAATATTTGACATGAGGAGTTAGGTGATCTCTCAAATTCTTTTCTAGATTTAATGTTTGGTAATTCTAAGTAGCATGTATAATGGCCAAAAATACATATAATTTAAAATGGATGCTGTAGTTAAAGCTATTTTTGCAGTTAATAAAAAATATTTCATGCCAAAATAGCGGGAGCATTTTACTTCATTCATTTTCATGATACAAACTGTAAAGCTTATTAGTAATCATAATCACCTGAACAGTGAGGCAAAATAGAAGAAATATAAAATCAATCAAAAGAAAATTTTCATTTAATTTTTAAAATATCAACAAACTTCCTGTACTTTTCTTTTAAAAACATTATTTCTGTGCCATTAAATTTTTGAAGTAACCTGAAACACACATTATTATCCCTACTTTCAAGCTTAGAAAAACACCCCCCCCAAAAAAAAAACCCAAAATGTATTATTAAATTAAAAAAACAACAACAGACCAAGAACACACAATTGGTTAAGTGCCTGGTTCCAAATCTGAGACTGCTTTAGCACTGAATGTAATACTCCTTTCACAGCTTTGGCATCAAATCTTCAAATACAAAGTGCAAGGAATCATCCTTTCTTTCCTTCAATTCTCTCTTCACTCAAAGGGAAGAAGAAAGAATTTTAAATTCCACAATTCATTCCCTTTCCCCTGTTTTATTTTAATTGTCTAGAATATCAAACTCAAAATTATGGTTATACTCTGAATTTACATTAGTGAAGATGACTAGTGCAAATCTCTAAGAGGGAAATATACCCAGAATTTGTCTTTATAGTTAGGTAAGCCATTACTTAATGTTACTTTGAAATACTTCAAAAGAACACTCCATATACATGCTCAGTGAAATCATTATTCTTTCCCTTAAGGTAAAAGTTTAAAAATTATATCAAGAAGACTACCTGCAGACTCACAGTTTGGTTCTCTGTGCCTGGTATCCTTGATTATGTTCAGTGGATGAGAATCCTGTTTACTGAACTCCACTTGAACTTGGATAGGTGTAAGCTCAGATTTAAGATCCTTGAATATTGACCCTTGCAGAAATAGCTCTGAACAAGTAATAGGATTGACATAAGAGAATTACAAAGCCTGTTCATTAATAGTAAGGTAAAGACAAACTACAACAATGAAAAACTTCAAGTCCTGAGGTAAATACAATCTTTGTCCACCATTTTCCTCTTAAACTCACTAAACTATTTTCTTCTAAATTTTGGTGCCCTGAAATGCTTTGTGAATTAAAATCTCTGCTACTCTTTCTTTATTTTGTTTCTTTTGGCAAAAAACAAAACAAAACAAAACAAAACAAACAAATAGGAAAAAAAACTTTGCTACAGGTTTTTAATAAAATACCAGGTTGGCTAAGTCATTTCTGGGTCCATTTGCTTCCTGCATTTTGAAGTTTGATTTGTGTTTTTTACCTTTTCATTTTCCCTGTTGTTACTGGTTTTTACCATTACAAATCCTTTCCTGCTGTTTTTAATGGAATATAAGGATGTGGGGAAAATAGATAGACATGTTCAATTTGCCTTTTCCTAACACCTTTCATCGTAATGGCCAAATTTCTCATCCAACATTGACAAAGTAGGGAATTTAACTTATTTCAAGCTTAACGCTGGAAATTTGTAATTAGCAAGAGGACAAATATAGAAGAGGCAATTAAAATGAAAACAACTAAATTCATTAATTACAAGGTTTAATCATATATAGCTTTACCTAAAATTTTTAAATAGATCTTTGTGCAATTTTAACAGTGATAGTGTCTAAACACACTTTAATATTTATATCTTATTATTCTAAATGAATTTAGCATTTATGTACTTTTTGTTAGCAGGAGGAAAATAACACACTTTGGAACTTTGCTAATTTGTGTATTTCATGTATGCTATATATTGGCCTCCATATATAGATTTTCAATAGAGTTTTTCAGGGCAGTTCACATTCAGTTGTATGAATTGAGTGTTTTCTCTCTAGATAAAGAATCTAGTATAATCATATGCTACACCAATGTATATTTAAAAGATGCCTTCTGATGGAAAGTGTACAGAAATTTTGTTTCAGTTTGATAAAATGTCATAATTAATGAGTCTTACATTCAGGGTAGATGTTTAAGTTTCTGTCTGTTATAACTAGGAAAGCTTATAGTCAAATATGTAATATTTGCACAGTTATAGAGGCATATTGTAAAAAAAAATCACTATAGTAATACCTATTTTCACCTGCCAAACACATATATTTCCTTACTTAGGTTTCTACTCTGTGCTAATTCTGGCACTAGCTTACTGGAGGGATTTTGGAAGCATAATGGACATCACACATTTGCCTCCAATTTTGACAGAAATTCAGTTCACGTGCACCAATTATAGATCATGAAAACTTGTCAAAAGAGTCAATGATTAGGGCGCCTGGGTGGCTCGGATGGTTAAGTGTCCAACTCTTGGTTACAGCTCATGTCATAATCTCAGGGTCATGAGATTGATCCCCACATTCAGCTCCCCATCGGCTTCCCACAGGTGTCATTATTGGTCTCCACATCAAGCCCCACATCAGGCTCCATGCTCAGCTTAAGACTTTCTCTTCCTCTCCCTTTGCCTCTCCCCCTGTTCTCTCTCTCAAATAAATAAGATAAATCTTAAAAAAAAAAAAGCCAAACTCATAAGGTTCATTATTTCACATATATGATTCCTGATTTATGTAGGAATATTTAAAAGTAGTAGAATTATATGAGATTTTACCCAATTTTAAGGGTACTGAAATAATGTCACTTTACAAAGGAAAACCATTATACATTAGCTGAAAATGTCTTACAAAACAGGGAAAATATTAATAATTAGCATATTCTCTGAGTATTCACCTTGCCATGTGAGGTATTAAAAATTTATTTCATTTAATTGTCACAACAGTCCTCTGAGGTAGGCCAAGTATAATTTTACAAATGAGGAAACAGGCCTAAGTAGGTTTTGTAACTTATTCAATTTCATGAATTTATAACAAGTATTTGTGAAATGCCTAATATTTGATAAACACTCTTCTGTGGACAAGGTATGCAGTAGTAAAGAAAATAAAGTTTTTGTATTCAAAACGTTGACAGTATGTCTCTGAAAATCCAGGTTTGGAATTCAGGTATGATTTAATTCCAGGGCTCACACTATTAACCAATAAACTCTCTTGCTTAGGGCAGATTAAACATCCTTTAAAAAGAGGAAAATATAGAATCCTCTTTAAATCCTAAACAGTCTCCACTGAAGGTTTTCTGGTGCCAGAACTGTCATACATATTTACCTTTCTGGTTTTTTTGAGGATGAGTTTTATTGAAAAAATTTAAAAAGCTAACATCATACTCAATGGGGAAAAACTGAGAGCTTTTTCCCTAAGGTCAGGAATAAGGCAAGGATTTCCATTCTCACCACTTCTATTCAACGTAATACTGGAAATTCTAGCCACAGCAATCAAATGACAAAAAGAAACAAAAGGAATCCAAATTGGTTAGGAAAAAGTAAAACTTTCTCTATTTGCAGATGACATGACACTATATATTGAAAACCCAGAGTCTCTACCAAAAAGCTGGTAGAACTGATAAATGAGTTGAGTAAGATTGCAGAAGTCAAAATCAATATACAGAAATCTGTTTCATTTCTATAAACTAATAATGAGGCAACAGAAAGAGAAATTAAGAAAACAATCCCATTTACAATTGCAATGAAAACCATAAGATACCCAGGAATAAAGCTAACCAAAGAGGTAAAGATCTGTACTCTGAAAACTATAAAACATTGATGAAAGAAACTTAAGATCACACACACACACACACACACACACACACAAAATGGAAAAAAAAATTCCGTGATCATGGATTGGAAAAATAAATAGTTAAAATGTCTATACTACCCAAAGTAATCTACACATTTAATGCAATTCCTATCAAAATAACAACAGCATTTTTCACAGAACTAGAACAATTATAACATTTATGTGGAACCAGAAAAGACCCTGAATAGCCAAAGAAATCTTGAAAAAGAAAAACAAAGCTGGAAATATCACAATTCTAGACTTCAAGATACTACAAAGCTGTAATCAAAACAGTGCACAACTGGCACAAAAATAGACACATAAATCAATGAAACAGAATAGAAAGGCCAGAAATAAACCCCCAATTATATGGTCAATTAATCTTTGACAAAGGAAGAAAGAATATGCAATGGAAGAAAGATTCTTCAACAAATGGTGTTGGGAAAACTAGACAGCTACCTGCAAAAGAATGAAACTGGACCACATTCTTATACCATATATGAAAATAAGTCAAAGTGGATTAAAGATCTAAATGTGAGACTTGAAACCATAAAAACCCTAGAAGGGAGCACAGGCAATAATTTCTCTGACATTGGTCATAGCAACACCTTTCTAGATATGTCTCCAGAGGCAAAGGAAGTAAAAGAAAAAATAAACTATTAGGGCTATATCAAAATAAAAAGTTTTTGCACAGGAGAAGAAACAACCAACAAAACTAAAAGACAGCCTACTGAATGGAAGGAGATATTTACAAATGACATACCTGATAAAGGTTTGGTATCCAAAATATATAAAGAACTTATACAACTCATCACCAAAACAAAAACAAAAACAAAAACAAAACCCACAAATAATCCCATTAAAGAATGGCAAAAGACATGAACAGACATTTCTCCAATGAGAACATGTACATGGCCAACAAACACTTCAAAAGATCCTCAACATCACTCATCATCAGGGAAATTCAAATCAAAACTACAGTGAGATATCACCTCACACCTGTCAGGATGAATAAAATCAAAAACTTAAAAAACAGCAAGTGTTGGTGAGGATGTGGAAAAAAAAAAACCCTCTTGCACTGTTGGTGGGAGTACAAATTGGTGTAACCAATGTAAAAAACAGTATGGAGTTTCCTCAAAAAATTAAAAATATAACCATTTTGCTTCAAGTCACTTTATTGTTCAAAAGACATATCTTCAAAAAATGATGCTTGGAAAATCAGATATTCACATGCAAAAGAAGGAAACTGACCCCTGTCTTTTTTTTTTTTTTTAAGATTTTATTTATTTATTTGACAGACAGAGATCACAAGTAGGCAGAGAGAGAAAGGAGGAAGCAGGCTGTCCAATTTTTCCAGCACCATTTGTTGAAGAGACTGTCTTTTTTTCCATTGGATATTCATTCCTGCTTTGTTGAAGATTAGTTGACCATAGAGTTGAAGGTCCATTTCTGGCTTCCCTATTCCGTTCCATTGCTCTATGTGTCTGTTTTTGTGCCGGTACCATACTGTCTTGATGGTTACAGCTTTGTAATAGAGCTTGAAGTCCAGGATTGTGATGCCACCAGCTTCGGTTTTCTTTTTCAGCATTTCTTTGGCTATTTGGGGTCTTTTCTGGTTCTGTACAAATTTTAAGATTATTTGTTCCAGCTCTGTGAAAAAAGTTGGTGGTATTTTGATAGGGATTGCATTGAATATGTCGCTTGCTCTGGGTAGCATAGACATTTTAACAATACTTGTTCTTCCAATCCATGAGCATGGAATGTTTTTTCCATTTCTTTGTGTCTTCTTCAACTTCTTTCCTGAGTGTTCTGTAGTTTTCTAAGTACAGATCCTTTGCTTCTTTGGTTAGGTTTGTTCCTAGGTATCTAATGGTTTTTGGTGTAATTTTAAATAGGATTGATTCCTTAATTTCTCTTTCTTCAGTCACATTGCACCTGATTTCTGTGCATTGATTTTGTATCTTGCCACATTGCTGAATTGGTGTGTGAGTTCTAGATAACATCTTCAGTAAAAGGAACCAGTGCTCCTGGGGAAAGAAATAAAGGCTGCACCAGAGAAACTATAAAATGAGCCTAGGATATCATTTTATGCCAAAAATTATGAATGCTCAAAAATCATGGGGACATGCCAAAAGGACAGCTTGAAAGGGGTCCATTGATCATATTTGGGACAATTTAAGCATCAAAATAAATAATGACAATAACATTATAATCTATGGAATAAAATGAAGTTCTGGAGTATATATAAATAAGTAAATAATGGAGAACAAAAAACACCCTCTTTACAGTAAAGTGCCAATCAATATGTAAGGAAGAAGGAGTTAAAAATCACCAGTAACCATCACTGTAATTTTTTTAACTGCCATAAAATGATCAACATTTATTATCCCCATGATTCTGTATGTCAGAAGTTGAGGCAAGGTGCAACAGGGATGGTTCATTTCTACTCCCCCAATGCTGGGGCCTCAGTTAAGGTGGCTCAGAAAGATGAGAATGACTGAGGTGGGTTGACTGGGTATATATATCTGGGATGTTGGTTCTTATGCCCATGGCATCTGCTGGGATTATAATTCCCCCAAATGGCAGCTTCACTCACATGTCATATGTCACCTGGTTTAGAATAGCCAGAGCTGGGTGATATCGTCCTCCTTCTGCACATGACATTCTCAAGACAATCAGGTTTTATACATAGCAGATGATTTTCATACATACATTTCATACATAGCAGATGATTTTCTCCCAGAGCAAGAGTTGCAATAAAAATTTCCAAGAAACCCACGAGAGCTTTTTCTTTTCGAAATATAAATTCAATTTAATTAACATATAGTGTACTATTAATTTCAGAGGTAGAATTTAGTGATTCAGCAGTTGCACATAACACCCAGTTCTCATTCCATCAAGTGCCCTCCTTAATGCCCATCACCCAGTTACCATGGGGTAACTATCCACCTCCCCTCCAAAAATCTTCAGTTTGTTTCCTATTATTAAGAGTCTCTTACGGTTTGTCTCCCTCTGTTTTTGTCTTATTTTTCTTTTCCTTCCCCTACGGTCATCTGTTTTGTTTTTTAAATTCCACACATGAGTGAAATCTGGCAACAAATATGATATTTGTCTTTCTCTAGCTGACTTAATTCACTTAGCATAGTACCCTCTAGTTCCATCCATGTTGTTGTGAATGGCAAGATTTCATTATCTTTGATGGCTGAGTCATATCTCATTGTATATATATACCACATCTTCTTTATCCATTCATCTGCTAATGGACATCTGGGTTCTTTCCGTATTTTGGTTATTGCAGACATTGCTCCTATAAACATTGGGGTGCATGTACACCTACCAATCACTATGTTTGTATCCTTTGGATAAAAGCTGTAGGGATTTTTACAACCTAACTTCAGAATTTCCAGAATCTCTTCTGCCACATTTTATTGGTCAAGAAAGCATTAAGACTAGGTCAGATCAAGGACAGGGCAGGAATTGGCTCAGCCTCTTGATGGGTAATGGCATGTGCATACAGAGGGAAAGAATTAATGGTACCATGTTGGAGACAGGTTACCACAATGAATAGTATTCTTTAGATATTTTTTCACTCAGTTAGACATCTCAGAGAGTTCTCTAAATCAGTTCATACAGATCTACATCACTTCTTCTTATTGTTGCATAATATCTACTGAGATTTTACCACAATTTATTTAAACATTTGTGCCTTTAGGGACATATAGGTTATTTCTATATATTCTATTTTAAAGTCATTCTTAAATATGCTTATTTTTGTTTATATTCCAGTATTTCTAAGGTTAATGTTAAGAAGTGAAAATTTTACCATCAGAACATATGAACATATTTTAACAGACACTATCAGCTTGCTTTTTAAACTGACTCAGGTTGTTTATATTTCTCCATGAATGCATTACAGTGCAAGTTTTCCTGCAAATTACTTGATACTATCAAATTTTTTTAAGTGCATGCCATTTTGGTGAAAAAATGGTATCTTACTCTTTTATTAATTTCTATCTCATTGATGATATGAATGCTTACTCCCCCTTGGATTTGTTCTTTTGTGAATTGCCTGTTCTTGTCATTTGCCCATTTTTCCATTGTAATTATGTTTCTATTTATTTGTAGAAATTGTTGATCTGTGCTGGATTCTAATCCTCTTTCTCTTAACAGTTCAGAATAGGTTTAGATGAAAGCCAGGATCCTGGCTACATGCATGACTGGAGCTCAAATGCAGAGGGAGGTTCAGAGCTGTGAGGCTCAGGCTCTGTAGTCACTGCACCTACCTCATTGTATTTCAGCATGAACCAGAGTCCCAAAGATTCCTCAAGTAAAACCCCATCCTTGAAGTTGCCAGTTACACCATCTGCAGTATTTCTAAAAGTGTGACTCCTGATCAGTGGCCTCAGAATCACCTGGGTGCCTATAAAAACACAGGTTCCTGAATGGTGTCCCACATCTACTGTATCAGAATTTTATGGGGTATGTCTAGGAACCTACATTGTTAACTAGCTATTTATGCCTTACCACTGAAGTATGAAAATCACTACCCTTAGCATAGGCCAGAAATTTATATTAAGAGTGGAGGAGAGGCGACCTGGGTGGCTTCAGTGGGTTAAGCCTCTGCCTTCAGCTCAGGTCATAGTCTCAGGGTCCTGGGATCGAGCCCCACATTGGGCTCTCTGCTGAGCAAGGAGCCTGTTTCCCCCCCTCTCTCTTCCTGCCTCTCTGCCTATTTGTGATCTCTCTCTCTCTCTGTCAAATAAATAAATAAATAAATAAATAAATAAATAAATAAATGCAGGAGAGGCGACCTGGGTGGCTCAGTTGGTTAAGTGTCTCCTTTGGGCCAGGTCATGATCTCAAGGTCCTGGAATAGAGCCCTCAGTCGGGGACCCTGCTCAGTAGGTACTCTGCTTCTCCCTCCACCCCCACCATGTTCTCTCTCTCTTTCTCAAATAAATAAATAAAATCTTGGGGGAAAAAAAGCATGAAAGAGAATGAAATTTGGAATAATATGTCCCCTCTCTGGTCTGCTATGGGAAGGAGAAATATAACCACATAATCAGGGGCACCTGGGTGTCTCAGTCCATTGAGAATCTGCCTTCAGCTCAGGTTATAATTCCAGGGTCCTGGAATTGAATCCCTGTATTGGACTCCCTGCTTTCCCTCTTCCTCTGCCGCTCTTCCCTACTTGTGCTCTTTCTCTTGCTCTCTCTTTCTCCCTCTCTCTCTCAAGTAGATAAATAAAATCTTAAAGAAAAAAAAAAAAAGAACTCCATAATCATAGAACCAGATATCTCCGAGATCACCTAATTCATCTATTGACTCTTAAACCTACTTGGCAATATTCACCCAAACCATTAAGTCAGAGTTTCTGAAGTTTGGGTCAGATATAAGATTTGTAAAATAAATGTTGTATGTATGTTATGCACCCAGAATCAAGAATCCTAGCCTGAAACTAACTCTTTACAGTAAAGGAAACTCAGGCCAAGTGAGTTTACATCATTTG
Source organism: Lontra canadensis (assembly GCF_010015895.1). Lineage (NCBI taxonomy): Eukaryota > Metazoa > Chordata > Mammalia > Carnivora > Mustelidae > Lontra > Lontra canadensis. The sequence continues at coordinate 1,936,119 of NW_022631018.1, read as the reverse complement.
TCTGGGGTCTTACAAATTCTACTGGCCAAGAACTTATCTGTCCTGACCAGATGTCCAGTGCCCTGTATTGTTTAACAATTCCTCTGGAAGGTTTGATTTGGATTGGAAAGCTGGAAATACTTTGAGAGTGAATTGTTTTCATAATATTAGTAAATGTTCTTTCCTAAAAATAAATTCTGGCTGAGTGTCTATATTTCTGTAAGAACTAAAAGGGAGGAGCTGCCAGACCTCTGACTATAGCAGAATTGCTAGCAGGAAGCACAGCGGTAATCACACATACAGCTCTCCCCCTTAACTGTTTTTTCCTCAAGTGGTTTTAAAAACCAACCATTACACATTTCTTCATGAATAACCAATCAGGACCTGAATATTTGTATTTTTTTACAGTATCAAACTAGTATGTTCTTAGAACCATCAAAGGTAATATTTCATTCAAGTAGAATTATCAGTGGATGCCAAAACTATTGTGTGACAGTTTGGTGAGGATCAGGTTGTCTACACAAGTGTCAGGGTATCTCCCCACAAATTACTTATTCATTACAAAGAGAAAAATAAATTACAGTGGAGAAACCTGATAGAAACCATCTAAAGAAGTGATCAGTCACCATCATCAGCGATGAGACAAACTGACATCATGTACTTTCTGAGGCTGATAAGACAGAACATTAACTCCTGTGGAATTCTAACCAAAAATGCATAGTCTGTATCTAGTCATGAGGAAATGGCAGACAAAAGCAAAATTGAGGGATATTTTATAAAGTAGCTGGTTCGTCATTAGAGGTTTGTGAAAGACAAAGAATGAAGAACTATTTCAGATTAAAGAAGATTAGAGATGTGGCACCTAAATCAAATATGTGATCCTGGATTCCAGAAAAAAAAATTTACAATACTTCTTGGCTTTACTCTTAGACATTAGTAAGACAACTGATGAAGTTTGAATAAGCTCTGAAGACTTGATAATAGTATTAATATTAGTCCTCTGATTTTGACAACTATATTGTGATTATGAAAGAGAATGTTCTTGTTCTTAGAAAAAGCACATCGAAGTATTTTAATGTAACAGGACATCATGTCTGTAAACTTACTCCCTAATGATTCTAAAGGAAAAAAAATGTGTAAAAATACATACTTTTTTAATTTTTTGTGACTTTTAAATTCGAAAATATTCCACACATCCCTTAAAGTTGCAAATATAGTGCAAGGAAATCTAGTATATTCTTCTCCCAGACTCTGAAGTTTTAAACTTTTTTTCCCTCCAAGTTTTTGTTTAAATTCCAGTTTGTTAACATACAGTGTGATATTAATTTCAGGTGTAGAATTTAGTGATTAACCATTTACATACAACACCCAGTGCTCATTCCTACAAGTGCTCTCTTAATCCCCGTCACCTGTTTCAACCATCCCTCCTCCCACCTCCCCTCTGGTAACCACCAGTTTGTTCTCTGTAGTTACGAGTCTGTTTCTTATTTTGCCTCTCCTTTAATCCCCCCTTATGTTCATTTCTTTCTTACATTCCACATGAGTGAAATCATGTGGTGTTTGTCTTTCTCTGACTATTTCGCTGAGGATAATACTGTCTAGCTCCATTGTTACAAATGGCAAGACTTCATTTTTAATGGCTGAGTAATATTCCATTGTTTATTCATCCATTGATGGATATTTGGGCTTTATCTTCTTTATCCATTCATCTATTGATGGACTTTTGGGCTCTTTCCATAATTTGGCATACTGTTGTGGGGTTTTTTGGTTTGTTTTTTGTTTTCATTTTTTTAAGATTGTATTTACTTGTCTGAGAGAGAGAGCAAGAGCACGCAAGCCCAAGCAGGGGGAGTGGCAGGCAGAGGGAGAAGCTCCTGAGCAAGGAGCCTGATGTGGGACTTGATCCCAGGACCTTGAGATCATGGCCCGAGCCGTAGGCAGACATTTAACCAACTGAGCCACCCAGGTGTCCCTAATTTAGTTATTATTCATAACGTTATAAACATTGGGGTGTTTGTAACCCTTTGAATTACTATATTTTTGCATTTTGGGGGTAAATATCTAGTAGTGCAATTGCTGGATCATAGGTAGTTCAATTATTAACTTTCTGAGGCCCTTCCATACTGTTTTCCAGCATGGCTTCACCAGTTTGCATTCCCACCAACAGTGCAAGAGGGTCCCCCTTTCTCCACATCCTCACCAACACCTGTTGTTTCTTGTGTTTTTTATCTCAGCCACTCTAAAGGTGTGAGGTGATCTCATTATAGTTTTGATTTGTATTTCCCTACTGATGAGTGATGTTGAGCCAGTTGTTAGTGTTTTACCACACGTGTGTAATTATTCTCTCTCATCCTATTCTTAGAAATTTGGGTATGCTAAAAATGATTCCAAAGTAAAAGGCCACAAAAATTAAGAGTAAATACTTTCTACTTCTTTTTGCTTGCTAAGTAGGTAGCATAAAGTCCTGGTTAAGAACATTGTTTTTCATTAGAGATGTCTAAATCAAGTCCTAGCTCTTTTGTTTGTTATTGTGACATTTTTCTCTGGGCTTCAGTTTTCTAATGCATAAAATGATGACCCTAAAGCATTAGTGTGGGACTCTATGTTAACTGGTGGCACTATTAATCAGCACATAATAAGGAGATGATATTATTTTTGCCTCTTCTATTTCGCTCTTTTCTATGTATTCTTCTTGATGTGATTATAACAATTTCAGTGCTTAGTTTTAAAAACCTTATCCTTTCCTTTTATCCAGGGTACTCAAGACTCATTTCTTTTGTGGAAAACTAGTTTAATGTCCTCAGATATCTATATTCTGAACTTTGAGGACTAGAAATACATACCTTTCTAGTGAAGTACTCATATTATTTTTCTGTTGGGGGGCTGGTTATCTGATTTTTCACTTTGCATTTTGAGTCTATAGTTTGGAACCTGCTAGTAAAATTTATAATTTATAGGACCTATACATATTTAAAAGTCAAGTGTGGAAAAATAAGTAGAAAATGTTTGTTTTATTGGGTTGGATTGTATTTCTTTTAGCTATTTGTTTCTTCTTATTTGGGCTTACACATGTGACCAATATAAAAATAACATCTAAGAGTTATTTTATTGAATTAGGTAAATATTTACTTGTTATTACCATTATAATACATTGCTAGCTTACCAGGACTTGGAATTTATTAAACCTCAAATTGCTGCTGGGAAAACTTGTGGGAAAAGGGCAATTACACATGTTGTATTACATGAAACACTTCATCTGGAAAAGGGGAATCCTCTGTATTAGTAAAAATATTACTCATGCAATAGGAAGGACTTTGTGGTTCAACTCTAGAAATGAGCAGACATTAAATGGAGTCGTAAATCTATATAATTCAGCTACTTTACCACAGTAATTTATTCATTGAACTAATAATAGTAAAACTATTAATAGCTCTTCGATGACATTGCTCAGTGGTGTTTCTCCTTTATATCTTTCTCCTTCTCCTCTTCTTTCTTCTTTTTTTTAAACTTATTTATTTGACAGAGAGAGATCACAAGTAGGCAGAGAGGCAGGCAGAGAGAGAGAGGAGGAGGAAGCAGGCTCCCTGCTGAGCAGAGAGCCTGATACAGGACTCGATCCCAGGACCCTGAGATCATGGCCTGAGCCAAAGGCAGAGGCTTTAACCCACTGAGCCACCCAGGCGCCCTTCTTTCTTCTTTTAAACTAAATTATATAACAACTGTTTAATAGAAACAACTATTGGTAATGGGCGACTGATAAAGAAAATGTTAATAGAAATGTTAATAGAAATAGAAGTTTATTTTTGACCCCCACCAAGAATGATAAAAGATAGGAAAAAAACATACACTTGATGTTGTTTTATGATATCTAAGCTCAGTGAATAAAGAAAGCATTTACTTGGAAATAATTTATCTGACATTCTCTTTGTTATACTTATTATTTCTAGATTATACTTGATTATTAGCTCTTCAATGGCCAACGCTATGCTGCAATAATGCCTTGTACATAGCAGGATGTACTTCATATGTATTTGGTATGGTAAATAAATACATGTTAGCAAAAATAATCTCAATTATATTTTACTATAATGAAGAACTTGGAACTGATGATTATTTCTTAAATCATTGGCCAATGACTTGCTTACAATCCTCACAACCAGTAAATTATTGAGTAGCATCAGGAATGGTTTCAGAAATGAAACAAAGTATATTATTTTGCTGTTGTCTAATACCATTAGTATACCCATATTGGAAGAGTTGGATTAAGTTAAAAATACTAATAAAGCTGGAAACCTCCAGAGAAATGATAATTAATATCAAGATGATTAGAAATACTCATACAAAAAATATTTTTCATGCAAAATATTTTGAATAGACTCTTAAGAATTGGAAAATTATTACCTTAGAATAGATATATTTGTCATTTACAAAATCTTGAAGGCTGTAAGCCTAATGAATATGGACTTATTCAACATAACACCCTAAGCTTGAAAGAAATAAATTTAAACAAATTAATCCAAGGGATTTTCTTTACATTGAAGTTAAACATTTTATGGGATTTGACCTTGGGAGATAATTAAAGGGGATAATTATCTGGTTTAAAGACTTTCAAATAAAATCATTTTTATTTGGAAAAAAACATAACAAATTTGGATTAGAGGTGTTTAAAAGGTGTAATTTTACTTTTGTAAACCTAAATAATGATAGCCATTTAAATTGGTCCTTCAAACTGGAAGCTCAGAATGCAGTCAATGTCTGAGGGGGGAAAACAATGCAGTTCCTTTTCAGATTTCCCTGAGGATAGCCTAGTGCTTGGCAGACTCTGGAGCCAGCTTGTCTGGGTTCACCACTTGTGTAGCCTTGACTGAATTGCTTAACATTTCTGTGTTTCTAAAATGGGAATAGGTGCATTAATCCATTTAAGTGAGTTAACCCAAATACACAAATTTGCATATGGCAAGTGGACAATAAATTTATACTGTTATTTTCTCTCTCATATTTAATGCATTGTGTTACTGAGAGGAACCATGTTTTTCTGTGTGGGCATTGACTTCATTTCCATCAGGAATATCTCTTCTAATTACCCTCTGAGTTGTAGCTCCAGTTGTCAGCTAAGCATCAGCAATATTTTGTGGCTTCTAACCCAAGAAACAGTCTTAAAGATTGAAATAGGAATGGTTTCTGATTCTTGGGTACTGTTTTCTCATATTTTGTTTGTATGAGATTTTATTTACAAAGTTTTGTTTTAAAAACATACTTTATGCCTTATGTAAAATAAATATTGTTTTGGGGCACCTGGGTGGCTCAGTAGGTTGGGTGTCTGCTTTTGGCTCGGGTCATGATCCCTGGGTCCTGAGATCAAGCCCTATATCAGCTCCCTGCTCAGCAGAGAATCTGGTTCTCTCTCTCTGCCCTTCTCTCTGCTTGTGTGCTGTCTTTCTCACTCTCACTCAAATAAATAGATAATTTTTTCAAAGTATTGCTTTAATTTTTCTAAATGTCTTACTTCATTCCTTCTCTCCACACTAAATATTTCACTCCACTGACTTCTTGCTTGCATGGTTTCTGAGAAGTTAGGTGCAAATCTTATCTTTTCTCCTTTGTAGGTAAGGTGTTTTTGTCTTTGGCTTCTTTCAGGATTTTTTCTTTATCTTTGATTTTCTACATTTTGACTAGGTGTAATTTTCTGGGCATTTATCTTGCATTTGTCCCACTGTTCTTGGATAGTCTGTTCTGGTTTACCCCTCACACCTCAGTGTTTTTTTCTCTTTGCTTTTCAGTTTTGGAAGTTTCTGTTGACACATCCTTAGATTCTTTCCTCAGCTAATGAGCCAACCAAAGGTTTTCTTCATTTATGTTACAGTGCTTTTTTTTTTTTAATATTTTATTTATTTATTTCACAGACAGAGATCACAAGTAGGCAGAGAGGCAAGCAGAGAGAGAGAGGAAGCAGGCTCCCCACCGAGCAGAGAGCCGGATGCGGTGCCCGATCCTAGGACGCTGGGACCATGACCCGAGCCGAAGGCAGAGGCTTTAACCCACTGAGCCACCCAGGCGCCCCAGTGTTTTTTATCTCTAGCATTTCTTTTGAGTATTTTTTAGAATTTCCATCTCTCTACTTACATTACCCATCTATTTTTCATGTTTTCTGTTTTTTTCATTAGACCCATTAGCATATTAATCATAGTTGTTTTAAATTCTTTTTCAAAAATTCCAATATCCCTGCCATATCTAAGGCTAGTTCTGATGTTTGTGTTGTCTCTTCAAACTGTGTTTTTTGTCTTTAAGAATGTCTTGTAATTTTTTCTTTTTTGCAAGTTAGATATGATGTACTGGGTGAAAGGAATTCTCATAAACAGGCCTATAGTGATGTGCTGATAAGGTGTGGGGGAGGGGAAGTGTGCTATAGCCCTGTGATTAGGGCTATGTTTTTTTAGTGAGCCTATGTCTCTGAGCTGTGAACTTCACAAGTGCTTCTTAGTCATCTATTCCCACATTTTAGGTGGGTCAGATCTGGGTGGGGAGTGGAGTTGAATATTTCCCTTTCCCCACATGGAAGACCAGAGGGGTCAATTAGGCTCTGAGAAAACCCTAATGGGTTAGGCTCTGGCAAAATAGTTTCACTTGAGCCCAAGTCTTGTTAAGAAGAACAGAATGCTCGGCCATATTTCAAAATGGTTACTTTCCCTCTCTCCCTGCCAGAAACTGAGAGGAGTTTTCTTTGATATTCACTGAGAGAACCTGATAGAGAGCTCCAGGAGGTAAAACGAAAGTGGGGGGCCACCCTGAACTCTTAGATTTGTTTAAATTGAGTCTTCGGCAATTTGTTGATTGAGGTTCATATTTTCCTATTGTGGCTCTGGTTCCTAGATAATTCTGCTGGTGGGTTTCTCCTCTAGTTAATTCTGATTCTCTCTGTTCACTGGTGTGTTTCTCCAATTCTGGTGGCAGTGGTTTGCCCTGTGACTTCACTTCTGTTTATAAAATGTAGCCATGTATGTGCAATGTTGTCTCACATTCCTATTGCTGCTATAACAAATCATCACAAACTTTCTGGCTTAAAAAAACAGAAATTTATTCTCTTACAGGTGTAGAGACCAGAAGTCTGAAATGAGTCTTATGGGGCTAAAATGTCAGTAAGAATGTCAGTAGGAATGGTTCCAGCAAGAATTGCATTTCTTGCTTCTTCTGGTTTCTAGAGGCTACTGACATGTGTTGGTTTCTGGCCACATCTCTCCAATCTCTTCTTCAGTTATTACATGGCCTTCTTTCCTCTGTAGTCAAGTCTCTGCCTTTCTTTTAAAAGGATAATTGTAATTGCATTTAGGGCCTACCTTCCTGGATTACCCAGGGAAATCTTCCCATTTCAAAATTCTTAACTATATCTGCAAAATTCCTTTTGCCATATATGGTAATATTCCCAGATGCCAGGGATTAGGACCTGGATATCTTTGGTGGCCCTTATTTCTACCACTAAAATGTTTAGAAATGTTTTATATCTTCTGATTATTAAATGTAACTTGAGCAACTTTTATGAATTGACAGCACTGGATTTCATTGCAGGACAGAATAAATAGTATTGAAGAACTGTACAAGAATAACTTCATAGGTGCTACAATATGTTATTTTTTTGACTGACCAAAATGATAGTTTAAATTAAACACTCAATTCTAAAAGCAATAACAAAATTTAAATTGATATGTGGAGATTTTTCAAAAGGATTATTTATTTAATTTAGAGAGAGAGAGGAAGTGCAAGCAAGGGGAGAGGCAAAAGGAAAGGGAGAGAGAGATAATCTCAAGGAGAAAGCAGACTCCACACTGAGCACAGAGCTTACACAGGGCTCAATCTCACAACCCTGAGATCAGGACCTAAGCCGAAACCAAGAGTTGGATGCTTAACTGACTGAGCCATGAAGGCACCCTGTGCAGATTTTGATGGACATTCAGTTAGGAGAAATTTGTATTTCTCCACCATATAAAGAAAGATTGGTGAGGAGCTCCTTTGTATACATAACCAAAACAGAGAATGTCTTATTTTCATGGGAAGATTGCTCTTTTTCTCTTCCATATACACTCTTCTGGACTGTGTTGCCATTCTGGAATTTTCCAATTCAAATTTTAATTTAAATATATTATCCAAATAAAGCATTTTAGTACAGAAGATGTGAAAGGAGCATGTAGACTGATTTGTTCAGGATCTTACCTCCATTTGGAATAGCTTTAGGCCTTAAAGACTCTGGGTCTGGTCAAAGAATCAGAAATACAAAGCTGGAAATGATGAAAGTGTAGTGGCACAAAAACATAACACTTCAAAGTATTTAAGGAGAGAAGCATCTTTTAGTGGGTATCTCTGGAGTTTCAGGATAATCACTGAAAAACAGCCTTTGAAATGTCTGACGAAACAATGAAAATAACTTCAAGCTTTATGAATAGTTGAAAGTTAGGTTTAAATGAAAGCTCTGTTTCAACTTCAAAATACTGAATTTGGCAACAGGAGTCTGTAATTACTACCATCAGATGCTGGGGCTCCCAAACCACCATCATGTTAAATTAAACCCTCTGAATTCTGTGTTCTTTCTGTTGCTTTATGTGATGGAAAAAAGAGGGTTCAGATAGTCATGGCAAAGACTGGGTGATTGTCTTCATTGTTCACATTTTTATTTCAGTGAGCAGGTCCAACATAAATATTTAAAACTTATATTCTCCTATAGGAGACAGAATTTCCAAGCAAGGCATTTTTTAACAGAGGCATTTTTTAATGTGAGAGCCCAGACTGTAACAGGTAGTGGTAGGTAACAAATAAGAAAAGAGAATCACCATAAAAACAGCAATGAAACTATAGAGATGTGAAGACTGGACAGTGTTGCTGACTTGGAAAGAGCTGAATTTTTAAAAATACCTTATTTGATGTATTACCCATATGACCTTTTTAAAAAACAAGATAAAAGCAGACTCAGAACACATCACCATCGAGTCATATGGAATGAAGTCAGTCTACCCTCCTCCAATGATGTCATTGCTGGTTTCAGACATTCTAGGAAAAGACTATGTGGATAGATAAATGTACATTGTGCCCTCTGGTTTTATGGTATCAGAATTCAGACTACATAAATGATAATTTGTTTATGTCTGCTCTTTGTGTTAAATTAAAAGAAGTTGGATTGCTTAGATAACCAGTGTTGGACTTGAATGAGTTTTTTAAAGCAGCTAGTATTTATCATGTAATGAATCACACTAAAAAATTTCCCTTTATGAAAGAAAAAAAATCTAAGGCAACCGTAGATTACAGATTGACTAAAAACAGCCTGAGTGATTAAGAGGTTGGGCTCCAGAGCCAGACACACATACACACTTAAAATCTGGCTATGTCACTTACAGCAGTGTAACTTGGGTAAGGTACCTAAACTCTTCACACACCAATTTCCTTGTTTGTATAGTAACAGCAGCAACACCAGTCACGATAATAGCAGCACGGATTTCATAGGTGTTTCATGAAAAATGTTGATACATAGGAGCTGCATAATTGTTCAGTGAATGGCAGTAGGTGATGTGATTATTGTTGCTGGGTAAACGTCATGCTTCAGGTTCCATAGACTCTAGGGCTCTATTCCCAGCAAAAGGATGAGAGGAATGTATTGTGAGATGCCATCAGCTGCAAAAGCTAAGTAAATCTCTTTTTGATGTTATCCAGGGGCCATCATTCATAGCTTTTGCCAAACTATTGTTAATGTATTTTTATTTTCTATCTATAGCAAATGTGTGTGTGTGTGTGTGCATGTGTGTGTGTGTATTCAAGAGAGGGAGAGTGAGCGAGACAGCAGGACGGGGCAGAGGGAGAGGGAGAGAGACACTTTGGCAGACTCCAAGCTCAAGGAGCAGCCCTATGTGGGGCTCAATCTCACGACCCTGAAATCATGACCTGAGCTGAAACCAAGAGTCTGATGCTTAACTGACTATACCACCCAGGGGTCCCATAGAGCAGATGTATTTAAAACAACATTTCCTTTTACCTGACTTTCAGCCACTCTGAATGTAAAGCATTTCTCCTTCCTTGGGACTTTATGATGTGGGGAATAATTCTGAGTATACTTTCTAAACTATTCACAACTGGAAAAAGAAAAAAAAGGAAAAAAAAACTTGTTTGAACCTTACTGTGTTCTAGGTACTGTGCTGGACCTTTTACGTACTTCATTTCAGTTAGTCTTCAAAATGGCCTTATGAGATAGGAAATGTTATTCTTTAAAGAGAGAATTTGAATTTCTGGATTCCAATCATATTACGCCGTAGGCAACAGTGTTCTCAATGTTTTCAGTCAGTAGTCATATAAAAGCCTTTTTATCTACTATAGTTTTTTGTGTTTATCTATGCATTAAAGGCTGTGTAGCAAACTGGTTGAGGGCAAGCTGTGAATTATGAGAGATCTTGGTTCTAATCCTGACCCCAGACTAGTGTAGACCTTGGGTAAGCTGCTTAACTTTTTTGGGCCTTTGTTACTTCACTTATAAAATGGGACTAATGTTACCTACTTCACAGATTTATTTCGAGGATTAAACGACCTAATTCATATAGTGAAAAATGTTGGAGTAGAGCTAGCTCATAATAAGCTCTCATTTAATGATAGTCATTATTGTTATTTTTTTTAGTTGATATATAACTGACACACAATGTTACCTTAGTTTCAGGTGTACAACATAGTGATTAGACAACTCTATATGCTAATCACATCTGTAGCTGCCAGGACATCGTGCATAGTATTACAATAATAGTCATTGGTTTTTATAAACCTGCAATGAGCCAGGTGGATAAACTTCACACACACATACACACTGCTAGAGACCATAGGAAATACTAAGCTAAAAACGACATGCTTATGGTATTTGGATTTAATATTTGGTGAAAAAACAACATGCATATGTGAAAGAACTGCTTTTTTTTTTTTTTTAGAAATGCAACAGGACTTTATAAGAGTATAGGAAATAGTGATAAATATTTAGTGTTAGAGTATAGCTCAAATGAGAGGAGGTGGAGAAAATAGTTTTGAAAAAGACAAATGTTACTATTTGGAGAAGGGAGGAAAGAACTTTCTAGATTCAAGGAACAGCATGACTAAAACCCCTGGGCAATGGAATACAGTACTCAAGAAATAGTAACCATTAGGTACGTGGTGTGACCAAAGAACAGTTTATGGAGACATCAACTTAGCGTTAAGCCTGAAAGACAGGTATGAACTACACTGTGAAATACTTTGTTAAGGACTTTTAATCTCACTGCCCTGCTGTTCAGAAGATCCCTCCATTAGGAATGTGGAAAGTACATTTGGAAAGGTGAGGCAGTCGGCGAGAACAGTTAAAACGTTGTACAGATGATTTAGTTGAAATTTAATAAATCCCTGGATGAGGGCAGTGACAGTAGGAATTGAAGAGAGGAGTGAATGAATATGAAAGACATTTCAGAGCTAGATGCCAAAGGTATTCATTAATTAATAGGCTGTGGTGGGAGTGGGGATGACGAAGGGGTCAAAGATGATGTAAAGTTTTAAACAGGTGGCTAGAATGATAGTGATAATATTCACCGAGCCCAAATGCTTGTGAAGGGAGGTTTGGGGACAGACTGTGTATAAAGTCTTTTGGGTAGGGAGTCCAGGTAGATTGGTCTTAAAAGTACATGGAATTTGGACCTGGATGTTAAGAGTCCAATTTTGGATGTAGAATAATATTGTTATAACTGGCAAAATATATATATAATTTACCCTTGAAAATACAAGGCAGTCTTTTGAATTCTTAGTATAATGTCCCAAATCTAGGTGTATAAAACACACATACTCTCTGTATAATCTGCAGTGTATTTTAGGTAGAACACATCTGTTTAATACTAGACTGTTATATTTTGTTCTGAGCTGGAAGATATAATCTTTTAGATTCAGAAGAGGGTGTAGGAGGGTCAGTGATTCTGGAATTCACTTCTGCAAATGCTTTGACAGAACCTGCCTTATCAGCTCATATTAACCCCACCTGCTGGGGCTTTTGCTTGATTGGCAGTCTTGTAATCCTCTTGTGAGAATTAACAGCTTTAACTATAAATAACATTCATTTTTAAGTCTGAGATACAAAGTATAGTCATGGTGAGGAGAGACCTTCTAGCCTAATGGTTTTTTTAAATCCAGGGTTAGTCCCTAAAGCATTTATCAAGCTTTTACATTCTTGTCACATTTCTAACATCTTAAGGCTTTGTTCATGAAGAAAGTAACCTTTCTTGAAGGAAAATCTTAGGATTTAGCTTATTAATATTATTAATATCATTATTCTAATGCTTAATGAGGTAACCTTGAATCACTTTGAATAATTTACAAAACCCTTTCACAGATGTGGTTTCATTTTGAACATCTCAATAATCCAAGTAGAGGGAGAGTCGTTACCATGTAATAGATGAAGAAACAGACCTCAGAGAGGTTGTGTATCTTGCTCAAGATCACAGACTCAGTAAGAGTTGGACCCAGGACTTAGACGGTAACTTGACTCCAGATGGGTTTTTAATTCCTAGAGACATGTCTCTACTTTTACTAGTAATATTTATAATCTAATATTTAGTATTCCTCCTGTTAGGTAGTCATCTTAAATGAATAGCCTATAATAATATCTTGCTTTTTCTCTTAAAAAGTCTTCCAGTATGGTAAATGTGCTACTAAAATGTGATCAGCACCTTAGGAAAAAATGTGTGCTTTCATTCACCATGTTGATAGTGTCAGGGTTGTAAGTTCTTGCTTGACTTTTCCTTTCTTCCTTTCTTTTCTTTCCTTTCCCTCCCTCCCTCCCTTCCTTCCTTCCTGCTTTATGAAGCTGTGTGACTATGTTAAACTTAACTAAGTTATAAGCAATTTTTCAGCTATAATTGTAAACAACACATATTTTGGTTTTATTTTCAAAACTCATATTATTTTAAGTGATGGCATTTAAATTACATTAAAATGAAAAGCTTTAAATGAAATGTAGAACTGAGATTGAACAGGAAGTGTAGGAAACAATAAGGTAGCCAAATACCTGTTGTTTACATCCAGAATCTGTCCTGATTGGCCAGAGTACCACCTTCTGTTTTTATTTTTTTATTTTTTATTTTTTTTAAATTTTATTTATTTATTTGACAGAGAGAGATCACAAGCAGGCAGAGAAGCAGGCAGAGAGAGAGGAGGAAGCAGGCTCCCCGCTGAGCAGAGAGCCTGATGCGGGGCTCGATCCCAGGACCCCGAGATCACGACCCGGGCCGAAGGCAACAGCTTAACCCACTGAGCCACCCAGGCGCCCCCACCTTCTGTTTTTTAAACAGAATATCATCTTTAGGATCTTTTGAATATCATCATATTTAGGATCTTTTGAATATCATCTTTAGGAATTAGAAATAGAAAAATTTAACCTTTACCTAAAGTATGTTGTCTTTTAAATAGGGAGAAGGACAGAGACTAAAAGAGAACCCAGCGTAGGAGGCTGTGCTGCCCTTTACTGGAAAGAGCAGCAGAGCCAGATGGGACTGTTTTCTTTGCCATGTTTCGGATGCTAGGGCCATGCTTCATAAGTACAGATACTGTATCAATATTTCCTGTGGAAAGAACTATTATGATACAAGTAAGTGTGTAACCCAGACAAGGAGGTTACCAGAAAAGGACCAACTAACAATTCTCAGATATGCAGACAAACAGAACTTATTTACATTATCACTTATTTGGCATCTAGTACTCATTTTTACAGTTTGGGAGAATTAAAATTAGATTTTAGGAGTCATGACGATTCCTTTTCTTTTGTTGGTATACATTATTTCAATTATATGTTTCTTCTCTTCCTTTTTAAAAAAAACATTTATTTAGTCTATTCTAAACATTTGAAGACATAAAGTAACTAGAACCTTTAGAAATATATTTTGTCCTTTCCTTATCCTGACAGAAGGGATGGAACAGTCTGTTCAATATTTAGCTGAGGCTTCAGCTTTTCAATATCACTTGGTATTTCTAAATGCAGAATGTTTTATCTGGAGAAAGCGAGAATTTATTTGTGGCAAAGTCATCAACTTTAAAGTCCTATAAAAGAAATGTGATCATTCTACACTTCGTTTGCATTGTTTAATCTTGAAACTGGTAAAAAACAAAAATTTCCCCTTCTTACTGGACGATATCTTTATTTTAGTTTTGGTCAACAAGGCCAGTCCCACATAAAATTCTCAAGTGGTCCAGGTTTTGTGTTCAGCCTTTCCCCCCTTTCCCTTTCAATGTTTGGCTTCCTTTGCCTATGTGATCTTCCTTTGCTCCCACTTCCACAGCCCACACTGGCTGTTCTTCCTTGGCATTCCCATATGCTTTGGAACATTCTTCTATCCTCCTGTCCATTCTACACTATCTGCATCTTCCCCTCTTCCCTTCAAGGTATTATTTACTGCTTTCCTTTTGACAGTAAGTATTCTGAAAAACTAATCCGTGCTGAAGAATTTGTGATTTATAGTGTCTTATCTCTCTAGATAATGTTGTATTTTGATATTTCAAAACTGGACTACCAGAGAAACTACCGGAGACATCATATTGTAAGCAGGAAAAAAAATATTGATGGCAGGAATCCTAGGCTCTGGGGCAGACCAGTTGGAGAAATAATTTTGAGCCCTTTTGCTGGCTTCAGATTTACATTTCCCAGGGAATTGTCTATATCAACAAGCGTGGAATTTTGTTGCTCTGTTTCTATTTTTTAACTCTGTTCGATGAGACTATCATATAAAATTATGATCAACAAGGAACTTCAGCCACTGCCTTTGCAAGCCAACAGATTGTTTATCAAGGAGAGAAAGAGAACCCTTTTGGAGACCCACCTTGGGTTTTGTTGTGGGACATGATCTCTACTGTTATAGCTAATCAATGCAGGCTGTTCCCATACTTATAATTATGAATAGAGGATTCAGTTTAGTGTTCTAAATTCCATGTTCCAAGATTAATGTTAAAGAGATTTAAAAATGGCAGGCCTTGTTAAGTTGTAAAATTAAATAGGTAAATTACATACATCCCAGGAGAAATTTCAAGATTTTTCCAGTTTTTAAAAATATAATTTTCAATGTAACATACCAGCTTTCTCTATTAGTACGTTGAGTTCACAGGGAGAACATTTTTGACATTTCCTATAATCACATTGTAAATGCATGTAGTACCTATAAATACATAGTGTTATAAATAATTACACTAACTGAATAGTCTCCCACTTGGTACATTTCTTCTATGAAATAAGTTAAGGACATATGAAAACTTCACTGGCTTTTCAAGGTCACAGATAAAGTGGCTTTGAAAATGTTCAGTGAAATCTTGGGTAGGTTCTCTCAGCACCTCTAAGTTGGGCTTCATGGTCTCTGCTAGTCTATTCTACTTGCAGTTCCCAATATCTGTCAGTTGAGGGCAGCATAATCACACACAGGCCAGCCGTCTGGTTTGACCTTGGATCAGAGACCTGATTACAAAGGAAACCAAACAGCTTGAGAACTTGTAAATAGAGTCAATTTTTTCCCACACATACTGCTCAACTGATTGAAAACACAAGGTAAAAACATTAGAACAAATTTACTTAAGAATATTTTTCTGTGATTGAAAATCCTTATCAAAAGTATATGTGGGGGCGCCTGAGTGGCTCAGGCGGTCAAGTGTCTGCCTTGGCTCAGGTCATGATCTTGGGGTATTGGGTTGAGTCTTGCATTGTCCTGTATCCGGCTCTTTGTTCAACGGGGAGCCTGCTTCTCCCTCTTCTGCCACTCCCCCTGCTTGTGCATGTTCCCTTTGACAAATAAATAAATAAAATCTTAAAAAAATATATATGTGATTTACATTAGAAAAATAATTTGTGGGTGCCTGGGTGGCTCAGTGGGTTAAGCCTCTGCCTTCTGCTCATGATCTCAGGGTCCTGGAATTGAGTCCTGCATTGGGCTCTCAGATCAGGGGAGAGGCTGCTTCCCCCTCTCTGTGCCTGCCTTTCTGCCTACTTGTGATTTCTCTCTGTGTGTGTCAAATAAATAAATAAGATCTTTTAAAAAAGAAAGAAAGAAAGAAAAATAATTTGTAATTATGAATTTAAAACTTAAAGTTCAAAAAAGAATGCTGGAGACAGAGACACAGAACATTCTTTTTCTGTTAGAACCATACAGAGCAGTTAAGTGTTGGGCACCAGTGTCAGACTACTTTGTCTTAACCCACCTTAATATTTTGGGCAAGCTACTTAACATTTCTATGCCATAGTTTCCTCAAATACAAAAGGTTAGGAATCATGATATGAATTCACAGAGTTGTTCAGGATTAAATGAGATAATACAAAGAGACAATTTGAATATACTCTACACATAAATGCACTGTATACATGTTAGATTCCATTATATTCATAAAGTAAATGCTAAAGTTTTCGATTTAAAAGAACTTAAAAGTATCAGAGTCCAATGCACAAGAAAGAATTTGAGTGAGATACCTAGTCTGTATTCTATGCTATTTTGTAAGAGGGATCCTGGGGAAAAATATGTTTAAAGGAGCTATTTAAGAAGAGGGGGAAATATTAAGGGCAGAAAGTTTAAGATTCATTGAAAATTAGGCAAGAGATGTCATATGTGCTTATACAAAGGGGAAATTTTTCTTCTCAAATATTTGAACTCTTACTTTTTGATTGGTAACAGAGTAGTGACTCTTTCCTGCTTAGGAACTTATCCATTATCTATGAAAGCAATATCATAGTACAAGTCTGAAAAGTTCTTTTGAAAAAAATGACAAGACTGAATAAAGTCAATTTAATTGAGTTTTAAATCCATATTCAGTAAGCACTTACCAACAACTTAGAGAGCTTAAAAGAACTTGAACTTTCTGAAGACAGACCTATATCCAGGAAAGTGAAGCTATACAAGTGCCAGGGAGCTCAGGCAGCTCAGTAGGTTAAGCATTCAAATCTCGATTTCAGCTCAAGTCATGATTCCAGGTTCCTCAGATCGAGCTCAAGGTGGAGCCTGCTTAAGATCTCTCTCTCCTTCTCCTTCTCCCTCTGCCCCTCCCAACTCGTGTGCATGCACACTCTATCTTTAAAAAAAAAAAAAAAAGAGAGAGAGAGAGAGAAAGAGAAAGAAACTATACAAGTGCCAGAGTGCATAAGGTCAGGGCTTAGAGAAAGAAGAGAGAGAGAGTTAACTGTAATGATTAGATAGTAGCACTGGAAGTAGAATTTGAATGTGGCCTTAAATATTGGTTGGGATTTGGAAAGGAAGAGGAAAGAGAAGACTTAGGTGGGTGTTATGGACTGAATTGTGTCCCCCATCCCTCCCATTCATATGTTAAAGTCCTAACCCCTGTACCTCAGAATGTGAATATACTTAGAGACAGGGACTTTCAAGAGACACATTTAACATGAGGTCATTAGGTGGGCCCTAATTCAGTATGACTGATGTCCTTTTAAGAACAGGAGGAGCTAGCCTCTAGAAATGCAAGAAAATACATTTCTGTTGTCTAAGTCATTCATTTTGTGTAACTTCATTGTGGTAGTCTTTTTTTTTTAAAATTAATTAATTTATTTGACAGATCATAAGTAGGCAGAGAGGCAGACAGAGAGAGAGAGAGAGGAGGAAACAGGCTCCCCGCTGAGCAGAGAGCCCAATACAGGGCTCGATCCCAGGACCCTGAGACCATGACCTGAGCTAAAGGCAGAGGCTTTAACCCACTGAGCCACCCGGGTGCCCCTTCATTGTGGTAGTCTTAGTAAACAAACACAGTGGGGGAAATTATAACCAAATGTGTGGCAGCAGAAATGTGTATTTCCCTGGAGGAGAGCTAATAAGAAAATAGTGGTTTGATACTGAATTTAGTTGGTTTCTTAGAGAAGCAGTGTGATATGATACTGTCCTGAAAAGGGTGAGACTTAACTCAGCAGGTCTGGTAGACGCTTGGAGCAGAGGTGGAATTATGAATGCCCTGTCTTCAGAAGTTGAATCTGGCAGTTATGTGAGAGCTTCCATCAAACAAACACTGAAAGTAAAGCCATATACGTAATGAAAGGGATCTGCCCTTTGCAAAGGAAGGGTGGGTTTTCCTATAACTTACAATCTCATGTATGAGTGGACAGTACTTCATAGCAAAGAAAGGAACACCTGAATGCACTGAAGGGGTTCTAAGCCAGGTTGACCAGTGTAATAGTGGTACCACTGATAATGCAAAGGTTCTAAAACCAGACCCTGTCCCACAGGAGGTAATGAGACAAGCTGGAGTTCAAGCTAAGACTGTAATGTGTAGATGCTAGAGCAGAAAGAATGGGTGAAATCTATGTAAATGTGTTTAAAAGGGCAGAAAAACAAACAGGATGGTTAAGGGACTTTTAAAAACAAGGATGTGTACTATATAATTTTACAAAGATGCCTACTATGTAATTTTAAGTCATTTACATTCCTACACTGTAAGCATCCGCTGTTGCCCCCCAAACTACAGTAAAGTTTGATACAACCACAAATGCCTTATGTGATTGGTTTTGGGAAAATGTAGGACAAAGGTCTGTGTTTCATGTTTGAGTTAGTGCTAAAGGCAGAAGAGAAAGAGAACATCCATAGAGGATAATCAAGTAAAAGAGAATGTTTACTGAAAACACAAGCTCTGAGTCAGAGGTAACCAGGAGAAAGAAAAGAATCTTTAACTCTCCTCCCTATTTAAAAATCCCTTAAGACATGAAGGAGGCACACTCCAACATACAGGGATTGGAGTTCAAGAGAGTCAAATTATATTTAGATCCGGGAAGACAGACTGCTTACAGTTGGGCTATACTTTGCTGTCAGCATCATACAGTGTTGACTATCTGAATTTCCCCTGTCTTCGGTTAGGATAGATATTTGATGTATCAAAATGTGCCCAAAGAGAAGACTTGGGAAGAATAAAAGAGGCTGTCTTCAAGTATCTGAAGGGATTTTCTGTGGAAGGCAGATTGGATTGGGTTTGTGTTGTTTCAGAAGGAAAGCTGCATGGAAATAACAGAATTTCAGTTGAGATTGAAAACTAAAATATTCTAGTTGGCTTCCGCTAGTGACTTTACCACATCATCATTGCCCTCAGTCTCAGGCAAAATTCAAACTTCAGATCTTTCTATCACGACCATTCCTTTCTTAAAATGTACAACCAAGTAACCTATCTTGTTAGTTTTTTTTTTTTTAATGGGTAGATCAAATGAAAATAATTATCACAAATTTGTATAATATAACATAACATAAATTGTATAACAGTTTATGTCCTTGGCAAACTCTACCCTATGTGCTTACAGTTTCAATGTTTGTATGTGACAGATATATTACAGGACCCTCAAGAAAAAAAAAAAAAGACCAATGTGGCAGTGATTTATTGAAATGCCTTTCTTTTCCAAGGAAATCACTTGTTTCATAAAAGTACTGCTAATGAATTCTATTCAATTGTTGACTTTAATTCAGAATAGTTTCTTTTTCCCCCCACATCTCCCATTCCTACCACTCCTGGCACTCATGGGGGTTGGGAATTCCTGGCATTAGAAATAACAAGCCAAATCTTCAAACTTTAAATAGAAGGCGAATTACATGATTGATCAGAGGCCAAAAATCATAGCCTTTTTGTTTGTTTTTATTCTTAGTAGAATGGCCAGACAATGGACATTGACAATATGGGTTACTAGAAATATTACCCAAACATTTTAGCTGGAAAAACAATGGAATAATTAGTTTCTTTTTCAATACTTCAGAAATTATTATCTATGAAAGCAGTATTAAAATAAAGATTCTGGAAAAGTTTTTTAAAAAAGTTTAGAAAGAGAAAGTAATGTAAGTAATGAATCTTTTTAACTTAGAAAGCTATCTAATAGTTTCGTTAGTGAATGCAGACAAATTACAAAAGAGGAAGAAGAAGAAAGGAGGAGGAAGAAAGTATCAGTAGTGAATATGAGCATGATTCCCTAGAAATTCTTTGAAGGAGGTCACCATCAAATGAAACCTGGATTATAGAAGGTCCAACTTGTGAAGATATCATTGTGGGTTGATCCAAGAAAACCTCATGAAAGGAGTGGCGGCTTAGTTGGGTCTCAAAAGATAGACAGGGTTCTCTGAAAGTTGTACACATTCTATCATTTAGGACAGGGTGTTTCAACTGTAGCACTACTGACATTTTGGACTGGATAATCCTTTGTTTGAGGGGCCTATCCTATGCATTATGGAATGTTTAGCAGCCTCCTTGACCCCTGCCAACTAGATCTAGTGGTAACCCTCCTCTCTACCCTAAATTGTGAGAACCAAAAATGTCTTCAGACATTGCCAATGTACCATGAGGTGGGGGAGCAAAATTGTCCCTGGTTGAATATCACTGATTTAACCCATAAAGGATAGTCATGTATAATTAGAGAAATTGTCTTCATTTTGGTATTTTCACAAAGAAGCAAGGGAATAATAGTACAATGTTAGCATACTTAAAGAAAATTGGCCAGTTCTTTGGAAGACCTGGCCTGGTTCATTCTCCAGGTGATGTTGATCAGTCTTAAAAGAGTTACACCAGAAAATGCTGACGGTTGGGGTACTTTGGCTCTCACAGAAGAGGTGTCATAAAATCTTATACCTGTTTTCCTGCGGGCCCAGCGATGACTGTACTTTTCCTGAGATTCCCTGAATAGTACATACAGACACAATAATTTCTGATGATTCATTAAAATTACAGTTTAGGAACTACGAAGCACATTAAAAATACACTTTAACACCGACTCATGTTTTACTTCCCTACTTCAAATACCAAGTGAATTTATACTTTTTCCATTTTCATCGATTTCAATAAAATTGTTAGACAGCGTTAGTCATATGCCCAGACGAGCAGTAGAGGTTATGACTGGCTTAGATTAACGAGGCAGCTCTGGATAGCTTTTACAGTTTAGGCTCAAAGAATGATGGGGGGATAAATGGAGACTTAACTAAAGGTGAATAGTTACCTTGAGAGAATTAAAATAAAATGGAAGGAAGGTCAGGGCAGCATAAATATTTGTAGATAGCATGAGATGCTTGGTATACGTTCCCACTTTTATATCTGATTTCACAGACACTACCAGAATTTCATAAAGGAAATCACTTATGGCTTATTTCTGTAAATCATACCACTCAGACTTTGGGTGGATTTTGCCAGTTTTAGCTAAAATCACATATTAAAACAGGAATTCGGGTCCTTCTAAATTTGTTTACCAGACATGTCTTAAGTAATTATCATGAGTCAGGCACTGTGATGGAAACTAGATACTAATGACAATAAGGATCAGTCACACTGGGAGGCAATCCTCAAAACTTTACAAGCTAGCCAAGAGGAGAGTTACACAAGAGCACATGAACAGTGAAATGTCACAGGTAGTATACAATGGGGCCGTAAAGGAAGGGGAGATCAGTTATAAAGGTATATTACGGGGAAAATGGGGAATGATGTCATATTCCTGCCAGTACTATCACACTGTGCCCTTGCCAGCATGGAGGGTTATTTTTTAGAATATTTTGTTGATTTGGCAAGCAAACCTAGTATCTGATTTCAACTTGCATTTATGTGTTGTAGAGGTCAATTTTTATATATAGCATGTTTTCCATTTGTATTTTCTTTCAGTGAACTCTCTGTTATGTCCTTTATTGTCATTCATTTTTTTCTATTTATTTTTTTCTATTTATTTTTTTATAAACATATAATGTTTTATTAGCCCCAAGTTTACAGGTCTGTGAATCACCAGGTTTACATACTTCACAGCACTCACCATATCACATACCCTCCCAATGTCCATAACCCCACCACCCTATTGTCATTCATTTTTAAATTTAGCACCCTCAACCTCTACCTTCCCACTCCCACAAGTTCACATACACACATACTCACACAGAGACACGCTGAAACTGCTCAGGCAAATGTCGCCCCAAAGAACCTTACTTCTATATCCAATCAATTGGTTTTATGTCTCACTTTAATGGACATCTAGTTGACCCCTTTTCTTCTTTAAAAATCCCTTGTCAGTTGTTTTATTCCTCAATTTACATCTCCAGTCATCTTTGCTCAGCCTTTATTTGTGGGACCCTCTTGTTTTGCACATCCCTTAATGCTGCTTTTGAGGACATCGTCTTTTTTCTATGTCTGCATCATATTCCTGCTTCTTTCTTCATGATCACTTTTACCAACTTCATGCATTTTCATGGCTTTAACTATCAGCTGTGTATTGGTGGCACTCAAATTCTCATCTCCACCCCAGAACTCTTTCTTACTTCTACTCTCATGTATCCCACTGATTACTGGACAGTTCTATAAGGATATCTCACATGCATCTCACTTAACAGGCATGAAATCAAAGCCATTCTTACTCATGTGTCACAATTCAGCTGATGTACCAAAAATCTAAGAAGAATTGACTGCTCTCATCTATGCCTCTATAGTATCTTATATACTCTTTAAGAATATTCATTATTTTTTTTTTCTGTCCTTTACTAGACTATAAATCCCTTAAGGAAAAATTTGTATCTTATCTTTGTGTCCCCAGTGCCTGGCACAGAGTAAGTGCTCTCTCTCTCTCTCTCTCTCTATATATATATATATATATATATATATGCATCTTTGGTTGTCTAAAGAGTATTCAGATCACAGGAAGTGATCATCCTATTGTATTAAAATACACATGGAATATTATGTTCTATCAGGAGCTCAAAAACTTGATGCTTTTAAAAGGACATGAATGAACAGGAGTATATCAGAAGGAGAGTGATCATGGATGCTAGAAACCAGGGCATGGGTAATACTCTCTGTAGAGCCCAGGGAACACAATTGTACCCTTTGAGAAATTTACTACTAGTGTTCTTTTCTACGCATACCATTTTTCATAGAATCTACTGTTTTATATCCTGCTTTTTTTACTTAACATTGTACCATTGCCATTTTCCCATGTTATTTATTATTCTTTGAAAATATGATTTTTAGTGGTACATAATGGTCATAATGTTCTATTACATGGATTTGTTTAGAATCCATTTTTGTAATCTCTCAGAAGTTAGTACCAATTTGGGGCACCTGGGTGGCTCAGTCAGTTAAGCATCTGCCTTCAGCTCAAGCCATGTTCCTAGGGTCCTGGGACTGAGCCCCATGTTGGGTTCCCCACTCAGCAGGGAGTCTGCTTTTCCCTTTCCTTCTGCCCCTCCTCCTGCTTGGGTGTTCTCTCAAATAAATAAATAAAATCTTAGAAAAAAATAAGGTAGTGCCATTTTTATCTTGTAAACCTTTATACTTTTTTGAAGTTTTCATGCACAGGAACATGTATATATATCTCTAATGGTTAATAGATATTGGAGGCCTCGTATATAGTAGTTATGATGCTAACCACATTACCACTATTATTTCATTTGGTTTCCATAAAAACCCTAGAAACTAGATGTGATTCATCCCCATTTACAAAGGGAGAAACTGAGGCTTAGAGAGATTATGTATATTGTCCAAAGTGATACAACTGTCAGGTAACAGAATAGGGTTATAAACAAGGGCCTTATTATGCCTCTAGGGTGTGTATTTGGTCTGCCATGTCATGCTCCACCCCCTACTAGGCTCCTGTATCAGCTCTGTAGTATCTAAGTAGGTAAATCAAATTCTGTAACTGAAGAAGGGCTAGTCATTTAATTAAGGCGTATTTTTTAAACATTGATTTATTTATTTGAGAGAGAGAGAATGAGTGAGCTCGGGGAGGGGGGGAGGGGCAGAATCCCAAGCAGACTCCCCTCTGAGTGCGGAGCCCTAGAGCCCTATGTGGAGCTCGATCTCACCACCCTGAGATTACAACCTGAGCTGAATCCAAGAGTCTGACGATTCATTGACTAGACCACCCACATACCTCCTTAATGTTGTACCCAAGTTTTCGCGTCGGAGAGACCACCAAGGAGCCAACACCAATGCAATCACATGAGGGTTTATTTGACAAGCTTAAGCTTGGGCCCAAGTATACCTGACACAGCGGAGTAGGGACTTGGACCCCGAGCTTAGTTAAGGCAGGGGTATTTATGGGTTCCTGTTACTAAAGCAGGGTGGGGATTCCTGTTACTAAAGCAGGGTGGGGGGTTTCTGGAACCAAAGCAGTGTGGGGCTTCCTGTTACTAAAGCAGGGTGGGGGGACTCTAGAACTAAAGCAGGGTGGGGGTTCTTTTTATAAAGCAGGGTGGGGGTCCTTAGAACTAAAGCAAAATAGGGGAAAGTTCAGCCCTTGGGCACAGGGGTCTGAGATGGTTGCTGGAGCTAAGATTGCTAAGGCTAAACCTGAGGTGGGATGGCCTTAATTTTTCTCAGCCTCGACACTTAAGATGCATTTGAACACGCTACTCACAAAACATACACTCTTTTGATTCTCTGTTCTCTCTGAAATGGTGTTCTAATACAGTATTTTCTATAAACTATTATTTTCTCCTGGCCCCTGAAGCCAAAAACTATTCTTTTTCTAGAAATGAGGATTGGTTTTTAGTGGCCAATTGAAACTTAGAATCTGTACATTTTAAGATGTTCCAAACTTTAGCAAAATGTGCTCTCATAAATTGAAATGACCTTTCCAAATGTTTTCATGGATAAAATTACTTAAATGTTCATTATGCTTAATTTGTACCCAAGGCTTATTACAGACATTAGTTTAAAAATTAAATTGCATTTTCTGTTTAAAATGTATTTTTTAAAAAGTCCTTAGAAGATAAATTAAGGCAAGCATGAAAGGTAACTAATCTATGTGATAATTTGATCATCAAAGTCTAAAAGACAGATAAATAGGGGTGCCTGGGTGGCTCAGTGGGTTAAAGCCTCTGCCTTCGGCTCAGGTCGTGATCCCAGGGTCCTGGGATCGAGCCCCACATCGGGCTCTCTGGTCAGCGGGAAGCCTGCTTCCTTCTCTCTCTCTCTGCTTGCCTCTCTGCCTACTTGTGATCTCTCTTTCTGTCAAATAAATAAAATCTTAAAAAATAAATAAATAAAAATAAAAAAATAAAAGATAAATCAACTGATAAATCAGATCCTTTTGATTTGGAATTTGTGATAATTCAGACAGGATTTGGATCTGGTCTATTTGTAGAAAGAATTTATGAAAAACTTAATAAGTAATGTTAATTATTATACTCTTATTTACCTAAAACAGTTTATATATGCTCACTATTAGCATTTCACTATTAAAATTAGGTATCATGTATATTATTGAAAATAATATTTTATAAAAGACTTAATGATTAATCTTTTTATCAATTAGCCCAATTTAGCCAGGTTTTTACTATTAATTCCATATTTTCAATATGCTATAATTAAATTTTTGGCATGTACTTAAAAGGAATTGTAGTGGGAAAAGTGGTAGGTGAGACTCTAGAATCCTCAGTTTTGCTGTTGTAATTATTAATCATAGGACAGAGGGTAAAGCAGTAATCATTTATTAATACAACCAAATAGTTGATACTTTAACAGTAAAATGAAATAAGTAAGATAATTCCCTTGCATTTTTTAAGTTGCATTCTGTGGTTTAGGTTGTAAATGTGACCTGAATGCTGTGTCCTCCTCTAATATCAAATAGAAACGAAAAAGACTAAAATATTTATACATTTAAGTCTTAACCAGACAACTAGTTGTCTTAACCTGATAACTGAGGCCTTATTCACTCAATGTTCTTTCTTGAGACAAATAACTTTGAGAGAGATTACTCTTAGTAATTGTAATGGCCGTGAAAAAAAAATGGTCTCTTGTAAAGAAAAGGTCAAGGAACATTTTACATGCTATAAGTTTACTTTCCAAAGGTGGTTGGATGCTTAAACAGTGTTTGAGATGCCTGTAAGCTTAACTCACTCCTTAAGGAACAGATGACTTTATTACTGAAGTCATAAGTGTAAATAGGCCTTACTAGTCTGCCTTTTCAGTAGGAATGTTAAGGATTAGAGCAGTGGTTTACAAATTATGGTATTATATCAGTCACTTGGAAAGCTTGTGAAATATGTAGACTTCTGGGATTCCCATGTCGGGATTCCTCTTCAGTAGGTCTAAAGAAGGACCTAGAAATCTAAAAGTTTAGCACGTATCCTATAGACTCTGATATGTATGCGTCCAGGGTCAAATTCTGTGAAATGTTAGGCAGTGCCATGAATCCCTAGGATGGGCTGTTATATAGCTCATTGCTGGTATAAAGTGAAATTTTTGCCTTTATTGAAGACCACATAATAAAAGATTGTTCAGGACGCCTGGGTGGCTTAGTTGGTTGAGCCACTGCCTTCAGCTCAGGTCATAATCCCAGGGTCCTGGGATCAAGTCCCTCATCAGGCTCCCTGCTTGGCGGGAAGCCTGCTTCTCCCTCTACCACTCCCCAAGCTTGTGTTCCCTCTCTCATTGTCTCTCTCTGTCAAATAAATAAATAAAATATTTATAAAGAAATAAATAAGATTGTTCATATGGAAAGCTCTTAGCTAGAGTCATGGAATCTTGAAATCAAAGTTATAGGGGAGCTTAAAAGTTCATTTGGCTCTTCTAAATTTTTGCCTAGTTCATTTTTGGACATTTCTAAGAATGAAGATTTATCCAATCCCCATGGCTATACAAACTCACTTTGTTTTCAGCATTATAGCATTCATTCATATAGTAAGAGGAAATTTGGGCTGTTTGCATAGCCATTTATTTTTTCTGAAGCAGGTAATGTAAATATTTTTTAGATTTTTAAGTTACTATTAAAAAAATGAAGAGAGAAAAAAACTAAATAAAAAAAAATTGAAGAGAGAGGGGCGCCTGGGTGGTTTAGTCAGTTGAGTGTCTGCCTTAGGCTCAGATCATGATCCCAACGTTCTGGGATAGAGCCTCACATAGGGCTCTGTCCTCAGCAGGAGCCTGCTTCTCCTTTTTCCTTTGCTCCTCCCCCTGCTCATGCTTGCTCTCTCTCTCTGCCAGATAAATAAATAAAATCTTAAAAAGAAAAGAGAGAGAAGTAAAATAACGCTTTTAGTTTATTTATTTATTTAAGATTTTATTTATTTAACACACACACAGAGAAAGCACAAGCTGGCAAGCAGGGGGAGAAGGAGGGGGAAGGAGGGGGAGAAGCAGACTCCCTGCTGAGCAGGGAGCCTGATGAGATGCTCCGGGCAATCCCACATGACCTGAGCAGAAGGCAGACGCTCAACCAACTGAGCCACCCAGGTGCCCCAACTTTTAAATCAAAAGGCATACTCCAGATTAAGGTTGTGTCAATGGTGTAAGTTTCCCAAATTAAGGTTGTGTCAGTGCTATAAGGTTAGCGACATTTATGAGCTTAGACTTACATGTTGCCAAGACTGATTCATTTAAAATCTAGAATTCATAACCAAAAGTTCTACTCAGAATCAAAATTCTATTCTGTATTTTCCTTCTCCATCAAATCAGAGGATTATAAATAAACAAACATCCTCTTCCAGAATTTGTTTTATTCTCGAACTGCTATATGCTTGTCAAAAATATAAAATTAAGATTGCCTAAAACTTAATGAACTCTGTTTCCACGTCTTCTTGTCTATTCCATTTCCTTTACCTGGAATGCACTTCTTTTCCTTTAGCAAGCTTTCTCATCTTCATTTCATATCATTTTGACTATTCTTTTCTCTTTCCCACAGCACATTTTATTCAATACAATGTTATTTCTTATTTTTCTAATTATCCTTGAATTCTTTCAAATTTATATATATGGATATATATATATATATATATGTAATTTTTCTCCTCCATATGTAGGGTCCTCAAGGATGAGAGTCAAATCTTTAGTTTCTTTTGTTCTATTTATTCAGGGAGAACAATATAGTTTTATTGATTGCACAACAGAGCATTTACAGCAAGAATTGTGTGCTGTGATGGGAAGCTGTGGAAGCAGAAGGGAAAGGACCTACTGCATAGCGTCTCATGTTCTGTAACTTATAGAAGTAAAATCAAGCACTGCTAGCCTTGTTGCCAAAAAAGCAACTGATTTTCAAGGAGACAGTGTTGGTTGAGTGATCCAGGATCTAGGATCATGATGACCACAGGAAGGAGAGCTGTGAGAGCAGGTTGGGGGTTGGAACGCCTGCATGTTGAGACAGACTGGTTTAGAGAATACTCATTTCTGTCCTCCCTGAACTCAAGGTGGTTGTTTTTCCAAAATTTGCAGAACCCAAGCAGGGGTCCACAAGGTTTCTTTGATGGCTACTTCCCTTGTTAATTTCGTAGGTGTGTTCATGTTCCTGGCATAGGTATTTTTTTAAAGCAGTCTCCAAAGCCATGAGTTAAGGATGTTGGAATGTCTAGCTTTAGTGAAACTTTGTGAACCAAGGCTTCATAGGGCTGCTACCAAAATTGGAATTTCCACTTCCCAGAAAATGTTTTGAACTCCCTGAAGCTTTACTCTCTTACACTATTTTTCTTTCTCTCACGGCAGCTGGCATATAGTAGATGCTAAGTACTTGTTGAGTTAGATGTTTGCCTCTTTTGAATTTGCTATACTTCAAATTAATTGAAAATCTTCTTTTGTAAAATATTCTCTTAATAGTCTGAATTAAAAATGAGATGATTAAGATGGTAATCAGATTTATAATCTGAGCATTGTAGTCCAATATTAGTATTATGCATTTTTCTTTGTACTGCATCCAAAACATTGTAGAGTTATCCAGATCAAGGGTATTTTCTTGGACTTTGGCCATTCTCTACTTTCCTGAATCTAATCTTTTGGTCTGTGAGTGATATTTGCAAAGCTTAAAAGATCTTTGTGAAGTAATAAGCTTAGATAATACCTGCTTTAGAGAAACATATGACGCTATTCTTAAGAATTCCTTAGATTCGAGCCTTTTGGTTTTGTCTTGATTAATTCAACAATTTACAGATTAAGCTTCCTTATTTAAAAGGAATATATACAAGTGAGAAAAAGTGAAAATTGTATGGCAAAGCACACACACGAAAAACTGGTAAAACAGTTAAACTGGTAAATCTCATCAGGTTTCAAGTACTGTGAGGAACCAGTGCATCAGTTTCCAGGAGAAGCCATAGGCCAAGGGAGAGGATGCAAAACTCATTAGTTACTTGGAACAGGAGCAACTTTTCCCCTTCGGGCAGCCAACATCCCCCTTATGAAAGGTTTTCCCTACTCCCATACATTTGGAAAAGGGGGGAGGAAAAGGGGAAGTAAAGAAATGGTAAGGAAAATTTGAAAGGAAGCAGAAAGACTTGATTCAGACTCAGTCTGTTTTCCATCTGTAAGGGAAAAGCTCATATGCAACTGCCTTATATGTCCCTGGGAGAACTTAGCATAGCACCTAGACCTACAGTGATGAAGCAATGAGGTCTAAGTTTTCTCTGTAATATTGTAAATATCATGACTAGAAATGTTTACCTCATGCACTCATACCTCAACATACACTTATACACATACACACCTACATACACAGCTACCCACATACAAATGTACACACACATAATATACCTATGAACATAAACACACATGCCCCATGTCTACACAGACACAAACACACCTATTCATCTACACGTATATACACATGTGTATGTGTTATCATCCAACCCCCAACCCTTGCCCATAAAGCGTCTAGCCCTTGCTTAGCTAAAACACCTTTCATTTGCAAGAGAAAGGGTTCTTTCTATTGTATGAATATGTGTGATATGTATTATATTTTATATCCGAACCACTTTTACTAGCTGTTCTATTGATCTCAAGGCCCTGATTTTATAATGTTGAACTGTAGTATTAACATTTCCAAGTCTGCTTCCCTCTTAAAATAAATAGCTATATTTCCTTGGACTTAGAATGATGATGTAATAACTTGTAGGATGGGGTCTGCCTGTTTGCTGATGGTAACTTGGCTTCACCTTGACTCTTTTTGTAGGTTAAAAGTGATCAAATAATAACAATTTTATATAATTAAATCCAAACATTAATTTTTACTTAGTGATATTATTTTGATTGCTTCTTAAATTCTTCAGATATTCTCTTTTCTTTAACCATTTTCCCCCAGATAAAGGCTTGGGTTTTGGAAGATCATCTATTTTTTTTTTTTTTTAGATTTTATTTATTTATTTGACAGAGAGAGAGATCACAAGTAGGCAGAGAGGCAGTCAGAGAGAGAGGAGGAAGCAGGCTCCCCGCCAAGCAGAGAGCCCGATGTGGGCCTCGATCCCAGGACCCTGGGACCATGACCTGAGCCGAAGGCAGAGGCTTTAACCCACTGAGCCACCCAGGCGCCCCAAGATCATCTATTTTTGATGAGGCCACTATGTATCGATGAAACAGGAAATTTATTCTTAATTTCTTATTTCTTGGACAGAGTCTGGATGATCTTTCCCTTCTTGGCCTGTAGCTGCTCTTCATAACACAGATAGCTTCAACATGGTCATTCAAAGGACTCTTGTGGACCCTGTCTATCTTCATCCTGGGAATGTATTTCATCAGAATCTTGATTTTGAACATTTATGCATCTCCAGGTACGTGCCATGTTACATATCGCTATTAGTTTTCTTGCATTCATTCTATCATCTGAGAAGTCCTTGCAGAAATCTCATCTTTCTCATTTATGTCATCCTCATGCATTTGAATTTTGTAAACATTTTGCCTATCTGTGTCCACATTCCTGCCCTATAGTGGGGCGAAGTACTATTCTGGCATTGTTCTAGGAGTGGACAGTTACAAGCTTGTAGATGATTGGCTCATTTTTTATCAAGTTCAAGGTTTGCTGTTAGGAGCTGGTATTGGTGAAGGTTATCATCTTGGAGGAGGAGAGGATAGAGTCTGATTATACCTTTTTCTTGCTGCAGCAGCCTCTTCTAAAACTTGAGTACTTAGGCTCTGGGTTGTACTGTTTTGTGGCTCACATCTGCCATTTCCATCTTTCCCATATCCCCAATCTCAGACATCCCTTGCTCAACTGGTTTTAACAGCCTTAGAAAGTGCTTTACTGAATGAAAAGAAAGAAGACTATTTTCCAGAATAATAGAAACTCTCGGGGTTTGATGCTTAATTTTATATGTTAACTTGGCTGGACTACAGTACCCATATAAATGTGGTCATACATTATTCTGGATATTTATGTGAGGATATTTTTGGATGAGATTAACGTTTAAATTGATGTACTTTGAGTAAAGCAGACTGCTCTCCATAATGTGGGTATGCCTCCCCCAGTCAGCTGAAAGCCTGAATAGAACAAAAGACTGACCTCCTCTGAGAAAAAGGGAATTCTGCATTAGTTGGCCTTCATGTTTGAACTGCAACACATCTGCTTCTTCCTGAGTCTTCAGCTTAATGGCTTTCAGATTTGAATCACAATATTGGGTCTTCTCTGGATTTCTAACATGCTGGCCCACCCTGAAGATTTTGGGCTTGCTAGCCTCCATAACCGCATGTTCCTTAAGATAATTACCAATTTCTTGAAATAAGTCTCTTTCTCTTTGTATATACATATCCCATTGGTTCTTTTCTCTAAAGAACCCTGACCAATATACAGGGGATAGAAACCAATATTTAGTTAGTGTGGGTGTGTGTCTATACATATTAGCTCAGAATCCTCAGTTAACCCTAAGAAGTAATAGAGATTTGAAGATATTATGGAACTTGCCCCCAAATATATAGAAAATAACAGGCTCTGGTTTGAATTGAGGTTTATATCATTCTCAAGTGCCTGCAGCTACATGCTCCTACAGGGAAAAAAAAATGTGTTTGATAAGTGAAGATTTCCTGAGTTCCTAGAGTAACCTAACATGATAAAGTCATAAACCTTTCTTTCATTAAAGACCATATCATCCTCTCCTTTTTCTCACTTCTCTAGTGCACAACTATCTTTTTAGGTATTGTTATTGCCTGGCATCCATTCTTTTCCCTGGTAGAACTTGATGTCTTTGAGGATTTACCTCCTTCCACTGTGTATAATCATGGTAGAGATAATGTCAGGCCTATGCCTCTAATAATGAAACTCGAAAGGCCAGACCATACCTCTCCCACTCCTGGGAACTGCTGGTGGGTGAGCTTGTGATCTAACTTCTGCTAATTGGAAGCTTTCTTCCAAGACTTTGAAGTTTGAGCAAGTGGTGTAAGGACAGAGAGAATAAATAGCCAGACATCTTTCAGGGCAGAAACAGCTATTCCAGCTTTAGGATAATTGCTTCCTTGTGATTTTTCATTCCTTGGTTTCTAGACCTCCCTTGGTTTCTTTCTCATGCAAGTTTGGTCCCCTAACTTCCTATTTTATCTGCATGACCCCAGCAGCCTTCCAATAACTTTCCTTTTTTAAAGTTAGCCAGAGTCAGTGTCTGCTTCTTTCAACCAAGAAATATGAATGATGAAGAATCTCAGAACATAGATCCTCAGGGGAGGGTGATATATCAAGTACAGTGTCCTTTGATAAAACAGCCATGTAAGTTATGACCTGTGGTCATTGGGAAAAAGAAATCTCAATAAAAGGTAAAGTTTCGGGGCTTGGAATCGTTTCATGGAACAATATAAAGAGTGTGAGGAATTCAAGAATGACATGGTAGGGAGGATCTTAATGGCATTGGATGAATAATGACAAAGGAATTATAGACTCAAAATATTAAAGTACCTGCTTAAAAAAGTTGATGTAAACTGAGGGGACTTCATATGAATACATTGAAAGAATTTCCTATATCTGGTACCTACTGGATTGAGATAGCCAAGAATCAGACTCCATGTTTAACTGCCAGTTGAGTTGAGCATTGAATTTAGAGTCAGAATAGACTAGGTTGTGATAACAAAACAACTCCACAGCTTTAATGGCTTAAAACAATAAGGGTCACTTATACTAAGAATCAATTACAGGCTTGGTTGGTAGCTATGCTCTGCATCCCCTCACTCCAGGACCCAGTTAATGCAAGAGGCACTATCTGGACCATTGCTGGTGATTGTGACAAAGGGAAGGAAAGAAAGTATGACAAATTGTGAAGTAGCTCTTAAAGCTTTGGAAGGGAAGTAGGAGACATCACTTCCACTCATATATATTTGGCCAAAGGAAGTCATATGGACTTTGACAACTTTGAGGGGGGAATGAAATACAGTTTTTCTTAGTATGAGAACTAGAAATAATTGGTGGAGAGCACTAATGACAGCTATTAGAACTTTGCTAAATTCCTTGCATGAAAGTTAGGACATCCATTTGGAAAAAAAAAGAAAAAAGATCTAGAGCCAGAGTAATTTGAACCTCCAAAGTTTTTCTTGATAGAGAAGTGATTCTTCCCCATGTATTGTCTGAAAAGCTGTTTTCTTTCAAGCTTGTAGATACCTACAATACCTTCATCTGAGAGAGGTCACATTGAGAAAGAAGTCAACAGTTTTCCTTACGCCCCACAGCTTTCCATACATAGACTATCAATTAGAATAACACACTAGCATGAGTCCAGAGTCCAAAATTAATGTTGGAAAGTAAAATGTTATACAACAAAATAATGGCAGGCAGGAACATGCCGATGTATATTAAACCTGAAGTGGGAAATATATGTGAGATAGATTTTGTAGATTCTTGACTAAGGAGAAAAAGCATAATTTTAGTTTTACTAAATTTGTCAGTATGGTTCATACACCAAAGATTCTATATGAAATAGACTAGGAAATTGTAACTTTATTTTTTCTGGTCTTAGTTAACACACATACACAAACATACTTAAAAATGGGTTCAATAGAGAAAGTTGGATGTTAAGTGTTAGAAATATTTTATTTTAGAAATTATAGGAATGGCCAGATCTAGAGGGTTTACATAATAGTCTCTTCAACAAACGTCTGAAATATATATTGAAGAAAGTACGAATATCTTTAAAAAAATCTGTTTTTAAACATTTGTTTAAAATAGTTGTTCTCTATAGGCCAGAAAGGCTGCTATGAAATATTTCATTGAAAATGAGCAGCACCGTGGGGGTGGCTAAGACAAGGCAAGACCGTAATAGGCAGTAGGACTGGCACAATCATAGGACTGGCCTGTCTGGAAGAGCTATCTGGCTAGGACTACTTGATTATGAATGAGTTGCCTAGGGAAAAATTGGGAGTGGAACAATCGCATAACATAAAACGAAACAAAAACCCCTGGTCCAGTAAACAGAGGTCTTACTTAAGCCAGGAAAAGAGAAAGTCATGATCACATCCCTTAGCCAATTCCCTAACCTAATTGTTTACACTATCAGATCCCCTTGAAAAAGGAAAGACCAGACAACTTTGGTGTCAGATCCTGCTGCAATACTGAAAGGGCCGTTTGGGAGATGCCAAGATATTCCCACCAAAGGGAAAAACAACTTGCTGTGCTTTTAACCCTGAACGGCTAAGAAATAGTCCTAATAATTGGCATGCCTTGGAAGAAGCAAAAACCTACTCTCTGTAACCTGCTTTGGCCATTCACCAGGAGATGGGAAAAGCTGCCAGCTGTGATGGAGGCCCACAGCAAAAGGTGCCCTAAGCAAAAAGTGTAAACTGCTATTGAACTATTACTAACCTACGTTTATGGCTGAACAGAGCTGAGAGTGAAGGAAGGGAATGAATGGTGGTAAAGTATAAGACAGTATGAGCAATCACACATGCATATAATTTTTCTGGAAACATTGGCAAAAGGCTCCCTATTTTGGAGTACATGTTATCTAATTTGAGAATTCATAGTGATTTTAATTTTTTAATTGAAATTTTTGATGAATTGATCGAAATTTTTCTGATGAATAGAGAATTAGAGCCATTTGCTTACAAATGGCAAAATGCAAAATAGAAATAGCCAATAAAAGCAGAGGCTGAATATCCTGGTTTGAACCCTTGATAGTCTCACAGCTGCATGAAACTTTCACATAGAAATTAAGGACCCAGAATTGTCTTAGCTTGGCCTGTAGTCTCTTTTCAGCCACAACATTTTCTTACTAAAATAAAATAAAAGAAAATCTGATTGAAACAATATGAGAAAGGAAATAATAATTCCATTCATATAAATAGAAACAAGATTTTTAGATTTATGTATTTGAGAGAGAGAGAAAGCAGGCGGGGAGAGGCGGACGGAGAGGGAGAGAGAGTCCTAAGCAGACTCTGCATGAACCACAGAGCCTCAATTTCATGACCCTGATATCATGATCTGAGCTGAAACCAAGAGTCAGTCGCTTAGCTGACTGAGCTACCCAGGCACCCCTAGAAACAAGATTTCAAAA
Organism: Lontra canadensis; assembly: GCF_010015895.1. Lineage (NCBI taxonomy): Eukaryota > Metazoa > Chordata > Mammalia > Carnivora > Mustelidae > Lontra > Lontra canadensis. Next base: position 1,900,990 of record NW_022631018.1, on the reverse strand, counting down.
CAAAATTTTACCAAACTAAATTCAATAACATATACAAAGGATCAAACATTATTGCCAACTGGGTTATATCCCAAGAATGCAGTATTGAAAAATAAGTTGCTGTAACTTACCACATTAACAGATTATAGGAGTAATACCATATGACCTTTATAATCTATGCAAATAAAAACATTTGTTAAAATTCAACATCCAGTCATGAATAATTAAAATAATTAAAAGTATGAGTATAGGGAAACTTCTTTAACTTAATAAAGAGTACCTACAAAAACATCTCACAGTTGATAGTAACATTTTAAAAGACTTCCTGTTTTTGACCCACAACCAGGCAAGGACGTTTGCTATCATCATTTCCATAAAACTCTTCACTAGATACTTTAGTTAGAGCACATAGACTTGAAAACAAGCAAAAGGCATTAAGGACAAATAAAGGACAATAAAAGTGATATTATTTGTAGATGATACATTTTGAGACCATATTATTTGTGCACACAATATTAAAATTGCTGTAGGTTCCTTTTCTCATTTTGGCTTTCTTTTTCCAATGTTTTGACTTGAAGTTAACTTTTTAAAAATATTTATGTAGCTAGACTAGCTTTCTTTTAGTTAGAATTTGCATGGTGTATCTATTTTGATCCTGTAACTTTCAATTTTTTTCTGTAATTTTATAGTTTAGTTATTTTTTAACATCATATAGTTGTGGGCTTTTGTTTGTTTGTTTGTTTGTTTTTGGTTAGCCGTTTGTCCAGCTTTAAACTTAAGGCATTAGGTTATGTCCACTGAATGTAATTACTGATAAAATTTTTGCCTTGTATGTTTTGCTTTTTATTTATCCCAAGTGCTTATATTTCTTTTCTTTATTTTTCAGTTTGTCAAATTGGTTTTTGTACTTTTATTATTTTTCTCACCACTAGTTTGGAAATAGTTGATGTAGACATCAGGCTCTTCAATTAATACCTTAACACCCTAAACTACACCTAATATTTACAGTCTGGCATTTTAATATTTTTTTTTAAAGTGAGCAGATATTATTGTTACTTTTTAATACAATTGACGTTTACTTGAATTTGCTCATGTATTTGTAAATTTCTTTGTTCTTTACTATTTTCTGTATCTCACACATCCATCCGGGATTACTTTCCTTGTGCCTGAATTTCATTCTTAAGAATTTCATTTAGTGGGGCGCCTGGGTGGCTCAGTGCGTTAAAGCCTCTGCCTTCGGCTCAGGTCATGATCTCAGGGTCCTGGGATCGAGCCCCGCGGTCCTGGGATCGAGCCCCGCATCGGGCTCTCTGCTCAGCAGGGAGCCTGCTTCCTCCTCTTTCTCTGTCTGCTTCTCTGCCTACTTGTGATCTCTGTCTGTCAAATAAATAAATTAAAAAAAAAAAAAGAATTTCATTTAATGAAAGCCTGCTCGTGGTAACTCTCTCACCTTCATTTTTCCTGTAGAAGTCTTGATTGGTGGTATTTTCCCCATTACTTTGGAAATAAATGATATCTTCTTACTTTCATTGTTGCTGATGAGAAGTAGGCTTCAAAGTAACAGTGGCTCCATTAAAGGTAATTTTTTTCCTGACTGATTTTTGAAAACTTTTTATTGTTTTTGAGTTTTGATATTTCATCATGATGCATTTAAGCATGTATTTCAACAAATCATCTTTTGGGATTTGTTGGGCTCAAATCCCAAAAAATAATTTGAATATGTGGTTATCTCTCCTCAGATTGGTAAAATTCTTAGCTTTTATCTTTTCAAATCTTAAACCACTTCCACTTTTGCTTTCCCCTTCTGATGGTTTTCCAACCAAACAAAAGGATATTTTCATTGTCTTCTTCACACTTATTATCTTCACTTTTGCTTTATTCCATTTTTTACTTCATTTCTCTGTCCTGTCTTCTGGATAATTTATTCTAATTCCTCTTGTAGTTCACCAGTTGGTTATTTCTTACATTGTATCCAATCATGGCCAGCTCCATCCTTTGGTTTATTTCTTTTTTTTTTTTACAAATAAAGGAAAAGTTCATTCTCTCTTCTACCTTCTCTTTCCTCTATTATCAAATTGAAGTAATCAATGTTTGAGTTTGGTGTGTAACCTTCCATATCTTTTTCTGTACCAGACAAATATATATAGATACATAAGATCTCTTTTCAAAAAAAGACTTTTTTTAAGAGCAGCTTTAGGTTTACAATAAAACCGAGAGGCAGGTACAGCGATTTTCGATATACTCCCTGCTCACACACATGCATAACCTCCCCCAGTATGAACATCACTCATCAAAATGGTACACTTTTTTACCAAGGATGAACCTATATTGACACATTATCATCACTGTAAGTCTATAGATATATTATAATCAAATATAAGTCAGATATAATCAAATATAAGTCAGATATATAAATATATAGATATATTATAATCACTATAATCACTGTAAGTCTATAGTTTACCTTAAGGTTCACTCTTGGTGTACATTCTATGGGTTTACACAAATATATAATGACATATATCCATCATTACAATACAGAGTATTTTCACTGCCCTAGAAATCCTCTTATTTTTCACTGCCCTAGAAATCCTTTTATTGTGTCCATAGTTTTGCCTTTTCCGGGATGTCATATACTTGGAATCATATAGTATATAGCCTTTCCAGATTGACTTCTTCACTTACTAATATGTATTTAAGGTTTCCCCATGTCTTTTTGTAGCTTGTTAGCTCATTTTTTTAAACATTCAATAATGTTCTATTATCTGAATGTACCATAGTTTATTTATCTATTCACCTACTGAAGGCAATTATTAATATGCTGGAAAAGGCTGCTTTCAACTCCTTTGGGTAAATAACTATCCACTATTGCCAGATCATATGGTAAAAGTTTAATTTTGTAAGAAAATGCCAATCTGTCTGTCTTCAAAAGTAGTTGTTCTGCGTTGCATCCCCACTAGCAGGGTATGGAAGTCCCTGTTATTCATATCTTTGTCAGCATTTGGTGTTGTTATTGTTCCATATTTTGGCCATTCTCATAGATGTGTAGTAGTATCTCTTTGTTTTCATTTACATTTCCCTGATGGTCTTGATGTGGAGAAACTTTTTGTATGCTTGTTTGCCATCTTCATTGCTTTTCAAAATTTCTCTTATTTTATTTTTCACTCTTAGATGTTCTGTTTGGGTTTTTTTTCCCTCTTATCTGCTATGTCATTTTTTATGGTTTACTGTTTCTCATACATATTTGTAAGTTTGTGAGTTATTTCCTTAAACATGTTTAGGGTAATTGCTTTAAAATCTGTGATTGATTCTTCCAGAGTCTAAAGGCTTTCATATCTGTTCTCTTCTGTCTTGTTTCTGCAACTCCAAGACTAGTGCCTAACACCTAGAGTGCCTTCTCATAATAGTGTCATAATAAAATTTGTTGAATGAGAAAATTAATTCCCATTTCTTGCCTTTGTTTCATGTTTTTTTGTCTACCCCTCCTGTTTTTTTTTTTTTTTGTTGTTGTTGTTTGTTATTTACTAATGTGAGTTTATAGCTTTTGCTAATTTGGGGATCTAATGCTGTCTTTACCTCTCCAAATGGAGACTTTCTTCCAAAAGCTAGCCAGTGAACTTCCCAATGTCTTTTAATATATTCAACGCTTAAAAAGTGTTGGCTTATTTTCAAAATTTGTTCAATAATTTTCATTATTTTTAGTAGGAATGTTACATGATCCTAGCAAATCATTATCAGAAATCAGAATTAAGGGGTGCCTGGGTGGTTCAGTTGGTTAAGCATATGACTCTTGATCTTGGCTCAAATCTCAGTCTCACAGTTGTGAATTCAAGCCCTATGTTGTGCTGCATTCTAGGCATGGAGCCTACTGACAAGAAAAGAAAAGAAGTCAGAATTAATTAATATCTTAACCCCTTGCCAAATATAAAAACCTCAAAACACCTTAACTCTATTCCTCCATACTATGCTAATTAGCCTACTATGTCCAGGATTTTATTCTTATTCTTTCTTTAGTCCTGTATATGCAACATTGCTCTTTCTAAATTATATAGTCAATATGTGCTTTGATTTCACACATATTAATTGCTTTATTTGTTTTAGTGTAGATTTCTCAATAAGAAAGATTGTCAGTTTTGGTTAATCTAGACATGTTTTTATTTTATACATTCTTGAAAGATAGTTTTGTGTCTCAACAATTTGAAGAAATTATCCCATCTCTCTGACTTCCTTTATTGCTGTTGCTATCATTCTGAACATTATTCCTTTGTATGTAATCTCATGTTTTCAGGATTTCTTTTTAATTTATTCTACTTGGAATATATTGTGATTCTACAGAGATTCATGCTTTTATCATATGGCAAGAATTATGACTACTATGTGTTTAAATTTTGCCTCTCCTTTCTATTCTCTTATTCTGGAACTCTGTCTAGGTCTGTGTTAACCACTTTCTGTCCTCCACATGTCTTTCATATCTCCTGTATCCTTGTCTCTTTGTGATGCATTCTGTGTAATTTCTCAGTAATATCATCATTAACTCTCTCTGCTGATGTGTTTACTGCTTAACTATTGATGGAGTTTTTTTTTTTAATTTCAACAGCTATATTTCCATTTTTAGATGTTTCACTTCCCCTCAAATATATGAGTTCATAGCTTTTAATTGGTTATCTTTGTGATGGAATCCTTTATTTCTTTAAATATTTCATATATGTTTACTCAAAACTTCTAAGTCCATCCTCTTCTAAGTCTGTACAGGGGTCTAAATCTGTTCTTTATGGTTTTTACTGACTGTAATAATCTTAACTGCTATTTTCTTTGTAACCCTTACATTTTATCAAATTGCCTTATCTTACTATGTGGCATTTCACTGGGGCCCTAACCCTAACCCTAACCCAACAGAGGGGATCTGCACTGTGCTTTTGCTGATACCCATGGGGTTCCCACAGCGAAGGATCATTTTAGTTCTCTCTAAGGATCCTGGATCACCTGGGAGTTAAGGTTCAATTCAATGCTTAGTTGCTGGCTTAAGGCTCAGTATCCCAATAGTAGGGCTGCTGCTGGCATTTGCTCTCAGATTCGCAGGGAAATCCAGCCCCTTTTGGCTGTCTACTACTCCTAGCTCCCAGCCCTGGCCACAGCTAATTCTATCCACAACCACGCCTCCTGCCAAAAAGACACTAAAAGAACTTCCAAAACTTCTATAAGACTCAAAATACCTCAAATACCTGTCCTGTCCACAGCTTGTCATTCTGTAGGAGGGAGACCCCACAAAACACTTATTCCACATGAGAACTAGAAACAGAAATTATAAAGTCAATACTTAGTCTTGATTTGTCAGCAGAGAGGTATCTGCACTGTTATCAACATCCTTCTCTATTGGGGACATTGGGATAAAACTACTCTCAAAATTTGTTTCATTCATTAAAAAAATCAACCTATATTTTTGGACTGCCACCTAAGTGCCAGGCTCTGTGTTTGTTAGGCACTCAATAAATACCAGGTAATTTGACTTTATAAATAACATTTTATTTTTCTATTTTCCAGTCTTTCCAGTTCTTATTGCCATTTATAACTTCTCTACCTTGGACCATGGTTTTACTGTATATTCCTAGTCAAACAAAAAAAATATATATAGGAAATTTAGAAGCAGTCATTAATGATGAAAGGAAGAGATGATTATGTACAAATATATTCACTCCTAAAAGAACAATTGGATAAAATGGGTCAAAATCCCAAATTATTAACAAACTACTTCAGAAGTAAATTTGAAAGTTTAGTTTTCAAACAGATCCATGGAAAGCTATTTAACTTGTAATGTAGTAGATTACTCATGTGCTCATTCATTCAATAAACGATTACCAGTGCCTATTATTTGCCAGGCACTGTAATAGGTGCTAGGGACACAATAGTAATAAAAATAAAATAGTTCCTGTTCCTGCATAGCTTACAGTTTAGCCAGAGATACAAACTATACGAACAATAGCAACGAAAATGAAACCGGCCATTACCAAAACGAGGAAGTACAGGGAAATATGTACATAGAAGCACACAAAACATGGATAGGCTGGTCTGACTAAAGAGAAGGGACATGGGGCACCTGGGTGGCTCAGTGGGTTAAAGCTTCTGCCTTCAGCTCAGGTCATGGTCTCAGGGTCCTGGGATCGAGCCCCGCATCAGTCTCTCTGCTCAGCGGGGAGCCTGCTTCCCCCTCTCTCTCTGCCTGCCTCTCTGCCTACTTGTGATCTCTCTCTCTCTCTCTCTCTCTCTGTCAAATAAATAAATAAATAAATAAAAGAGAAGGGACAGTGAGAGGTGTGGGAGAAAAGATTGCAAACACCAATAGGCAAGGAAAAAATATCTTAGCAAAACAAAAAGAAGTCATAAGTGATGGAATGGAAGAGAATGTAGGGCCATGTTTGGGACAGATGATGAAAGATGAGTCTAGAAAGATAAATGAATTGAAAGCAATGTTGGAAATTTTTTATTTATTTTAAGAGCAATGGAGAGTCATTGAAGGACTTTGAGCACGGAAATAAATGGGTTAGGTTTGCATTTTGCAAAGATTGTTTAGCTAGAGTGTGAAAATGGAATGGTAAAGGCAGGGAAGTCTGGGAAACCGGGTAACTCATTTTCAGTGTTTCAGGTGAGAGAAAATTTTGCCTTTGTAAAATTAATGAGGATGAATATGAAGGGAAATGGATGGACTCAACAACAATTTAAATGTGCTGCTTATATGGAAGTGAGATGGTTAAGGAGAAGGACAGTTCAAGAGATGAGTCTCTAGATTTGGCTTAATCAGCTCTCTCTAGGGGACAATAGTTGCAGCTGGGAAATTTGGATCTTAGGAACACATGGTCCTTGCTGCCAACCAAGCTTCCATAAGTATACTTGTGTAGAGAAGGTCTTCTTTGTTTCTTGTTTCTGACTCAGTGAAGAGAGAGGATTCTTTATTTGCTCATCCCCAACTGAAGAAGGAATGCTGTCTCCAAAAGGGCAGTAAGTAGAAGCAAAAAATCAAGTTGTCAATTGGACTTGATGGAGATGAAGGAAGGACAAAGGACGATTTGTGGGTGGTTGTTACCCAGGAATTGGGGAAAGTAGGGATCCCAGCTTGAACCTAAGTTGAGATCACTGCTATGTAGCTATATCTGGTGGGACTTGTACTGATAAGATATGTCCATGAGAAGCCTAGAAGCCTTCCAGAAAAAAGGACATCCAATGCAATGCTAAACATTACAGGAAAAAAAGGTGAATCAGAGTACAGGAGAATGTTTGTAAAAAAGATGTTGAAGGTCTTTTTTACAAACTCTAGAGCTAGAGTGTGGTGGTTAATAGCAAAGGTTCAATAATGACTTTACCACTATATAACCCAGTTTCCTTATTTGTAAAAGGGATAGCTTCCCCACTTATCTGATAGGATGGTTGTGAGGATTAAGTGAATTGATATGGGGGTACCTGGGTAGCTCAGATGGTTAAGTGTCTGCCTTTGGCTAGGGTCATGATCTCCAGGTCCTGGGATCGAGCCCAACGTTGGGCTCCCAGCTCAGCAGGAAGTCTGCTTCTCCCTCTCCTTCTTCCTGTTCCCCTGCTTGTGCTCTCTCTCTCTTTCAAATGAATAAATAAAATCCATTAAAAATTAAAAAAAAACAAATGAATTGATATGTACAAAGCAGTTAATGTTCTCAGACACATAATGATTCAATAAATATTAGCTATTATCATCATTATTATTGCTTTACTTCAGCAATTCATAGACTTCTAACTTGAGCCTTGAGGTGGAGATGAGGATGAGAAGGAGTAGATGAAAATATAATAAAATAATGGTCTTGACTAAAATCCTGCTAATATATTAGGGCACAAGAATTGTCAAAAAACGAGCATGTGTCATTCTGTCAGACATGTGTGGTATATCCTCTGGTGCAGGCTGGATCTGGGAGGTGGTGGCTTACACTGAACACCACACACAGATTCCACGTAGATTCCAGGCAGTGGGTCTCCCTGAAGGAGACCTGGTTCCCAAAATGTAGGTCAAGGTCATCCCTAGATCATGTTCCCTTGCTGTTTTAACTTCCACTGTTTGTCATATGATATTTAGTCTCAGAGAGGCATATTACCAATAAAAAAAATAGTGTGACTTATGTTTGAATTAGCAAATAAGGTATTTGGAAGCATTCTGAGTAAACTCTCAATTGTGTTCCTGCTGAAGTACGTGAAGTACATGCCACTTGCTCAGTAGGAAAGACTTCTGGCAGACTGACAAAATGAATCATCGCTGAAATGTATTCAAATAAAATTCGAGAGCAGAACAAGGGATGGCGTCTAACAGGAAATAAGCCCCATGGGTCATTCTGAGCTATAACTTTTTCAGTGTGTCTGTATGAGTTTAAGTTTATTTGAATAATACTAGGATGTACTGTATTGAGTAAGGGGAAGACTTTCCTGTAACATACGGGAAAGTTTTCTTTTATCACTCACTCAGGTTTTATCATCTGGTTTTTCACTTTTTATGCAAGTTTTTTTTTTTCCCCTTCATGTTAAAATAATTTTGGTCAATATTTCTTTTCAAGATATGACTAACTTGGGGGCGCCTGGGTGGCTCAGTGGGTTAAAGCCTCTGCCTTAGGCTCAGGTCATGATCCCAGGGTCCTGGGATGGAGCCCCATATCGGGCTCTCTGCTTAGCAGGGAGCCTGCTTCCTCCTCTCTCTCTGCCTGCTTCTCTGTGATCTCTGTCTGTCAAATGGATAAATGAAATCTAAAAAAAAAAAAAAAAAGATATGACTAACTTTTACTTTATTGTCTTTAGAAAAAGCCAGGGAGTCACAATTACTTTTTTTTTTTTAAATCAGACTAGACCCAGTCTGCACAAAATTTAAAATTCATCCGTTATTTTTTTCTGAAACTTGACAAAATCATCCAAATTGATAGTAGTCTTCAGCTTTCAAGGCACTTTTTATAATCCCTTTTTTTACTCTGTATCCAGAGAACTTCTTTAAAAATTCCAGTATGGGCATATAATTTCCCTGCCCAAGACCCTTTGGTGTTTGTTTTTTTAAAGATTTTATTTATTTACTTGAGAAAGAAAAAAAGAGCACACCAGTGGGGAGAGGGACAGAAGAGAGGAAGAAGCAGGCTCCCTGAATCCAACGCAGGACTTGATCAGGGAGCCCGATGCAGGACTTGATCCAGGACCCCAGGATCATGACCTGAGCTGAAGTCTGTTGCTTAATCCACTAAGCCATCCAGGTGCCCCAGGACTCCAGTTTTATCCTTTGACTATACCAGGCCTGCTCCAGTCTGGCACAAACTTAGCCATTGCCACTTGGTCTCCCAGTCTGATTCCTCTTTGTCTCTGTACTCCAGGTACACAGGACTGACTTCTGCTCTTTAGTGTATAGTCTTATTTCCAGATCAGATACTGAAAACCCAAATATAGGCAGAGGCAGATTAATGTAAAATAGGTTAGCTATAAGAGAGTAAGGAGGGGGGTCTCTCTGACAAACTGGAGGGCACATACTTAAATGAAAGTAGATGCTCCTTGGGTTAGCTGGTTGCTGTCATGTGTTAGATCCTCTCATTTTTCAAGAAATCTGGAAATTTCTTTTTTTTCTCTGTATTCTTTTTTTTTTCATTTTTTAAAATTTATTTTCAGCATAACAGTATTCATTGTTTTTGTACCACACCCAGTGCTCCATGCAGTCCATGCCCTCTCTAATACCCACTACCTGGTCCCCCCAACCTCCCACCTCCCCACCTCTTCAAACCCTTCAGATTGTTTTTCAGAGTCCATAGTCTCTCATTGTTCACCTCCCCTTCCAATTCTCTGTATTCTTGAAGTTCTTACTGTTGGCAACTAATTTGTTTAAATACTCTGAAAGTCAACAAATCATGTACTGCTTTCTGTTTTTATTCCTGTAAGCAGCCCAACTGTTAACTCATAAAGATACTATTTCTTTTTATTATTCCCTCTCCCTGGCCTTAGGCTCTCATCCCCTCAGGAGATTCCCTCCATCAGTTAATTTCCTTGCTCTACAGCTTGCCCAGCAGCCCTGACAGTTCCTTTTGTAACTTTCATCATTCTTTTTTGAGTCACCATAGTTATTAGACTCCTATGAATTCCATGAAGTTTGGACCATTCAATCTTTTTTATTGTATCTAGAATAATGCTTTCATATCTAGTTATGAAAGGCTGCTCAGTAAATATTTGTGAATCTAATTGAAACAAATTACAATGTTATCTTCATTATATTTATGTTAGGTGTATTATCCTATAATATCCCCATTTTATAAATTGAGAAATTATAACACTGTGGACTTAAAATGATCCCTTTGAAGTCATTCAGCCCTTAGTAATAATTCAACTTCTGACTCAGATCATAACTTGTCACTGGCCCATGCTACATTTCTTAGTAATCCTTAGATTTTTGTAATACTGCAATACTGAAATCTTTGGCCACTATAAATTCCTTAGAATTAATTGTGAAAATATATTTGAGTATTTGTTATACAAACAGAGTGAGGTCAAAAGGAAATCTAGGAAAGCAAAAATAAATAGAATTGCTAAAAGACATAAATAATGTGTCTAATTTTATAAAATATTACTTTTTGTTTTTTCTGGATTTAGCACATTTACCTACAGTTAACATTTGAATAGATTATAATAACGATTGGTTGTCTGATCCACCCATTCATTATTCTAAATCTCTTTTCTCCATTACAGGAGGTAAGCGTAAGTCTTGATCATCTAAAAAGCCTATTTTTTGTTTATCCCCATACTGGTTGGTGTTTATGAATATGCTCAAGAGATGAAAGAAGGGAAAGAGAAAAACAAAATGTGAGAAGTAGAAAAAACAAGTTAGAGAGCTTCTAATATAACTGAATTGGAAGAAAATAATAGGCAATAACTGGTTATTTTCTGGGTCTGTTTTAAAATCACAATCAGAAAAGGCCAAAGATTTCAAGAGGGCAATTTCTTGCTATACTTCAAGACCATAAAAATACATTTATGTTTCTTGAGTCAATAATACTATTTCTAGTAATTACTCTTAAGATAATAAATACATTCAGGGCGCCTGGGTGGCTCAGTGGGTTGGGACTCTGCCTTCGGCTCGGGTCACGATCTCGGGGTCTTGGGATCGAGCCCCGCATCGGGCTCTCTGCTCCGTGGGGAGCCTGCTTCCCCCTCTCTCTCTGCCTTCTTGTCTGCGTACTTGTGATCTCTCTCTGTCAAATAAATAAATAAAATCTTTAAAAAAAAGAAGATAATAAGTACATTCAAAATAGGTTGATGGTTTTATAAAACAATAGAATAACACAAAGATAGCAATAACATTTTTGAAAATATTCCATGATAGAAGTAAATGGCTATTACATAGGATTATGTAAGTACAAAAAGATCCAAATATGTTTATAATATATAATCTCACTGTTTATTTTTATTTTTTAAAAGATTTTATTTATTTATTTAAGAGAGTGAGGATAAGCAGAGTGGAGGGAGAGGCAGAAGGAGAAGCAGACTCCCCATTGAGCAGGGAGCCCAACATGAGACGTGATCCCAGGATGCTGAGATCATGACCTGAGCCAAAAGCAGATGTTTAACCATGGGAACCACCCAGATGCCCCTATAATCTCACTGTCTTAAAAAAGTGAAAATAGGGGCCCCTGGCTGGCCTGCCTTCAGCTCAGGTCATGATCCCAGGGTCCTGGGATTGAGCCCCGCATAGGCCTCCCTGCTCATCAGGAAGCCTGCTTCTCCCTCTCCCACTTCCCCTGCTTGTGTTCCCTCTCTCACTGTATCTCTCTCTGTCAAATAAATAATTAAAATCTTTTTAAAAAAGTGAAAATAAAAGGCTAAAAATAAATTCTCTCAAACTTGTTATGTTTAAGTAGTAAAATTATGGATTATTTTTATTTGAAAAATTTTCTATGCATATTTCTGTTTTTAGCTATGGCCCTTTATAGATGTTAAATCAAGAAGGAAATCAAATTGTGAAATACAACCTTAAAGACAAATTATAAATACCTAAATATAATATGTGATGAAGAAAGGCAATTTTCCCCCTAACTCTGAACTTCTTTCACTTCGGTTGTGTATATTCTTCTCTCTTTTTTGGGTCTCAAAAAATATGTAGAATTAAAATAAATCAACTATAGTGTACAATTCCTTACAGTAAGCCCAGTAATGGCCTCTCAAAGATGTCCACATCCTATTCTCTAAACTTGTGAATATGATACACTATATGTTAAAATGGACTTCACAGATGTGATTAAGTTAAGGATCTTGAGATAGGAAGCTTATCTTGGATAATTTGGATGGGCCCAGTATAATCACAGAAGTTAGAAGAGGGAGATAAGAAGGTCTTAGGCATGAAAGGAGATGAGGGAGGAGAGAGAAATGAAGTAGAGAAAAAGACAGAGAGACAGAGAGAGAAAGAGATAGACAGAGATGGGTAGATATTTGAAAATGCTATCCTACTGGCCTTGAAGATGGAAAGAGACCATAAACAAAGGAATTCAGGTGGCCTCCAGAAACTATAAAAAGTAAGGAAATGGGTTCTTTTCTAGAGCTTCCAGAAGGAATACATCCTTGCTGACTTGTAGACTTCTTGATTAGAACTTTCACATCTCAAAACTGTAAGATGAATAGGTTTGTGTTGTCTTAAGCTGCTAAGTTTGCGGTCACCTTTTATAGCACTAATAAGAAACTAATAGAATCCCAGAAGTTATTTTCTGGTAGAAGAATAGTGTTATTGATAAGGGCTAGATTTTAAAAATATTTTATTACAGATAATTTCAATCGTATAGAAATAATAGTTTGGTGAATTCCTTAGTGTGGATCATTTAGCTCTAGCAATCAACATTTGAACCATCTTCCTTCATCTGTCCCACACCTTTATTTATTTTGCTGGAGGAGGAGTAGTAGTAGTAGTAGTAGTAATATTATATAGCTAATCATAGACATTATGGCATTTTACTTATAAATCTTTCAAGATGTATCTTTAATGATAAAGACCTTTTTGTGTGTCTCTATACCCAACATGGGACTCAAACTCACAACTCTGAGATTAAGAGTTGCATGTTCCCCTGACCAAGCCAGCCAGGCACCCTCATAAAGACTTTTTTTTTTTTTTTTTTTGAGTGAGGTTGGGGGAGGGCAGAGGGAGAGGGAGAAAGAGAATCCCAAGGGGACTCCATGCTGGGCATGATCCCATAGTCCTAAGATCACAACCTGAGCTAAAATTAAGAGTCAGACACCCAATCGACTGAGACACCTAATTACCTTTTTTTTTTTATTTCAATCCCTTGTGACTATCATATCTAACAAAATTAGTAATAATTCTGTAATAACATCTAATACCCAATTCATGTTCATGTTTTCCATATTATCTTCCAAATGAACTTTTACAGTTGGTTTATTAGAGTCAGGATCCAAATAAAGCCCACACATTACATTTGGATTTGCCTCTTATTCTGTAACAGTGTCCTTCACCCACCCAACCCCACCAAACTCCTACTTTATCCTTCCATTGAGTTGTTAAAGAATATGAGTATTAAAAAAAAAAAAAGAATATGAGTATTTGTCCTATCAAATAGCCTATATTCTAGATTTGGGTGGTTACTACTTAAATTTTTCTTTTTTTCCCTGAATTTCCTCTAAGCTAGTAATTAGCCCTAGATGCTTGATTAGTTTGACTAGATCTATTCTTAGTCTGCTTGATTAGTTTGACTAGATCTATTCTTAGTATGCTTGAGTTGCCATAACAAAATACCATTGACAGGGTAGCTTAAACAATAGACATTTATTTTTCTCACAGTTCTGGAGGCTTGGAAGTCTAAGAAATTGCTGGAAAGAGGTTTCATCCTGAGACCTCTTCTCTTGGTTTCTGGGTGGCCACCATCTTTCTGTGTGTTCACATGACCTCCTTTCTGTGGACACAAAGGAAGAGAGGTAGAACAAGTGCTCTGGTGTCTCATAAAACTGCACTAATCCCATTATAACCCCCCCTCATTTAAATGAAATTACCTCCCAAAGGCTACACCTCCAAATATCACAATGAGGATTAGGGCTTCACCATGTGAACTTGGACGGACACAGTTCAGTCCATAGAAATACAGTTCCATGGCTTGGTTTATCAGTAGTAGTGTTGCACAGATGAGATCATGTGCCTTACATTTCATCACACCACAAGAATATGTCTGGTTGATTTGCATTTAGAGAGGCTAAGATCAGATGATGTCCACTTGATCTGTAAAGTTTCCCATGAGCATTTTTAAAAAGATTTTATTTATTTATTTGACAGAGATCACAAGTAGGCAGAGAGGCAGGCAGAGAGAGAGGAAGGGAAGCAGGCTCCCCACTGAGCAGAGAGCCTAATGCGGGACTTGATCCCAGGACCCTGGGATCATGACCTGAGCCGAAGGCAGAGGCTTTAACCCACTGAGCCACCCAGGCACTCCCCCCACCATGAGCATTTTTAACCACAGATAAATCTATTATTTTATTAGGAGACACCTAACTTGAATAAGTTATGGAAGCAACAATAAAAGAATAAAAACAAAAGTGTGTAATTTTCAAATTAGTAGAAGAAAAAAAATGGAATGATAAAAAACACTCAGTAATATGTGCCTCCCCCAAAAAAAGGCAAAAAAGAGAGATAGGGAGGGAAAAAAGATAACAAATGGAAATCACAAAACAAGATGGTAGGTTTAAATTTAAATCTGTCATTTATTACATTAAGTATAAATGGACTAAATGCCAGTTAAAAGCAATGATTATCAGGTTGCTTTAAAAGTCTATCTATATGCTATTTAAAAGAGACATATGTAAATCATAAGGATACAGAAAATTTGAAAAGGATGGAAAATTAAATAGCACAGAAGCACTATAAAAAAAAGCTAGTATAACTATATCAGATAAAATAGGCTTTAATAAAAATATATATTACAATGACTAGACTTATACACAGCAATGTGCATGAATCATATAGAAATAATGTTGAACGAAAGGAGCAAGACACAATGCACACATCCTTATTATACTAAAAATGTCGAGCAAAAAATAAAGTATATTTTTGTGTGCATTCACGAGATGTAAAAATATAAAGAAAAACAAGGAATAGTATGACATAAATATCAAGACAGAAGTTACATTTAGTACAAAGAGGAAATATTCGAGAAAGGACATATGGCGGGGAAGTGTTTTATTTTTTGATGATGGTTGCATGAGTATTAACTTTTAATTATTTTTATATTATGCTGTGCTTGTTTACTAATGTTACTTTAACAATTACCAGAAACATAATGACTTAAAACAACACAAATTTATGGGGCACCTGGGTGGCTCAGTCAGTTAAGCATCTGACTCTTGATTTTGGCCCAGGTCATGACCTTAAGATCGTAATCTCAGGGCTATGAGATAGATCCCTGCAACAAGTCTCACATCAGACTCCACACTCAGTGCAGTCTGCTTGAGATTCTCCAGCTCCCTTTTCCTCTAACTCTCCCCCTGTTAGCACATGCTTTCCAAATAAATAAATAAAATCTTAAAAACAAGAAAACCCACACATATTTGTTTTCCTATAGTTCTGGGGGTTAGAAGTCCAACATAGGTCTCATTAAGCAAAAATTAAGGAGTCAACAGTGCTACATTACTTTTTGAAGGCTCTAGGGGAAGATTTGTTTCTTCCCCTTTCTAGCTTCTAGAGGCCACTGGCATTCCTTGGTTCCTAGTTCCCTTACTCCACCTTCAAAGCAGCAACAGCTCCTCACATATCATTCTGATTTTCTCTCCTTTTTTACTCTTTCACTTTACCCAACTTTTTGGTTTGCAACCTCATAGGGAGCTTCCAGAGTATAATCTGAAATTGGTCCGCATAATCAAAGAGCAGGGAAAGACCAAGGAAAGAAGCAGGCCACTTCAGATTGGTAAATGGCAGTTTTAATAAGCATGGGAACTTACATACAATTCTTGACTTTGGTGGCCACAAGACAAGTAAAACTCCATGCCTGACCATTGAATCTTAAAAGTTTATATACAGGCCTTAACTAGGTTCACTCATATATGCTATCCAGATGGTCTCAATACCATATTACTATCTCAGAGCTGTCCCTGAGGCAGCTTCTGGAAGCAGGGAAGACAAGCAAGATGCACAGTCCAAGGACAAGTGAGGGAGTGAGGAGCCTCTGATTGTTGGAATCCTTTTCACAGGTCAACATGCAGTCACATCCTATGACCACCTTTAATAACCCTTGTGGATATATTGAGTCAATTATGTAATCCAGGATTAAGTCTTCATATTGATCTTCTTTTCAGAGAGAGAGAGTGAGTACAGGAGTGGAGGGGTGGAGAAGCAGAGGGAGAGGGAGAGAGAGAGAGTCTTAGCCAGGCTCCACACTCTAAACCTGAGATAACATGACCTGAGCTGAAATCAAGAATCAGACACTTAACCAACTGAGCCACCCAGGGGCACCAGATTTTTCTTTTTTCTTTTCTTTCTTTCTTTCTTCTTCTTCTTTTTTTTTTTTTTTTTTTTTTGAGAGAGAATGTGCATGCATGAAGGGGGAGGAAGGGACAGACGGAGAAGAGAGAATCTCAAGTAGGCTCCATGCTCATCAAGGAGCTGGTCTCAGGGCTCTGTCTTATGACTGTAACATTATGACCTGAACCAAAACCAAGAATTGGACACTTAACTGACTGAGCCACCCAGGCAGCCCTCAAAATTATTAATCACATCTATATTTTTCCCATGTAAGATAATATATTTAAAGGTCTTGGTGATTAGGACATGATGTCTTTGGGGGCCATTGTATTGTCTACCATAGATGTATATATATGTTTTATTCACTTATAGGTGTATATGTTATATTTCAAAATAAAATATTGAGAGAGGGAAAAAAAAGAAGAGAAAGAAGAAAGGAAGGAACAGCAGCAAGAGCTCAGTATTTTAAAAACTGAAATACTGAAGTATGTGGTAACTTAGTAGACCCAAGAAATCTGAATCTGAAACAAACAATGAGAGATTCAGGAAGAAATTTTTTTTTTTTTCCACTGTAGATCCCTGAATGCTCAGAGGTTATTGGCGCCAGATACCTGTGAGAGTGGGGTGAAAATGAGGTAGAAAACAGGATGACTTGTTGACATTCTGTTTAAGTAGTCATACTACTTTCCTCACTTCCTGCAGCTAAACCTTGGCAGAAAACTATGTTTCTTATATAGAGAGAATTGAGTGAGGATCTGTGAACCAGAAGACAATAGCTACAGCTGAAGACACAAGCACCTTACCAAAGTCAGAAGCTTTATCTGAGTGTTACTTACTGAATATTGTGATACTTGGTTTTTTCATATTTAAAATGGGGACAATAAAAGTCATTTGATAGGGCTGCTTGGAGGATACTGAATTTAAATGTTCAGCATGGTGTCTGAAACATGTATAAGTGCCCCTGAAAGATGATTTTTTAAAATAATCAGTATAGCCATGCATTGAGAGAGAGTCTGGAGGTAAGCTGGATCCTTTCCATTTGACAGGTCTTGACCCATCCACCCAATCATATCTGTGATGAATTGAAGATGAGCCTAAGAAAATATATTGAAATTGAAGAACAAGTAGAATAAAAGTGTGAGAACAAGCAGAATAGGCATGGTGGTGGGCTACTTTTTTTTTTTTTTTGTAAATAAAATAAGAACATGTGTGAGTTGGCAATATCTATATCTTTATAAATATTGTATAGATAACACAATTTTAGGTTACCTTAAGTACTTAAAAGTTATAAACTAATTGGTAAATTTAAGTTCCAAATAGATTTCTTGCTGAAAGAGTTCACTATGTATTATTGCAAATATTCTCTTAAATTATAAGTTTAAAATAATCATGAAACAACCTCATAGACCTTGAGAAATAAAGAAAGGGAGAAAAATTATCTCCCCAAATTGATAAATTAAACACAACCATCACTGATATTTTGGAATCTCTTCCTTAAGGTCTCCCAGCAATCCACCTCTAGATAATCTTCTTTTACATATTTGTAATCATAATAAACATACAACTTTATATTCTGCTTTTAAAAAATTTAACTCACACAAGCATTTTTTACTTTGCTATAGAATCATTCAAATTCTGCAATATTAGATTCAGTCTATTATTTATAATATTTACTTCCAGAAATTGAAATTCTATGAAACTTTGTGGTATGTATCACGATGTGATGAACAACTGTACACATAGTTTTTTGTTGTTGTTTGGAATGATTTTCTTACAATGGATCACAAACTTTATTTTTAGATATTGGACAATGTAATTATATAATCAGATATTTCAAATTACAAATGACTCTAATTAGAAATGTTAGATGGCAGTTAGGATCAGGAGGGAGAGAAACCATAAGAGACTCCTAATCTTACAAAACAAACTGAGGGCTGCTGGGGGTTGAGGGGTAGGGATAGGGTGGTTGGTTGTGGACACTGGGGAGGGTATGGGCTATGGTGAGTGCTGTGAATTGTGTAAGCCTGATGATTCACAGACTTGTACCCCTGGGGCAAATAATACATTATATGTTAATAAAAATAATTAAAGAAAAAAGAAAAGTTAGCTGACAAAGAAACTAGTAAGTTAATTTTCAGCCAAAGTTAAACAATAAAAATTTCTAAGTTATTAAAAACAATATTATCATAAACGTATACTAAGGAAACTGAAAAGCCCCCAAACCCATTCAGGAGTCATTTTAAAGTATTTTCAATGATTTTAAAAAAGATCAAAATCTGTCAACTTTAGATAAAGTTCACGAAATAATAGAATTTACCAAGCTTCACATTATTTTAAAAAAATGAATAGGAAGCATATACAGTATGCTAGGATTTTATTCAGATTGTTAAAATTTTTATAAACTATGGTAATGTTGGGAACTCTTAAATGATGAAGGTTACCAGCTGCTTTTTTCTGCTTTATTCTTGATTATTGTAAAACTAATGGAAGCCATATAACTTACGATTTCCACTGTAACTTTAAATAAGATCTATTTCAGTTTCTTGTGTCAACTCTGTGACATTCATCCACCTTATGTATCATCTTGGAAAAAAATTCCCCAAATTATTAACATATTCAAATCACATTCCAAGTAGACTGAGCAATAACCACGTAACAGATTACATCAAGTTTTGGTATTTTTACACAGAAATGATAAAAATCTTTAATTCAGGAAACTAACTTTGAGGTAAAGATAGTTTATTTAGTGTAAGTTTATTATTTAATGCAGACTACGAATCTTTCGATGCCTCCCCTCTACAAATTTACTGTCTTCCAATTGGGCAGACGAGGCTTGAACACATTAGACAACTGGAGGAAAATATAAATACATGAAATCCAATGTTAAAACAGTGGTAAAAGTTAGTAATTAACTTTTTTTAGACTAATTAAGAAAAGTATACTGGACACTGAGTGATAAGGGGAGTAGATGGTTCATTCTGAGTAAGAAAATAAAATCATATAGGAAGTGATATTTGCAGTGGGCCTGAAGAATCAGAAGATATGTGTAGAGAAGAGAAGAACAAATTTCCAGGCCCAGTGAAATGAATAATCAAAAGTACCCTGTTGTGAAATGGCATATTCAGGTGAGGATGTATTCATGGTTTATCCAGAGGTAGGAGGGCATAGAGGTAGGTCATATGAGGCTCAGGATACCAGTGGGGACTAATTGTAGATTCCAATGCCAATGAGCACCAATTCTGTTTTGAAGGCAACAGTGATCCAGTGAAAGATGATCAGAAAGTTATCAGATATGGCAGTGTGGGTATTACACAAGAACATGGAAAATTTGCTTAGCAGGAGACCAGTTAAAGGCTATTCTTATTATCTTGGTGACAGATTGTGAGAGGGCTAAAGTCAGGTAGTACAGCACAGGAAATCTTTCCAGGTTGGAAACAACAGGATTCTCTTCCTTATTTCTTGCTTATTAGGAGAGCAGAGTTAGGAGGAGATTGTTTTAGAGGGCCTAAATCTTGGGCAAGAAAAAAAGACTGGAAATGGAATTCAGAATCACTTATTAAAGTGAGAGTTGATATGTGATGATTGAGAATGGGAGGTCTGGCTGGGGACAAGGAAGAACCTAAGAAATGAGAGTGGGTACGTAGAAAAGAAGAAATACCACTATTTTTTTTTTTTCCAAACAGTACCTTTACATTGCATTTCAGATTTTAAATAAACATGGACTGTATTTTCTTTTTCTTTTTCTTTTTTTTTTATTTGTAAGCATTCTTTACACCCATCATGGGGCTTCAGTCTACAACGATCAAGACTTGCGTGCTCTACTGGCTGAGCCAGTCAGGTGCTCCATGACTGTATTTTTTTTTTTTAAAGATTTTATTTATTTATTTGACAGAGAGAGATACAGCAAGAGAGGGAACACATTTAGGGGGAGTGG
The DNA here is from genome assembly GCF_010015895.1 of Lontra canadensis. Classification (NCBI taxonomy): domain Eukaryota; kingdom Metazoa; phylum Chordata; class Mammalia; order Carnivora; family Mustelidae; genus Lontra; species Lontra canadensis. The sequence goes on along the minus strand of NW_022631018.1, from coordinate 1,880,603 downwards.
GAGAGGGAGGAGCAGGCTTCCTGCTGAGCAGGGAGCCCGATGCGGGGCTCTATCCCAGGACCCTGGGATCATGATCTGAGCCAAAGGTAGATACAGCCCCCTCACCATGCCCCATGACTGTATTTTTAAATGGCCAACTCTTCTGGTGCATTCACATGCCAAATAGCAGACATAATCTTGTGACAAGATGGGAAAATAGTTCATTACAAGTGCAAACAGAACCAGATATATTTTAAGGGAAAGTTTGCACTAACTAATCACATGTTTTCCCTGTGAATGACTTTTCTAACTTTCCTATTACCATCAGAACTTCTTAGTTTCTTGGCTTTGCGCCTGTGTTCTTAGAAGTAAAAACATGTTTTGAGTAAGTTGGCTATTTTTAAGATGATTTTGAAACAGATTCTCTGCATTAAGGCACTGCTCCATAGTATTGTATAAATAAGATATGGTGTTTATAGGTGATTTCCACTAAGCAGATATCTTTTTTCCTTATGTTTAGAATAAAAGCAGTTTATGGAAATTCTTGACTTGTTCTTTTGAAAATCTAATGTTTTAAATAAAAGTGGTAAGAGAAACTCTGGGCTTAATTAAGACAAGGAAGAACTGGTTGAGAAATCTATGAATAATGTGAAGCTTGGGAGACTTTGTCTATTGTGTCTTGAAGTTATAATCAATAGAGAATTGAAAAATGAGGCTAAACAAAAATTTTTTCTTTTTTTATTCCTTGCCTCCATTCTCTCCTCTTTCTTCCTTCTCTTTCCCTTCCCTTCCCTTCCCTTCCCTTCCCTTCTCTCTTCTCTTCTCTTCCCTTCTCTTCTCTTCTCTTCTCTTCTCTTCTCTCTCTTCTCTTCTTTTTTCTCTTCTCTTCTCTTTTTTCTCTTCTCTTCTCTCTTCCTCTCCCTTCCTTCTCTCCCCTCTCCTTCCTTCCTTCCTTCCTTCCTTCACTCCCTCCTTCCTTTCTTCCTTCCCTCCTCCCTTCCTAGATTTTCAGAATAAAAAGAATTAGGCAGAGAGGCCCACTATTTAGGAATGGGGAACTAAAATTAATAAGTCACAGAAAGAAAACTTTTTCCCTTTCCTAACCTATAACTAATAACTTTAAACTGTGTTCAAACTACAGGTCCAGGTTGTAACCTGGTTTCTGAAAGTGCCTGGATACATGAACACAAAGTTCTTCATTGGTTGTGTTTGAAAAATTGTGTAAAGATGGCAGAAGTCCAAAGAAGAGTTGTTCTGATATTTTTTTAAAAAAGGAAATGATAGAGTTCAAGGATTTCCATCTAGTAAACTTTACATCAATCCTTGGGAAAATTTTCTAGAATATATTATTAAATGGATAGCTTAGGAAAACTTGAGTCATGCAGTTACCAGTGAAAATCCAGCATGAGTTCCAAAAAACAAATCAGGCTAAACAAATCAGTTTTATTTCTGCTGGGGTTACAAGGTTGATAGATAAGGGGAATGCTATAAACACCAAGTGACTCTAATGGCTTAAGATATTTGATAAAGTGACAGTTATAAGCAGCTTATGACCAATGATTATCGAGAGAGAGTCACCCCAAATCAACCACCCATTCCTTATGGATTTTTGTTTTAATGGATTTTTTTAAAAGTAAGTCTAAGCCATTACAGTCATCATTATAATAATTCCATCTTGCTGATACAGGATATCTGTTCTTTTAGATTGCTAAGTTCATTTGAAGTTTTATTAGCTTTCACTTCCAGCTTTGTGCCTGCCACCTACGTATTCAATAATAAGACTATTCTTTGGGGCACCTGGGAGGCTCAGTCAGTTAAGCATATGCCTTTGGCTCAGGTCATGATCCTAGGGTTCTGGGATCAAGTCCTACACGGAGCTCCTTGCTCTTCAGGAAGCGTGCTTCTCCCCCTGCCTGCTGCTCCCCTGCCCATATACAAGTGCACCCTCTCTCTCTTTAAAAAAAAAAAACAAAACAAAAAAACCCTCCTCTTTTTGGATGATGATCCTTTCTGTCTTATGCCTATTTGATGGATGAGGTACTAATTGCCTTCCTTCATAGAAAGAACACAGTTTGTTTCTTGCAAGCTTTATGACTTTGGGTAAGTTCCCGACTTCTTCAAACTCAGTTTCCTCATCCGTAAGATAGGAATAATATTATTATTTCAGAGTTCTTTTAGGAGGAGGGTAACTTATTGGCATACTATATGCATGCTTAGTATATTATAGGGATTTAGTATATAGAATAACTATTATTAAGCAGCATATAAAAATAGAGACAAGTGGCTCCACATGCATTAGGATATAGAATCAAAATAGTGAGAAAATATTATATCAGTTAATATTTTGGCTCTGTTAACTATTCAAAATATTCATAGGAACCTAGGGAAATTAAAAAAACAGTCTTAGACTTGGCATCTATCCCCAAGCTAATCCTAAAGAATATTACCATCTACAAAGTAAAAATAAGAGCACTCATGTCTACTCAGGAAGGTGGCTGCCTTCAGCTCAGGTCGTGATCCCAGGGTCCTGGGATCAAGTTCCACATAGGTCTCTCTGCTCAGCGGGGAGCCTGCTTCTCCCTCTGCTTGTATTCTCTCTCCCTGAAAAATAAATAAATAAGAAATCTTAGGGGCGCATGGGTGGCTCAGTGGGTTAAGCCTCTGCCTTCAGTTCAGGTCATGATCTCAGGGTCCTGGGATCAAGCCCCGCGTTGGGCTCTCTACTCAGCGGGGAGCCTGCTTCCCCTCCTCTCTCTCTGCCTGCCTCTCTGCCTAGTTGTGATCTCTCTCTCTCTCTCTCTCTGTCCAATAAATAAATGAAATCTTTTAAAAAATGTTTTATTTATTTATTTGACAGACAGATCACAAATAATTATTAATTTTATTATTATTATTATTAATTATTAACATTACATTTATTAATTATTTACATTACAATTACAATACTTAATTATTAACATTACATATAATTGTTATGGCTTTCATTAATGTCCTTGTTCGTGGACTCAAGACCTCTAACTGATGTCTTGTAAACTTTTAAGTAAATACATATGAAAATTAATATTAAAACTACATTTAGATTCAAAGGAAAACATTGTGTTTGCTTCAGCCTAAGAGATGGGGGAAAAGAAAAGTCAAAAGGCATGATTATAAGTTACAGATTTTGCCTTCAGTAATTAATTTTCACATTTACCAAAATGATATATTCAAATAGTGATTGGTATACATAAAAGTATGTTTGAACATAAAGATAGGGACTATATTCTATCAGATCATGGTGAGGTACATTCACTTTGCACCATTTCTCTAAATTCTTTATGTATTACAGAACACTTAATCATCCAAACAAGGTTTTTGGCTTGGCTCACCCAGTTCTACAGCTTCCGTTTTCATCATCCTGTCTATGAGAGAAGGCGGGTCAGGCAGAAGTGTGTGCCCTGAGGCTAAGGAGGTTGTGTGGGCTCAAGTACCTGCACGTTCACTCTCAGTGAAAACACCTTGCTTCTGAAGAAGTTTATAATTAGTAACAGTTTGAAAGATCTCACTCTACATGGAGAGAAACCATTTAGGGATTAGGCTGGGTATGTGCAAGAAACGAGGAAGTGATGAAAGAGGTTTGGTGCAAAGCTCTGTTACAGGAACCTAATATGATATGCCTTACCTACAAGAAATGTTCTCCTCTTTTTGGTCCTTCCTTTTTCAGTGATAAAAGTGACCCATTCCTTTGGAATGAGAAGTTTCTGAGGGGGATTGGCTTACGTGAAAAGCAGGTTTGGTGTGTGAGATCATATCCTGTACCCAGTAAAGTTGAGTATACCCTCATACTCCTTTATTACATACCAAACCAAAGGATTTTTTGCCTTTACTGTCTATGTTCAAAGATGGATATAATATGATCCTGTAAGAATTAACTTCTATGAATTGCCATTAGCTTAAAAGCCCAAGAGAATGTTTGTAATAAAATTCCTACTCTTGCAGTACCTGGGTGGCTCAGTTGGTTAAATGTCAACTCTTGATTTCAGCTTAGGTCATGATCTCAGGGTTGTGAGATCAAGACTACCAGGGAGTCTGCTCAAGATTCTTTCTCTCCCTCTTCCCCCAATGCATGCTCTCTTTCTCTTAAGAAAAATTCATACTCTTGGTCACTATATTAGATCAGTAGTTCTCAGGTGGACAATTTTACTTCCAAGGGAATATTTATCAATTCCTAGATACATTTTATTGTGACAATTGTGGGGAAGGGTTATGTTACTGGCATCTAATGAGTAGTGTCCAAGGATGCTATTAAATATTATACATTGCACAGAATTTCCCACTACAATGATGTATCTGGCCAAAATTCCAAGAGTGCTGAGGATGAGACATTCCACTAAATAAAAGTGTTTGGGGGATGGATGATGGGCTGATTAGGAGCACACTCAGTCTGATAATAAACTCATAGAGCAGCAAATAACAGGAACACCTTTCCTTTTAGGTGTTTGCTCTCTTGGGGGAGCAAACTGATCATTAAAGCAATGTACTGCAGGCTTTGATAAAGATGTACAAAAGAATCTTTCACCGGGGTGGGGGGGAATTCAACTGAGAGATTAGGAAGGCCAATTGTTAGTGACATTATTTATATGACAAAATGTGGTGTAGTATTTAGCTGTTCTCAGTTTCAAGTAGCAAATAAAAAATCTGTCAATAAAAAAGATTCACATAACTGGTAAGTCTAGAGGTAAGTTAGCTTCAGTGTTGGTTTGTTTCAGCAGTTTAGTGATGTCATTAAGGAAAGACCTGATATAATCCTTTCTTTCCTCTGCCTTCCTGAATGTCAATCTTCAGTTTAAGACCCATTTTCCTTCATGGTCATAAGATGGCTTACTACCTACACATCAATTGCTAATGCAGGACTGAGTAAGATTATGTTTATAAAAAGTACAGTGTAACTGAAGGAGACTATAATACCACTATAATTAATTATTTGTAATAAGGAAAAGAAGAGGGTGCCTGGTTGGCTCATGTGATGGGGCACAGAACTCTTGATCTTGGGGTTGAAAATTCAAGCCCCATGTTAGGTGTAGAGGTTACTTAAAAATAAATGAGATAAAGAGAGGTACTTAGAGATTACTTAAAAGAAGTAACCTAGAGGTTACTTAAAATAAAGGAGATGAAGAAGATATATCTTAGAGAAAGAATTGACAGGGTTTGCTGATTGATTTGATATAGCAAGAAACCAGATATGACTCCTAGAATCTTTAGTGAGAGCAACTGGGTAGATTGTGAGAACCAAGTTTTATTTCATGATCTGAATATTTCAAATTTGAAATGCTAAGATATGTAAGTTGAGGTATCAGGGAAGAAGTTGAATGCACAGCTCTAGAGGTTAGAGCTTAGTGTGATGTCTGCACCAGAAATATAGATATGGGAGCTAACAGCACATCTGTAGTAGTTACACCAAGGGAACTACAAGATAAGCTAAAGAGAGTACAGTAAGGGAAGTCATCAGGAAGAGTGAAAAACCTGAAGAAATCTATTAGGAGATTGGTAAGAAGGGAGGAATCAGCAAAAAGAGACTGAAAAGTAAAAGCCAATGAGTTAAGGAAAAAATATAAAGAGCATGTAAGTTTCTAAGAAGGAAGGAGTGATCAGCTGTGTCAAGCTCTGATAAGAGGCTGAGAAAGGTGAACACCAAATCCATTGAATTTCTCAGTATCTGGCCTCTGGTACCTTTAACAAAAGCAGTGCCACTGGAATTCTGGAGGTGGAATCCAGACAGAAGTGGGCTGAGATGTGAATGAGAAGAAAGGAACTAGATGCAATCTAAGTAAACAATTCTTTAAAAAAAATACTGGAAAAATTGAGAAATAGTGAGAAAGGTGAGAAAGATCTCTAATTTTTAAAAAATGACAACAAAAGAAAATTCTCAAGTAGAGCTGAGAAATGAGGATCTAAGACAGAATGTACATAACAGGAGGATTTTATTGTTGCTTTAGGATAAGAATTCTAGAACATAGCTGTCTGTTGATGGAAATGATATAGCTGGAGAGAAATGGGCTAACTGAAGGAGCAAAGACTTTAAGCAGATGTAAGTTCTCAGACCAGGGTACAGCTCAGAGATAAGTTTTTGAGATAGGAATTGTTGCATTCTCCTTTGTAACAGGATTGGAAGATGGAAAACATGGCACAGAGACAGAAAGGCTTACAGGTTTAGAGGAGAAAATCAAGGAGTGCTTGTCATCACTTAGGTATGGGTTTTTCTTCCTTCACCTTCTTTGGCACTTTGAGCCTTTCACAAACTGAAAACTTGTTTTTCTCTTTAGGTTTAAAACAAAATTCAGAGGAAAGTAGAGATTTCCCATAGATTCCCCTTCCCAGGCACATGCATAGCCCCCATTATCAACATCATTCACCAAAGTGCTACTTTTTTTTTTCCTTCCAAGGATGAACCTATATTGGCACATCATAATCATGCAGTGTCTATAGTGTATCTTAGGATTCATTGTGTTATACATTCTGTGGGTTTGGACAAATGCGTATAATAACATATATCCATCATAGTATACCGGGTGTTTTCAGTATCCTAAAAATCCCCTGTGCTCTGCCTATTCATCTCTCCCCACTATTCATTTCCCACTGCTACCCCGCAACCACTGATCTTTTTACTGTATTCATAGTTTCGTCTTTTTTCATGATACCATACAGTAGGGATCGTATAGTGTGTTACGTTTCAGATTGGCTTCTTTCCCTTACTAATATGCACTTAAGTTTCCTTCACAAATTTCCATGGCTTGATAGCTCATTTCTTTTTAGTACTGAATAATCTTACATTGTCTGCATGTACTACTGAAGGACATCTTAATTGCTTCTAAGTTTTAGCAATTATGAATAAAGTTGCTATATGTGTACATATGCAGGGTTTATTTTTCATATGCAGGTTTTTCTATGGACATAAGTTTGAGTAAATTTCAAGGAACAAGATTTCTGGATAACACAGTAAAAGTATGGTTTGGTTTTGTAAGAAATTGCCAAACTCTTCAAAAGTGGTTGTACCATTTTGCATTCCCACCAGCAATATATGAGAATTCCTCTTGGTTCACATCCTCACCAGCATATGCTATAATTATAGTGTTATAGGTTTTGGCCAATCTAAAAAGTGTATACTGGTATCTTGTCATTTTAATTTGTGTTGTTCTGATGACATAAGATATAGACCATCTTTCCATATGACTATGTGTGTGTGTATATAATGTTGTACATATTTTTATGTATATATATACACAATTTGCATATTGTACATATTATATGTCTTCTTTGATGGTGTTTCAGTTCAAGTCTTTGGTCCATTTTTAAAATTGGGTTGTTTTCTTATTGTTGAATTTAGAAAGTTCTTTGCATATTCTGGATAAAAGTTCTTTATCAGATGTGTCTTTTGTAAATAATTTCTCCCAGTCTGTGGCTTATCTTCCATTGCAGAGTAGAAGTTTTAATTTTAATGAAGTCCAGGTTATTAAGTATTTCCTTCATGAATTATGTCTTTTGTGTTGCATCTGAAAAGTTATCACCATAGTCAAGGTCATCTAAGTTTTTTCCCCATTATCTTCTAGTTTTATGGTTTTGTGTTTTACTTCACCCCATTGTTTTCTATGTGATCTTGAATGGCTCACTTTACCTCTCTGAACTGAAACTGTATTTTCTGTAAAGCAGAGATCATAGTGCCTGTCTTCATCCATAATTGTAAGTATTAGCAATCAAACACTAGCCTGGTAAATTTGTGGTAAGCTCAGAATAAGTATTACAATTAACTGTTACAATTAACACTACTATTATTACTATTACTGTTAATCCTACTACTACTTCTATTAATTAGTAGTTTTGGTTAAAATGCATATCAAAGGACTTTTCACATTAACACTGACGATGTGCGTATTTCTAGATGTTACTTATCCACGACAAAGACTTGTCATTTGTTTTCTTTCTAACTAATTTGATGAACTATAAGCAAAAAGCTAAATAATCTTTGTAGCTAAAAAGCATCTTAAAAACATTGATTCTATTTGTACTTCCCAATTCCCCACAATTATTGTTATATAATGATATGTAATATGGTATGTAATATGTAATATGGTACAAAGCATGAGTCTTTATTCTTTTTTTTTTCAGAGATCATGTGACCTTTTTTTTTTTTTAAAGATTTATTCATTTATTTTACAGAGAGAAGAGCACTCAGTGGAGTAGGAGGGGGAGGCAGAGGGACATGCAGATACCATGCTGAGTGTGAAGCCTGATGTGGGGCTTGATCATGACCCTGAAATCATGACTCTGAGATCACGACCCTAAGCAGAAATCAAGAATCAAGATACTTAACTGACTGAGCCACCCAAGCTCCCTGGGTCTTTATTCTTTTAAATGAGGCTCTGTTCAAATGTTTCAAGTGAGAGAACACTGAAAAGCCAATGCTATTTCTTGTTCTCTTTAATATTTCTATCTCACTATTTGGAGTCAGTGATGGTTCTAGTCAGTAGATTATATGGCCATTTAATGTAAATGCATAAAATATGACTAATAAACTGACTAGAGTGTAGTGAAAGCTCAAGTAGTAGTTTGAGCTAGTTAAAACACTTCCCTCCCAGGATTCATAACAATTATTATTTAAGCAATGAGTCTTTATTTTTCCTCCTATCTGGAAGATTTTCCTCTGTACCTGGTTAACCTCTGTTTCTCTTTAAGATCTCAGCTCAAATGCCACTCCTTAAGGAAGACTTTGATGACCCTCCCCAGTCCAAGATAGGTCACTTGTTAGGCTTTCTCATAATACTGTATCTCTTTTCTAAGACATTTTGCACTATTTGATTACTTGGTTGATATTTGTCTCTTCACTAGAACAAAGGTTCCTTCCAGGCAGAAATCACCTTTCTTGGAAAACAAAAGATGATAAATAATTTTTTAAAAATTATCTCTAATTTAGGTATCTCTAATAAAAACTGTAGCATCAATCTTGGCCTCCAGAAAGATCTTCTTACTCATGACAGTTTTTTTTTAAAGATTTATTTATTTGAGAGAGAGAGAGGTGAGCACAGAGGGAGGGGCAGAGGGAGAGGGAGAAAGAATCTCAAGCAGACTCCACACAGAGTGTGAAGCCCAAAGCAGGCTCCATCTCATGACTCTGAGATCACGAACTGAGCTAAACCCCAGAGTCAGACACTTAACCTAACTGAGCCTCCCAGGTGCCCCTCATGACAGTTATTTATGTTGAAATGTGTCCCATTACCAGGCACCTGGGTGGCTCTGTCAGTTAAGCATCTGACTCTTGGTTTCAACTCAGGTCATGATCTCAGGTCTTGAGATCGAGTTCTGCATTGTGGAAACTGCTTGAAATTCTCTCTCTCCCTCTCCCTTTGCTCCTCTTTTCCCTGTACCCGCTCTCTCCCACTCATGTTCTCTCTCTAAGAAAAAAAAAAAAGTATCCCTTTACATTAGAACACATAGAACCAATCCTTGGCAGGCAGAAATATGGGAATCCTCTTGGTGGTTGGGAATTATAGTTTGAATTCAGAATTAATGAATATACATTGTCCACTTCATTCCACACTAGGTATAACTTCTAAAGCCACACTAGATATGAAGTAAGGGGGAGAACACCTCAGAAAAAATAATTTTCTGACATACCCGTATAAGTAACATTCCAATATTTGGGCCCCTAGTAATTTTTGTTGTCATTGTTGAGGTTGTCTTATTAGTCATTGTGATGCTTAGTAACAGAACTAAAAGAAAATTGTTCCATCACCAAGAATTCCTATATTTCTGCTTTGCCAAGGATTTGGTCCTGTGTCTTCTAAAATAGTTGGACAAATTTTAAAATAAAAAAGTGCTATGAGTAACAATTTCTCATAAACCCCTTCTAGGTTAAAAAGGAAAAATGAATCAAAAGAGTTAAACGAGTAAGTGAATCATTGTAGAATCACAAGAATAATTATTATACAAATATTAAAATGATGTTGTCAAAGAATATTAACTGACATGAAAAAATTACCAAAAATATAATGTTACATGAAAATAATTAGGTTGTAAAATTTCATATCCTATAAAATTTCAATTTTGTCAAATATATAGTATAGTGATTAAGAAAGACTGGAAAGTAATGTTATTATGGGTTATTATTTTCTTCTTTGTACCTTTCTGTAGTTACCAAATTTATTAAAATTAACATCTGCATTTTGAAGCAGATATAAAAAAAAGAATATTATTAATCCCTGTTTCAGAAAGCCTTCTTCAGTTCAACACAATAAAAATGAAATAGCTTCTTTAACCTTTTTGCCTTCTTAACCCACAACTACTTCCTCCACATAGATTACTCCTTATTCATGATCTATAAAATTAATAATTTCAAAATGTAAACTATTAACTTCCCAAATGATATCCTGTAAAATAATAGCTATACTTAACTTCATAACTAAGATCTCATCTCTTTAGCAATGACAGAGTATGGAAGATAAACGTAAGATTTTATGATGAAAAAAATCTTCCACAAAATAATTCTTAATCGTTCTTTATAAGTGTTATCTGACATCTCAAAATACTTATGATTTAGTTTTAGGATGTTAACCACTGAGTCTAATCAGGAAGTTCAACAGTTTACCATTGCATTTCCAATAAAATGCAGACTCCCTACAAAAACCCGTCTCTGCCTTCCTCAAAGGCTCATTTCATACTTCTTTGCTTTTTGCTCTTGGTACTAGTTACTCTGGTCTCTCTTCTGTTCCTAAAATAGACTCAAATTCTTTTGCTTCTTGAGGTCTTAGCATTTGCTGTTCCTCATAAATAGTACCATTTTATACAGGATTTTCCACATGGCTGCAGCTGTGCCTCAACTCAAACATCACCTAACAGAGATTGCATGTAGTACATCTCCTATTTGTTTCTTCTTAGTTCTTACCATCTTGCTTAAATTTGGTACTGATTTACATGTTTAATTGCTTGGTCTCCTCAATGGAAAGTGAGCTCCGTGAGAAAAGGGAACTTGTCCCTCTTGTTCATCTCTATTTGCATAGTGCCAAGAATATTGACTGGTAGAGAGTAAGCTTGAGATCCCCCAAAATATGTTTATATATATTTGAATATAAAAATAAAGGTAAATTGTCTTCCCATTCATTCCCTTACCCTCTAACACCTGGATTATAAAGAATTTGAATATAAAAAGTTGCTAAATTAAGAGGTAGGTGAAGTTTAATTTAATTCCTAAAATTTAGCCAAAGAATTTTCAGTTTCAAAAGAATAAACCTGGATCAAAATTGTCATAAAATAAATACAGGAGATAGATAAAACCTAACTATTATATCATATTTCTGAATGTATTAGGACATCACAGGACTCCATAGGAACCCTAATATCTATTGTAAAACACTTTTTTGCAATTAATTTTATACATTTTTATTATAGAGACACATATATAAATTAGAGAAAAAGCCTTTTTTCTTTATGGATTGCAAATATATTCATATTTAGAAATACTTCCCTGGGGGCATCTGGGTGGCTCAGTCAGTTAGGCACCTGCCTTCATCTCACATCAGGCTCCCTGCTCAGCAGGGAGTCTGTTTCTCCCTCTCAGCTCATGCTCTCTCTCTGCCTCCCTCAAATTAATAAATGAAATCTTTAAAAGAAAGAGAAGAAAAGAAAAGAAAAGAAATACTTCCCTGCATTCTTACCTGGGTTTCTTTGTCTTACAATATCTACATGGGCATGATGTACACTTACGCTGATGACTTATTAGTGACCCCTGTTTGGAGATATCCTTTATTTATTCTTCAGCTACATGGAATTTTTCCATCACAAGAGAAGCAATGGTATTTTCCAATCTTTAATCCTCAAATATTTCCCTTTAACTTTCTCATGATGACATAATTACATTGTGGGATGGTCCCATGATTCCATTTTATTAATGACACGTTAGAAAACACCTGACAAGGAGTATTCTCAGGGTCATGAAGATCCTTCTTTATACTTGTTGACTCACAAGTAACATTTTAGACCTAAACACCAGTGAAGGAGAAGCTACCCAACCTAACTATAAAATTGTCTTGCAACTATAGCTGTCTTGGCTAAATTCCATTTTCCTTTTTATGCAAAATACATTAATTCTTAGTTTCCTATGACACTATAGGCTTTGTGTCAGCATGCTTTATAACATTATGACTTAATATATGTTGAAATACACTTTATGCCAATTCTTTAACAGAGATCACCTTCCATGTTAACTATTCAAAACCTTTTTTAAAAAAATAAAGCTTTTTAGGGAGGGTATAGACTTGGAAATTCCCATTAGAATTGGGAGTTTAATGAGAAATCAAAATGTAGTGGATGATTCTGTTGCCTCTGACTTGCCCTATAAAAAATAATTTATGCCATAAATTTCTTTCTGTTTATTAGAAGAAATCAACATAATTAAGATTTAATTAAGTTTCAAAGTTTGGACAATACAATCTTTGTCCAAAACAGAAGTAAACTTAGCATTCTTACAAACAAATCTACAAAGATACATTTTTAACCCTTAAACTTGAAAACTAGCCTAATATTATTTTGTTAAATTACATCACATTTCTCCAAAATTGTAGTTACTTCAGAAATAACAAAGATCGGAAAGTACCCAGAACTTTAATTAAGGTAAGATTTATTAAAGAGTCTGACAACAAGTTGATTAAACATGATAACACTGACCTTGCCCTTGAGTGAACACATTAAACTTTCCAGGCCTGTTGGAAATTGCCTCGTGAACCCAAACCTCCTACCCATCCTAAGTTTGGGGAATATTCAGAGACTGAAGAGCATAAAAGGACTTGTGGCTCAGCAGAAGTAGTTATAAAGATAACATAAAGTGGTAGCTAGAAAAACAGTAAGTTCAAAAATCATTAGAAAGGAATAAGCTTAGAATGAGAACAATTTCCTGGTGTTTATAGAGAATTATTTCTCTAAAGCCCTTGGAACATACATATGTATTATGATTCTCCAGGAGAGGGTTGCAGAAAAGTGATTCTTAAAACATAATTGATCATGGAACAATTTTGTCCTGGGACATTTCATGGGTCTAGCGCTTCAAAGCATACTGTTTAGTAAATTCTGCTATAAACTATCAACTTTTGCTTATTCTGGTACTGACTGGCCAACTTTAAGATAGCCTGTCTCTTTGGTCATCAATTTTATATTGCTAATCATGCCAACAAGTCATTTCAACTAAGTCATAGTGAAGGAAAGGAAGAGATAAAATATAAAGCAGTTTATTTTGTTAATTGTTTATAGCTCTAACTTTGTTTCTTTTTGGTTTTAACTTGGCAAATAGGGTACTTATTTGCATGGCTGATTAGAAACTGCCCTGCTTTTTCTAGCAATTTTTCATTCTCTCTCTCTCTCCCTCTCTCTGTCTCTCTCTCTCTTTTCTTTTTTTTTTTAAGAATTGCCTCTCCCTTCACCACTACACCATGGGAGCTATGCTATTTCTACAATCAGCTCTTGTTTCCTGGCTGTAGTTGTTAGATTGTAGGTAGCCACTGGACCCAAGTTGGATCAAAAAGAATAGGAGACTTGTAGGAAAAAGAGAAAATGTTACTAAATGACTGAATTCCTTAATTTCAACCTTGGGCTCTGTTGGATATGGTGTTTTCTGTCACATAGACTTAGAAACAGGAAAAGTGAGGGGGGTGGAGAGACAAGGAAGGAAGGAGGGAAAGAGGAAGTGGAGTAAGCAAGAGGAGAAGAGGGAGAACAATGAAGCAGCTTCACAAAGCTGAGCAAAGGTGAAAGTTGGAGGGAGACTCCTGACTGAGTTAATTCCCGTTTCCATTGCACTTCTGGTAGCCATAGCCTGTCCTCATGTTCAGTAAGAAAACCAATTACTCGTAATGCAGTTCCCCTTTGCTTATTAATCAGAGTCAGTTTCAGTTTCAGTTACTTATAACCAAAAGAATTATAACTACTTCATCTAGGCATAGTTCAATTATTGAGTAAAATGTGAGGCTTTATATCTAACTTATGGCAATTCTACTACCCATAGAAAATTCATATTTTACTTTTTAAACTAGAACTTAATATTTAAATCCAGGTCTTTTTAATGGGCAAGATTTATATAAAATCTTAGCTAAGCTTTAATTTTGAGGAAACTAATATTTGTAATCAATTGACAAAAATATTGAGTATATACTTTTTTTTATAATTTTATTTTTTATAAACATATATATATATATATTTTTCCCCCAGGGGTACAGGTCTGTGAATCTCCACGTTTACAAACTACACAGCACTCACCATAGCACATACCCTACCCAACGTCCATAACCCGCCCCCTCTCCCAACCCCTCTCTGCCCAGCAACCCTCAGTTTGTTTTGTGAGATTAAGAGTCACTTATGGTTTGTCTCCCTCCCAATCCCAACTTGTTTCATTTACTCTTCTCCTACCACATTAACCCCCCATGTTGCATCTCCTCTCCCTCATATCAGGGAGATCATGATAGTTGTCTTTCTCTGATTGACTTATTTCGCTAAGCATGATACCCTCTAGTTCCATCCACGTTGTCGCAAAGGGCAAGATTTCATTTCTTTTGATGGCTGCATAGTATTCCATTGTATATATATACCACATCTTCTTTATCTATTCGTCTGTTGATGGACATCTAGGTTCTTTCCATAGTTTGGCTATTGTAGACATTGCTGCTATAAACATTCGGGTGCACGTGCCCCTTCGGATCACTACGTTTGTATCTTTAGGGTAAATACCCAGCAGTGCAATTGCTGGGTCATAGGGTAGTTCTATTTTCAACATTTTGAGGAACCTCCATGCTGTTTTCCAGAGTGGTTGCACCAGCTTGCATTCCCACCAACAGTGTAGGAGGGTTCCCCTTTCTCCGCATCCTTGCCAGCATCTGTCTTTTCCAGACTTGTTAATTTTAGCCATTCTGACTGGTGTGAGGTGGTATCTCATTGTGGTTTTGATTTGTATTTCCCTGATGCCGAGTGATATGGAGCACTTTTTCATGTGTCTGTTGGCCATCTGGATGTCTTCTTTGCAGAAATGTCTGTTCATGTCTTCTGCCCATTTCTTGATTGGATTATTTGTTCTTTGGGTGTTGAGTTTGCTAAGTTCTTTATAGATTCTGGACACTAGCCCTTTATCTGATATGTCGTTTGCAAATATCTTCTCCCATTCTGTCAGTTGTCTTTGGGTTTTGTGAACTGTTTCCTTTGCTGTGCAAAAGCTTTTGATCTTGATAAAATCCCAATAGTTCATTTTTGCCCTTGCTTCCCTTGCCTTTGGCGATGTTCCTAGGAAGATGTTGCTGCGGCTGAGGTCAAAGAGGTTGCTGCCTGTGTTCTCCTCAAGGATGTTGATGGATTCCTTTCTCACATTGAGGTCCTTCATCCATTTTGAGTCTATTTTCGTGTGTGGTGTAAGGAAATGATCCAATTTCATTTTTCTGCATGTGGCTGTCCAATTTTCCCAACACCATTTGTTGAAGAGGCTGTCTTTTTTCCATTGGACATTCTTTCCTGCTTTGTCGAAGATTAGTTGACCATAGAGTTGAGGGTCTATTTCTGGGCTCTCTATTCTGTCCCATTGATCTATGTGTCTGTTTTTGTGCCAGTACCATGCTGTCTTGATGATGACAGCTTTGTAATAGAGCTTGAAGTCCGGAATTGTGATGCCACCAACTCCGGCTTTCTTTTTCAATATTCCTTTGGCTATTCGCGGTCTTTTCTGGTTCCATATAAATTTTAGGATTATTTGTTCCATTTCTTTGAAAAAAATGGATGGTACTTTGATAGGAATTGCATTAAATGTGTAGATTGCTTTAGGTAGCATAGACATTTTCACAATATTTATTCTTCCAATCCAAGAGCATGGAACATTTTTCCATTTCTTTGTGTCTTCCTCAATTTCTTTCATGAGTACTTTATAGTTTTCTGTGTATAGATTCTTAGTCTCTTTGGTTAGGTTTATTCCTAGGTATCTTATAGTTTTGGGTGCAATTGTAAATGGGATGGACTCCTTAATTTCTCTTTCTTCTGTCTTGTTGTTGGTGTAGAGAAATGCGACTGATTTCTGTGCATTGATTTTATATCCTGACACATTACTGAATTCCTCTACAAGTTCTAGCAGTTTTGGAGTGGAGTCTTTTGGGTTTTCCACATATAGTATCATATCATCTGCGAAGAGTGATAGTTTGACTTCTTCTTTGCCGATTTGGATGCCTTTAATTTCTTTTTGTTGTCTGATTGCTGAGGCTAGGACTTCTAGTACTATGTTGAATAGCAGTGGTGATAACGGACATCCCTGCCGTGTTCCTGACCTTAGCGGAAAAGCTTTCAGTTTTTCTCCATTGAGAATGATATTTGCGATGGGTTTTTCATAGATGGCTTTGATAATATTGAGGTATGTGCCCTCTATCCCTACACTTTGAAGAGTTTTGATCAGGAAGGGATGCTGTACTTTGTCAAATGCTTTTTCAGCATCTATGGAGAGTATCATATGGTTCCTGTTTTTTCTTTTATTAATGTGTTGTATCACATTGATTGATTTGCCGATGTTGAACCAACCTTGCAGCCCTGGAATAAATCCCACTTGGTCGTGGTGAATAATCCTTTTAATGTACTGTTGAATCCTATTGGCTAGTATTTTGGTGAGAATTTTTGCATCTGTGTTCATCAAAGATATTGGTCTGTAGTTCTCTTTTTTGATGGGATCCTTGTCCGGTTTGGGGATCAAGGTGATGCTGGCCTCATAAAATGAGTTTGGAAGTTTTCCTTCCATTTCTATTTTTTGGAACAGTCTCAGGAGAATAGGAATTAGTTCTTCTTTAAATGTTTGGTAGAATTCCCCCGGGAAGCCATCTGGCCCTGGGCTTTTGTTTGTTTGGAGATTTTTGATGACTGTTTCAATCTCCTTACTGGTTATGGGTCTGTTCAGGCTTTCTATTTCTTCCTGGTTCAGTTGTGGTAGTTTATATGTCTCTAGGAATGCATCCATTTCTTCCAGATTGTCAAATTTGTTGGCATAGAGTTGCTCATAATATGTTCTTATAATTGTCTGTATGTCTTTGGTGTTAGTTGTGATCTCTCCTCTTTCATTCATGATTTTATTTATTTGGGTCCTTTCTCTTTTCTTTTTGATAAGTCTGGCCAGGGGCTTATCATACTTATTAATTCTTTCAAAGAACCAGCTCCTAGTTTTGTTGATTTGTTCTATTGTTTTTTTGGTTTCTATTTCATTGATTTCTGCTCTGATCTTTATGATTTCTCTTCTCCTGCTGGGTTTAGGGTTTCTTTCTTGTTCTTTCTCCAGCTCCTTTAGGTGTAGGGTTAGGTTGTGTACCTGAGACCTTTCTTGTTTCTTGAGAAAGGCTTGTACCGCTATATATTTTCCTCTCAGGACTGCCTTTGTTGTGTCCCACAGATTTTGAACTGTTGTATTTTCATTATCATTTGTTTCCATGAATTTTTTCAATTCTTCTTTAATTTCCTGGTTGACCCATTCATTCTTTAGAAGGATGCTGTTTAGTCTCCATATATTTGGGTTCTTTCCAAATTTCCTCTTGCGATTGAGTTCTAGCTTCAGAGCATTGTGGTCTGAAAATATGCAGGGAATGATCCCAATTTTTTGATAACAGTTAAGACCTGATTTAGAACCAAGGATGTGATCTATTCTGGAGAATGTTCCATGTGCACTAGAGAAGAATGTGTATTCTGTTGCTTTGGGATGAAATGTTCTGAATATATCTGTGATGTCCATCTGGTCCAGTGTGTCATTTAAGGCCTTTATTTCCTTGTTGATCTTTTGCTTGGATGATCTGTCCATTTCAGTGAGGGGAGTGTTAAAGTCCCCTACTATTATTGTATGATTGTCGATGTGTTTCTTTGATTTTGTTATTAATTGGTTTATATAGTTGGCTGCTCCCACATTAGGGGCATAGATATTTACAATTGTTAGATCTTCTTGTTGGACAGATCCTTTGAGTATGATATAGTGTCCATCTTCATCTCTTATTATAGTCTTTGGTTTAAAATCTAAGTGATCTGATATAAGGATTGCCACTCCTGCTTTCTTCTGATGTCCATTAGCATGGTAAATTCTTTTCCACCCCCTCACTTTAAATCTGAAAGTGTCTTCGGGTTTAAAATGAGTTTCTTGTAGGCAACATATAGATGGGTTTTGTTTTTTTATCCATTCTGATACCCTGTGTCTTTTGATTGGGGCATTTAGCCCATTAACATTCAGGGTAACTATTGAGAGATATGAATTTAGTGCCATTGTATTGCCTGTAAGGTGACTGCTATTGTATATTGTTTCTGTTCCTTTCTGATCTACTACTTTTAGGTTCTCTCTTTGCTTAGAGGATCCCTTTCAATATTTCCTGTAGAGCTGGCTTGGTGTTTGCAAATTCTTTCAGTTTTTGTTTGTCCTGGAAGCTTTTAATCTCTCCTTCTATTTTCAATGATAGCCTAGCTGGATATAGTATTCTTGGCTGCATGTTTTTCTCGTTTAGTACTCTGAATATATCATGCCAGCTCTTTCTGGCCTGCCAGGTCTCTGTGGATAAGTCTGCTGCCAATCTAATATTTTTACCATTGTATGTTACAGACTTCTCCTCCCGGGCTGCTTTCAGGATTTTCTCTTTGTCACTAAGACTTGTAAATTTGACTATTAGGTGACGGGGTGTGGACCTATTCTTATTGATTTTGAGTGGGGTTCTCTGAACCTCCTGGATTTTGATGCTTGTTCCCTTTGCCATATTGGGGAAATTCTCTCCAATAATTCTCTCCAATATACCTTCTGCTCCCCTCTCTCTTTCTTCTTCTTCTGGAATCCCAATTATTCTAATGTTGTTTCGTCTTATGGTGTCACTTATCTCTCGAATTCTGCCCTCGTGGTCCAGTAGTTGTTTGTCCCTCTTTTGTTCAGCTTCCTTATTCTCTGTCATTTGGTCTTCTATATCGCTAATTCTTTCTTCTGCCTCATTTATCCTAGCAGTGAGCACCTCCATTTTTGATTGCACCTCATTAATAGCTTTTTTTATTTCAACTTGATTAGATTTTAGTTCTTTTATTTCTCCAGAAAGGGCTTTTATATCTCCCGAGAGGGTTTCTCTAATATCTTCCATGCCTTTTTCGAGCCCAGCTAGAACCTTGAGAATAGTCATTCTGAACTCTAAATCTGATATATTACCAATGTCTGTATTGATTAGGTCCTTAGCCTTTGGTACTGCCTCTTGTTCTTTTTTTTGTGGTGAATTTTTCCGCCTTGTCATTTTGTCCAGATAAGAGTATATGAAGGAGTAAGTAAAATACTAAAAGGGTGGCAACAACCCCAGGAAAATATGCTTTAGCCAAATCAGAAGAGATCCCAAATCGTGAGGGGGGGGGAAGGGGATAAAAAGAGGTTCAGAAAGAAAAAAGAAAAAGAAAAAAGAAAAAAGAAACAAATAAAAAAAGAAAACCAATAATGAAAAAAATATAAAAAGGAAAAAATATGTATATATTAGATAAACTAGTTAAAAAACGTTAAAAAAGAAAAGGGTAAAAGTTTAAAAAAATTTAGCAGAAGAAGAGAAAAAAGTTGAAAAAGAAAAAAAAATTAAATTAACTGCAAGGCTAAAGAATCATGGGGAGAAAGCCATGAGTTCCGTGCTTTGCTTTCTCCTCCTCTGGAATTCCGCTGCTCTCCCTGGTATTGAAACTGCACTCCTTGGTAGGTGAACTTGGTCCCGGCTGGGTTTCTTGTTGATCTTCTGGGGGAGGGGCCTGTTGTAGTGATTCTCAAGTGTCTTTGCCCCAGGCGGAGTTGCACCGCCCTTACCCGGGGCCGGGCTGAGTAATCCGCTCGGGTTTGCTTTCGGGAGCTTTTGTTCCCTGAGCGCTTTCCGTAGAGTCCGGAGGACGGGAATGAAGATGGCGGCCTCCCAGTCTCCGGCCCGGAGGAGCCAAGAGCTCGGGGTCCCACTCCTTAGTGCGCCCTCAGGGAACAGCGTCCAATTACTCCCATCTGCCTGGCCTCCGGCCGCGCTCCGAGCTCACCGAGCCTGCAACCGGTTCAAGGTAAGCCCGAGCTGTGAGCTCACTCCTCGGCTCCGTCTCTGTAGCCGGCTTCCCTGTTCTAATACCTGCGAGCTCTGCGACACTCAGACACCCCGATCCTTCTGTGACCCTGCGGGACCTGAGGCCACACTGGCCCCGCGTGGGCTTCACCCCGGTTAAGCCTCTGGAGCGATGTCCCTCAGCGGAACAGACTTTTAAAAGTCCTGATTTTGTGCTCCGTTGCTCCGCCGCTTGCCAGGCGCCGGCCCCTCCCCCCGGGGTCTATCTTCCCGTCCCTTTGGATTCACTTCTCCACCAGTCCTACCTTTCAGAAAGCGGTTGATTTTCTGTTTCTAGAATTGCTGTTCTTCTTCTCTGCGATCTCCCGTTGGATTTGTAGGTGTTTGCAATCTTTAGATAAGCTATCTAGCTGATCTCCTGCAACCTGAAGTAGTCTCAGCTGCTACTTCTCCGCCATCTTGACTCCTCCCCCCTTGAGTATATACTTTTATTACAAAACCCTCATTTTCAGTTTACTCTGTTTTTGTTCTCTTGCTTTTTTCCCCTTCTCCTCTTCTGAATGTGCTAGGCAATGATAATAAGATTCTGTTATATTCTAGATAAAGATAATAAAATAACAATATGTAAGCCCAAATTGCTGCAATGAGTAGCGAGTAGCGTAGTTCTCTGAAAGCATGGGATTTGTGAAGCACAATAGCAGAAGATTTTGTAAAGGAGATAGAATTTGAATAGAAACTTGAAGGATGTGTGGTAGAAAAGGGGAAGGAGATATCCCAGGAGCGTTGTCAACACAAAGAAAGGTAGAAAGTTATACAAGTGAATAGTATGTTCAGGAAATGATGAATGGACTCTTTCACTAGAATGTAAGAATTTGGAATGTTACAATTCTGGAAAGATTGGTTGAAAACAGATTGCAAATGGCCATTGGCAATGGAAATTTGTAATGGTTTTTAACTGATAGAGGGACACAAATGATGCATTTTTAGAAAGATAACTTTGGGGTTACTGTGAAGGATATCTGTAAATGGGAAGATACTGAACTAAAAGTCTTCTTGTTGACTAAAATATGATGAGTGTCCAAACTAAGACTACAGCAGGTTATTCACAAGAAGTAAAGTATTTCAGAGGCACTTTGGAAATATAATCAGCATAGTATAATAACTGATGTTGAGAATTTGATGTTGGACGTGAGAGGGAGAGAAGGTCAAGTTGTCTGAGGTCCTTAAACAGGGAAATACATGGATGATGATATTAACAAAAACATAATACAGAACTGAATGAAGAAGTAAATAGAAGTTGTCTTTGAACGTCAGATTGTGATCCTTGGAGGTCCCAGGTTTACACCTACACTAGGCAGCCAGATGTATAGCAATAAATAATCTCCTTGTTATAAACATGATCAGGATAAAAAGTAGAAACATGGAAATCATCACCCTCAACTGAGGAATGAACCAGAAAGAAAACAAGAGAGAATGACTTTGACAAAGACAAGGGAAAACAAAATGCCAATGAGATGGTGTCAGGTATGCAACAGTGAGGTCGAGCAAGATGAAAACTGAAACTGAGCAGTGGTTGGGAAAGACACAATAGACATCCTATGCTAGCATTAGGGCAGTCTATAGATAATTTTCCCATTTCTGTGAAGCAAAAAACCTAACTCTGGTTCCCAGTAGGATCCCCAAGAATTTCATACTTGGGGTGTCAGTAAGACTGGGTTGGAAATACCCAAAGGAGTCTATTTGTATAAGTGATTGAGAGACCATAAGAAACAGAACTCATTCTCAGAGAAGGGTGGGTCAGTCCCAAGTCAGAGGGTCAGTGTCATAATGGAAAGGTAATTCTGCAGAAAGCTAGGTATGCTGCTGAGCTTTTACCCTTGTCTCCAGAGACTTGTACCAGAGTCCTAAAAGAAAAGATAATAAAAATAAGAGATATATTTAAGAAGTCAAGGAGATAGGAAACATTTCTTTGCATCCTATGGAAAAGCATGTAGCAAAGCTGTGGAATAAGGGAAATTTCTCCACTCAGGGTTGCTTTTGGAGCAGGTTGATTTAAGGACCAGGCACAATACCTGGAAAAGAGAAGATGCAGCAGAGAATGTAAACACTCAGAGACAACAAAAACCAAGGATTCGAGGAAGAAAAACCTTTGTGGTGTTTGTGCTAATTGCAAAGTGCAAATGTGACAAACTCAGCTGCTTCCAAGCACAAATTGAGAGAATTGGGAGCCCCTGCATTTGTGGCCGAGAGACAGAGGCAGAGAAATACTATTTCATTACTATTTTTATGGCCTTTCCTCTTCGTTTAATCTGGGGAAATTCTCCACTTGCTCTATTTTTTAAACTTGCTTGTATAATTATCTTCATAGAATCAACTTAAGCAAGAACAAAAAAGACATCTTTACCACTTCCCCTTCTCCCAAATCAGGAGAGACCCAGACAGTTGATATATTCTCTGAAAATTCCAAGGAAATTAAACTCTGATTTAAAAAAAAAAAATTACCATGTTGATGTACTTTATTTCAGTGTTGCACTACTGAAAGTTTCATCTTCTCATTTAGCAGGTCTTCAGAGCCTTTCATGTTCAATCACATCGTCCCTTAGGTGTCCTTCTGGATAGTATTGTGGAAACAAATACTCAGTTCATACTGATAATTCCTGATTTCTCAGTAACTTTTAAGGATTTTATTTATTTATTTGACAGACAGAGATCACAAGTAGGCAGAGAGGCAGACAGAGAGAGGGGGAAGCAGGCTCCCCACTGAGCAGAGAGCCTGATGTGGGGCTGGATCCCAGAACCCTGGGATTATGACCTGAGCTGAAGGCAGAGGCTTTAACCCACTGAGCCACCCAGGTGCCCTCTCAGTAACTTTTAAAGAGATTGTCTGATTAATTCCTTCAGCAACTCTAAAAAGAAAATATTGTTACATCCATGCTAGAGATTGAGGATTAGAAGGTGAACGTTTACCCGGGGTCATGCAGATAATAAATAGCCGAGCAGGAACTCAAACCAAGTTCATCTAGCCCTTCATGGTTTTGCTATACTGCAGTCAGACTAGTCATTAAATGTGTCTCAAGTGCGTGAAAATGTCAATGTTGCTACACATTTTACTTCTGTGAGGCTCTGAGATACGACTCTTGATCATTTCTGTTTACTGGAAGTAATGGATTCTCCACATCATTCAAGGATGCTGTTTGGGAGACACTTCCACCATTAAACTAGAAATGTGTCCCTTTCACTCTGCCCTGTTTCTTTATAGCCAGAAGTTTATCTGCATCTAAGCATTATTCACTGGGAACTTTTTCTGACAAAATCCTGAACTATGAATATTATTATGAGTTTTCTTATTTCCTTTGATGTTGCTTTCCAACGAGTTAGAGATAATATGATAATCAGTCATTGCAGGGCTCTGGATAAATTTTATGACTATTATACCAACACCACACAAATAATACATTTAAATAATGTAATACATTTTTATTTTGTGAAAAGTTAATTTCACTCTTCACAGTATTCTATTTCTTTCCATTTTATTGGACCTAGAAAAGGGCAAAAGTTTCAAAAGAGCCAATTGTTAAACTTTACTAGTAGGAGCTACCCTTACGTGACTCAGTTGAGGAAGTGTTTAGTATTACACCATACCCTGAAGGTTAATAAACCCAGGGTGGGTTAGAGCGGGGGAGAGGAGATGAATTCCAGAGTGAAGCAAGGAAATAAAGAATGACATGAGGAAGATTATCATCAGATTAGAAAATAATCTCCTCTTGTTTTCCAAAGAGGAATAAGGAATAAAAGGAGTATATGAACAGCTGCCATCAGGAATAAAAAGCAGGGCATATAAGTAGTTTCTCAGAAACCACATTAACTTTGTACAAAATAGGGAAAAATCAATAAAGAAATATAGAAATTGGGTGGAGAAATCATGGATGAACATAACAATTTTATTGTTAAGAGGTAATTTGATCTCAGCAGTTTATTTTATTTAATTTTTTAAATTTTATTTATTTATTTATTTAATGCTACTGGATTTCCTAGCATTTGTTACAGAATTTCCCGAGTACTTGAATATAATGAAAACTACTGAATTCTTAGCATTTTAAAAAGATTTTTTTAGAGAGGGAGAGAGAGTGAGAGCACATGTGATCAGGGGATAGGGT
Source organism: Lontra canadensis (assembly GCF_010015895.1). Classification (NCBI taxonomy): domain Eukaryota; kingdom Metazoa; phylum Chordata; class Mammalia; order Carnivora; family Mustelidae; genus Lontra; species Lontra canadensis. Next base: position 1,856,413 of record NW_022631018.1, on the reverse strand, counting down.
AGAAGCAGAGGGAGAGGGTGAGGGAGAGAATTTCAAGCAGACTCTGCACTGAGCACAGAGCCTAAGGTGGGGCTAGTTCTCACAACCCTGAGATTATGACTTGAGCTGAAACCAAGAGTCTGCAGTTTAACCTACTGAGCCGCCCAGGCACCCCAGCATTTTTTAAAAAAAGATTTTATTTATTCATTTGAGAGAGAGTAGGTGTGTGAACATGGGGCAGTATGGGGGAGGTGCAGAGGGGGTGGGAAAGGGACAAGCAGACTCCACCTGAGTGCAGAGCCCAACACAGGGCTCGATTCCACAACCCTAAGATCATGACCTAGCCAAAATCAAAGGTCAGATACTTAACCAACTCAGCCACCAAGGTATCCTAGCATTTTTAGATATGATGAATATTTATTGTTTTTTTTTTTTTTTTTTTTTTTTGGCTGCCAGATATCTTGTTTTATTTCTAACAAGAGATTTGCTTTTGGAAAATTAACCTTTTACCCCTTGGATATATATAATATGACTGGACAATAATCAGCTTTACTGAGCCTAACCAAAAGCTGAGCATCTTTTGAACTTTGAACAAGTACTTGGAGAGGATTTTACTCTGTCTGGGCTGTGTTCTAGGTGCTGGGATAATAGGCATTTCACGCAAATTGTGCCAACTGAGATGCTTACCTTGTAATTTGATCTTGAGCAAAGTGACAGAGTTGGACTTTTTTATTCTGTTGCTGAGGCCTTAATGTTCTAAACCAGAATTTTCTGTATTTCCTTGCTTTTAGCTCTCAAAGATTTGCTTTGGTTTCCAAGTTTTCCTTAGCTTTCCTGTAGATTTTATGATCTCCTACTGGCCTTACAATACATTTCCATTGCTTAGTTTAAAACCCTGCTAATTAGGGGCACCTAGGTGGCTCAGTTGGTTAAGTGGCTGCCTTTGGCTCAGGTCATGATCCCAGGATCCTGGAATAGAGCCCCATATTAGGCTCCTTGTTTGACCCCTTGCTCCTTTCTGGGCTGGGAATCTGCTTCTCCCTCTGCCTCTACCTCCCTGCCACTCCCCTGCCTGTGCTCTATCTCTCTCAATATCTCTCTGTGTCAAGTAAATAAAATCTTTTTTAAAAAGCCTACTAAATAACCATAGGACTTTGACCCTCTTCCCTTATTTTAAATCCAGAGTCTTGATTTCTCACCGTCTCCTCAGAGATGGTTTCTATACTTAGCAAGAAAGAATTCCAACTGATACATGCAGTACAGTTTTCCAGACATGGTGGTGGTTAAAGTGGTGTGTAACTTTCTGGGAAGAATTAGAAACCAGGAATATGAGAAAAGAATGCATGGAGAATGACAGAGAGGAGTGAAGACTCTGGGAATATAATAAAGAAAGAATATAAAGGTTGCATGGCACATTAGCAAAATTCTTTAAAAATAAAAGGAACAAAATATAGAGGTTCTGATAAAAATAATTATGTATTTGTATTTTTAACTTTTTCCCAGATATGTTCCAACTTTTTGCTTCTGATATGATTGCCTTAATTTATGTTCTTTTTTTAAAAAAGATTTTATTTATTTATTTGACAGAAAGAGATCACAAGTAGGCAGAGAGGCAGGCAGAGAGAGAGGAGGAAGCAGGATCCCCGTTGAGCAAAGAGCCCAATGTGGAGCTCGATCCCAGGACTCTGAGATCATGACCCAAGCCAAAGGCAGAGGCCTAACCCACTGAGCCACCCAGGTGCCCCTGCCTTAATTCATGTTCTTATTACTAATGCTTTATTTATTAGCTTCATCTTGTCCAATGACATCATTAATCTATAACCAATCCTCTCTCCTCTACTCCTAGGCAACACTCACAACACACTGTTTCCAGGATTCTTTTTACGGTATTGTCCATATTAAGTTCCCTGATCAAGATTTTTCAGTAGCTCTTTATTGTCTTTATATGTCTTTTATACAAAAAAAAACTTTAATAATATGATATCTACCTGCTTATTCCAGTTTCATACCTTGACACTTTCCCCAACATGCTTGCATTCTATCCCTTCAAAATTAACTGAAGTTACTCAATTTTATCTCATTTTCTCTGGCTTCCTAGCCCCCCTCAACTCTCTATTCTTGGGTTGAAAGTGAGATTTAGTTAATCTTATCACTACCATATTGTAGTATCCATACCATAGTCTATATGAATAGAAAAGAGAGAGAGAGACAAAAAGAGGAAGAGAACAGAGGATCTAGATTCTACTACCTCTAGAGGATAGAACTCCAAAGTAACAAATGTAGATATTCAATTTACTCCTTCAGGTTCAACATTCAATTCTAGAATTAGCCATTGCTATATTTATTAGATAGAGTTACCAAGTTTTGTGTGAAACAGGCCTCACTTAGTGCAATCATCTATATCATGCTTCCTAATTCCATAATAAATTTCATCACCATCTATTAAATATCATAGAAAATTTGGCCAGTATAAAATTATATTGACCATCACTTTATTTTCTGATTACCAAGCTTCAAATCAAACTTAGTAAGTATGCTCTTCCTCAATAGAGTATCAAAATTGGTCAAATTTATTTGATTACTTTCCAATATACAACTAAACTAATCAGAAAACTAAAAAGTCAATTAGTAAAAATTTCAGTAGATACTACACTATGGGCAATTAAAATTCTTCACAGTTATAATTAATCGGTCACAATAAATTTTCTAGAACTTCTTCACAGCACATAGCATGGTGGTTATATGGATTTTATAGCTAGACTACTTGGATTTATTTATTTATTTATTTATTTATTTATTTATTTTAAATTTTATTTACTTATTTGACAGAGAGAGAGATCACAAGCAGGCAGAGAGGCAGACAGAGAGAGGGGAGGGGGGAAGCAGGCTCCCTGCCGAGCAGAGAGCCCGATGTGGGGCTCAAACCCAGGACCCTGAGATCATGACCTGAGCCGAAGGCAGAGGCTTAACCCACTGAGCCACCCAGGCGCCCCTAGACTACTTGGATTTAAATCACATCCTGATCCTACTAAGAAATTGCTTAAAACTTTGTGACCTGGTTTCCTCTTTTTTAAAATGGAATAGTAGTACGGTCTACATTACATAGTCATTGTGAAGTTTAAATGAATGAGGGTACATGGATGGTGCTTGGAAAAGTCCTCCTGCTTGTGCTCTCTCTGTTTCTCTCTCAAATAAATAAATAAAATCTTTTAAATAAATAAACTTAATAAATATCATTTAGAGTTTCTGGATTTTTCATTAACAGGATACTACTTTAAAAACAACAAATAAGGGGCACCTGGGTGGCTCAGTGGGTTAAAGACTCTGCCTTTGGCTCAGGTCATGATCTCAGGGTCCTGGGATGGAGCCCTGCATTGGGCTCTCTGCTCAGCGGGGAGCCGGCTTCTCCTCTCTCTCTCTGCCTGCCTCTCTGCCTACTTGTGATCTCTGTCAAATAAATAAATAAAATCTTAAAAAACAACAACAACAAATAAAATATCCAGTTAAAACCAAAGAAATGGGAAATATCAAAAGTTATCACATCACAGGGTAAATGGATAAAAATGAATTTAAAGAGCTACTGTCTTTTAGTCTCAAGCCTGAATGTAAGAAGGCAAAGAATCTCATTAGGTATGTAAATACTAAAGCTTACCTTGAAACTTTATTTGAATAGTAGATGAAACATTTCTGAATCAATACAATTGGATAAAATTCAGATAGTGTTGCAATGACCATAGGTCATTTTGTGAGTATAAGTAAGTTCCATATCCTTGATCTGTGGTACCTTTGCCTCAACCCAGCTCCTTGAATTAGATGACTCCTAAGATCCTATAGAGTTCTCTGACTTCTGTTTCATTATATCTTGTCATACTTTTCAAAAATTCCTTTTGTTTCTGGATTGTGGGATAATTTCTTGAGAATAATTTCTCTATCATTTTAATTTTTGACACACCAATCTGTTATTCACTGTCTCTGGTATTACCTTAGCACAATAAAAATATCTTGAGTATAGTTGACAAACAATTACATTAGTTTCAGGTGTTCAATACAGTGATTCAACTTCTCTACATTAAATAACTCATTTAAAAAATACTTTCTCTTTTAATCCTCATTTTCAGCTAATTCCCATCTCTGCACTGCATACAGAAACACTGTTGTGTTGAATCTTGCTGAGGATATAAATCAGAAATGTTTTGAAGTGTTTTTCTTTTTCTTCCAATAGGTCCATTTTAAAGATTAGCTGTTCTGGTGGTTTTTGTTTTTTGTTTTGTTTTGTTTTGTTTTGTTTTTGTTTTACCCCTGAGTTATCTCTTTCTAATTGGTTTTCTCTGGTTCTGTAATACCAGTGAAGGCTTGGAAAGAAATTTCTTCCATGACATGCCACAGCTTTCCCTCTCCAGCCTATTTCTAACAAACACACTTTAACCTCCGTAAGTTCAGGATTTAACAAAAGTTATGTTGAGATGAAATTTAAGATTCTTCATTGTGTTTTGAGAGTATTTCTGCCACAAGCACCATTTATTTGTACTTAGAACTTAATTGACCTACAAAGGAAAACAGAGGGTTTTGCCAAACTGCAAAAGAATTTGACCAGATTTTACACCTTTTAAAGTTAGTTATAATAAGATCAGAGAAGATGGGATCAGGAGGGAGACAAACCATAAGAGACTCTTAATCTCACAAAACAAACTGAGGGCTGCTCGGGGGAGGGAGGGTATGGAGAGGGTGGTTGGGTTATGGCATTGGGGAGGGTATGTGATATGGTGAGTGTTGTGAAATGTGTAAGCCTGATGATTCACAGACCTATACCCCCAGGACAAATAATATATTATATGTTAATAAAAACAATTAACAAAAAATAATAAGATCAGAGAAATTGTAGTTGGGAAGGTAAATATTATAAAGCTCAGTATCATGAGTAAATATGGTTTTCTTTAAGAAATTAAATGTATGTACTTATCATCTTATAATTAAAGTTATATAACAACTAACATTCTCAAAAGAATTTCATGTGAACCAACTACTCAATTTTATGATAATCAGGATAAGTATAGTATTGTAAGAAAGGACTTTCACCTCTAAACTGGCTAATGTTTATATTTTGGGGTTTTCAAAGTATCAGCCATATAAATACATTGTAGCTTTTACTCTTATTTATATGAGACAAGATATCACAGCTAGTTCAATGCAGTATAATTTTAATTTTAAAGTTTTATTTTCCAGTTTTTCTAGTATATGTGCTGCCGAAGCGAGCACTTCCAGTTTTTCAATATGATAAATTTCATAGTACTAAAATTTGTGTTCTCTGATTAACTTAACTTAATTAAGACCACATGGAAAATTGTGGGCTTATGATTTCAAAAGGGTTTCTAAGAGAAGTCAGTAATATAAGTCTTGGCACAAATGCTGACACATAACAAGTGTTCAATAAGTGTTAGTTAATATTATTCTTTATTGCTATTTTCTTAACCTTGCAGAGGATTTACTAAGTAAATACTCAATGAAGTTGAGTATTTTCTCCCTCCAGGTAAATATTTTTCCAGTCTAGACTAATGAAGAAGGGAAAATGTTACATTCACAGTAAATAGACAATACTAGGCACAAAGCTTTTTTTTTTCCTTCCGAATTTTCATTTAAATTCTAATTAGTTAACATACAGTGTAATACTGGTTTCAGGAGTAGAATTCAGTGATTTCCCACTTACATTTAACACCCAGTGCTCCTCATAGCAAGTGCCCTCTGTAATATCCACCACCCATCTAACCTATTCCCCAGCTCCCTCCTTCCATCACCCCTCAATTTGTTCTCTATCATTAAGAGTCTCTTATGCTTTGCCTCCCTTTCGCTCTCCTCTCTCTTTGCTTTCCCTTACCACATGTTCATCTGTTTTGTTTCATAAATGCTACATCAGTAAAATCATATGGTATTTTTTTTCTCTGACTGACTTGTTTCACTAGCCCTATACTCTCTAGCTCCATCCATGTTGCAAATGGCAAGATTTCATTCTTATTATAGCTGAGTACTGTTCCGTTATACACACACACACACACCCCACATTTTCTTTATCCATTTTTCAGTCAATGGACATTTGGGCTCTCTCTATAGTTTAGCTGTTGTTGATAGTGCTGCTGTAAACATCAGGTACATGTACCTCTTTGAATCCGCAGTTTTGTACACTTGGGGTAAATACTTAGAAGTGCAACTGCTGGATCATAGGGTAGTTCTATTTTTAACTTTTTGAGGAAACTCCATGCTGTTTTCTAGAGTGGTTGCTCCAATTTGCATTCCCACCAATAGTGTAAGAGGGTTCCCCTTTCTTGGTAGCCTCACCAATACCTGTTGTTTCCTGTGTTGTTAATTTCAGCCATTCTAACAGGTGTGAGGTGGTATCTCATTGTGGCTTTGATTTGTATTCCTTGATGATGAAAGATGTTGAGCACCTTTTCACATGTCTGTTATCCATCTGGATGTCTTCTTTGGAAAAATATCTATTTATGTCCTCTACCAACTTTTTAATTGGATTGTTTGGTTTTGGGGTGTTGAGTTTGATAAGTTCTTTATATTTTTTATACTAACCCTTTATCAGAGATGTCATTTGCAAATATCTTCTCCCATTCTATAGGCTGCCTTTTAGTTTTGTTGATTGTTACCTTCACTGTGCAAAAGATTTTTATCTTGATGAAGTCCCACTAGTTCATTTTTGTTTTTATTTCCCTTGCCTCCAGTGACTTCTTTAGTAAGAAGTTGCTATGGTAAAGGTCAAAAAGGTTGTTGCCTGTTAGATACAAAACTTTTTTTTTAAAGATTTATTTATTTATTTGAAAGAGGGAGAGAGAGAGCACACACAACCAAGAGAATGCAAGGCAGGAAGAGAGTCAAAGGGGGTGGGAGAGGGACAAGAAGACTCCTCACTGAGTTCTGAGCCCAATGGGGGCTGGATCTCATCACTCTGAGATTGTGAACTGAGCTGAAATCATGAGCTGGGTGCTCAACAGACTGAGCCACCCAGGTACCACCATGCAAAGCTTTTTGACTTTGACCATTTGTACCAGGAGTAAGCCTTGGTATCAAGTGGTTTTCTCTTGCCTTATCCATGGTGCCAGACACAGATCTTGTTATTCCAAGATCACATGATGTGATCTAAAGGCTGATTTAGGAAAGCAAACAAATAAAAAAAAATAGTAGTCTCTCCTTTTCTTTGACAAAAAATATGCTGTGGGTGCCTGGATGGTGCCGTTGGTTGAGCCTCTGACTCTTGGTTTCAGCTCAGATCTAATCTGAGGGTTGTGGGATCAAGACTTGCATGGGCTCCAGACTCCATGCAGAGTCTGCTTGAGTTTCTCTCTCTTTCTCTGCCCTTCCCCACTGCACTCATTGTCTCTCTTGCTCTCGCACTGAAATAAATAAATAAATAAATAAATAAATATTTAAAAATACAAGCTGTGTTTATGTTGAAATTACAGAACTCTGTCAAACATATTTATAATAAAGGGTTAAATGATGAATTAGCCTTGATGCATTACACAATAAAATGTTGTCAGCAAAGTTAAGTGCCCCTTACATTATAAGGGCACCTGGGTGGCTCAGTCGATTAAGTGTCTGACTTTTGATTTTGGCTCAGGTCATGATCTCAGGGTCATGAGACTGGGCTCTGTGCTTGGTGTAGAGCCTGCTTAATATTCTCTCTCTCCCTCTCAAAAAAAAAAAAAAAAGGAATCTTACATTATAGTATTCTCATATTTACAGAAATTATATTGTTTTTGATTGACTACATGGACACAGGCTAGTATCAGAGTATAATTAAATTCCCAGTAAGACGGTGGCTTATGATATGTGAAAATTTCCCTTTGGGGACCTCAAGAAGAAAACGTGTTTCTGAACATTTTGTTCTCAGAACTTTTAGAGAAACTAGCATATTCCCATTTGTCTAAGTTTTTTTTGTGTGTGTGTGATCTCTTCTTGAGATCACATAGACCAGATATAGTCATGTATGTTGCTTTGTATTCTTTTTTGTTTTAAGACCATCCCTATAAAAACTGATTTTTGATTCTTATGCACTATACACACAGCTTAGGAAACTATCTACTAAGATTTGACTTCCATGGGCTAAAAGGTATATTTTTCTCCCAGCACAGACATTTGAAAAATTACAAGCATAGCATTCAATTTAATCAACTATGTGTTTAGCCTGTGAAAAAGAAGTTTTTAATTAAAATAATTGTCAATTGGGCTTATCTAACTAGCCCATTCTCTCATTACTCACTTCATTAGAGGGTATAATCCTTTCAACCTAACATACAGGATTTGTATCTTCCCATGAAGATTTAATGAATTATTTATCTTCTCTTACATTTATCTTAGTTCTTTATATCAGTGCTAAGCTACAAACTTTTTCACTCAGTCTGAATCTCTATACATTATGCTATATTCACAAGTGTAGCTACCATCTGTCACCATACAATGCTATAATAATATCATGAACTTTATTCCCTATGCTGTTGCCTTTTATTCCCATGACTTATTCATTCCATAACTGGAAATCTGTATCTCCCTCTCACCTTTACACTTTTTGCCCATCACTCCATCCCCTTCCTTCTGGCAATCATCAGTTTGTTCTCTGTATTTATAGATCTGATTTTTCTCTATGTTCTAATCTCAACTTTAGCACTTAAGTTTCTTATGGCTTTTCATGGCTTCTCAGAAGACATCAATAACCTCCTTAAATTTCTATATGACCAGTCCCTTATTTCTCTTTTACATACAATGAAACTTCTTTCTTTTATCACTGGTTAGAAACACTAAGTTAACCCTCATGTTAAAGGCTTATATAATATCCTCAACTTTTTCAAAGTTTTTATTGAAATTATAATTCATGCATTTCTTTCAATAAATATTTGTTGATTGTCTTATGTGTCATGCACTAATCTTGGTGGATTCAGCAGGGAATAAAACAGACATTATAGTGGGAAAGACAGACAATAAGTTAGGTAAATAAGCCACGTATGTCGTACATTATTCAATGAAAAGTATTTAAGGAGAAAAGGTATGAAATAGGGATGATTATAATTAATTATTTGCATAATTATTTGATGGTTGCTTGTTTTCCCCATGAGACTCAGAGGCTGTGTCAGTTACCTTCAGAGCCATATCTCTAGGACCTGGCGGGACCTCACATGTAGTAGGTGCTCAGTAAATACTCACTGGATAAAGTGAAGAACATAGAGAAAAATATTTTGAAAAAGTTTGGAATCATTAACAGTGTGATTGATATTATTATTTTGTCCTAGCCAGTCAAGAAGAGCAGATTCCAAGGATATCATTCTTGGATGAGGTGCAGAAAGAAGGAAAGGAAAGGAACCAACATAACTTGAGTCCCAGTAGAGAGCTAGAAGTGCCCTGGATGCTTCCTATTCACTCTCACATATAATCCTTTAACAGCTGGAACTGGAAGGTATTACTTCTCTCATTTTAAAGACGAAGGACTGAAATTATTTTTCAATGATTTATTAAAGATTATACTTTAAACTAGACTAGCAATTTTAATTGTCATTTCCATCTTTTAGTGTAATTTCTTCCCAGGTAAGTTTTTATTTTTGAACTTTTCAGTTAAAGTTATGAAACCTTAATTCCTCATATTTGGGCTTCCCTATTGTTTTTAGCCTGAAAAATGTTTATATAGCATCTGTTTTAATTAATGTAGAAAATGTAGCAGTTTCATATATGAACACAAAGAAAATTCCTGCTCTCTGGAATAAGGCAGTCATGCTTCTGAATAGTAATATTTTAACCATATTCTCATGACCAAATTTTAAGGAATACAGCCTGAAACCAACTTTTCCTTTTTTTCTGATGAAGCTATCCATCATCATATCCAGATTAGGAAGCTAAGCTATAATTGAACATTATAATTATATCATAGTGTTGATGAAAGTAAAAAAAAGAAAAAAGAAAAAAAGAAAAAGAAAAAGAAAAAAAAGTTGGCAAGATTGAGGAAATGATCAACTACAGAAAGTATATGGGATTTCCCCTAATCTCACATCATTCTGGCTGTGTTAATGTATACAGAGTTCAAGGAGTTGAAATGTGAGGTCACTTCATGAAGTAATGGTTTATTATTAATTTATTCCTGGAAGAATAAAGAAGGTTGGAGATGATACAGGGGATTCTGAAATTTTTTTAAAGAAAGATGTTGGCACTTGACCAAAACATGTGAAGAGGTCAGAGTTAGTAATCTCTATGGGCGGATTATCATGATGTTGGAAGATAGTGCAAACACAGGAAGTATGTGTATAAACATGTTTTATTGCCTTACATTTACTTGCGTACTTTCTCAGGTACCTCAGGTAGCTGCCATTTGTCTTTTTCTTTGCAGAGTAAGTACTCCCTCGTATGGTTTGGGATTTTAATTTTTTTGCTTACAAAATATTTTTGTTTGGGAGAGGAATTGTCTCCTAGGTGGTTATCTTTAAAGGGCCAAAAGATGGTATCTTTAAAGGGCCAAGAGCCCTCTGGGGTAATATGCTTAAAACCATGAGTTCTAATAAGGAAAGGGTCATGTCAACCATTTCTTTGTATTTCTAGCATGGAGAACAGGGTTGACATAGGGTAACAACTCAATATATATTTGTTAAATTAACCAATAATGTTATGTGGCCCAGTTGTTCTCAAAGTGTGGCTTGGGAAACCCCAGATATACATGAGATCAAAATCATTTATAGATAAAAGATTTATTCAAAGTGCAAGATAAACCAATGGATTTTAATATAGCACTATGAAAAGTTCATTGATATGATTTCAAAGTCCACACTGCAGCTCACCTTTCAGAAACTACCATTTGTCAAGTTTTAGTATAATTTCCAAGGATAATATCTGTAATTATCTGCTCCTTTAAAAAAAATATTTTATTTATTTAGGGGCACTTGGGTGGCTCAGTCTGTTAAGTGTCTGCCTTCAGCTTGGGTCGTGATCCCAGGGTCCTGGGATCAAGTCACACATCCAGCTCCCTCCTCAGCAGGGAGCCTGCTTCTCCCTCTGTCTGCTGCTTCCCTGCTTGTGCTCTCTCTTTCTCTCTCTGACAAATAAATAAATAAAATCCTTTTTTAAGTGTTATTCTATAGAAGACCCACTGTCTTTTTTCTTTTTTTAAAGATTTATTTGTCATATGTATGCATGTATCCCACATAAACAAAATTATTTTTTAAATTACTCAATAATTTTTAAAAATAGAAAAGTATCCCAAGATCAGAAAGTTTGAGAACTGAAAATGGAAGGCCTAAATAAGTTAATCATTTGCCCAAGCCCCATTCTTGGAGTTACCTCTCTTTCCTCACTTCTCATTCTCCACATTTAATTAGTCAGCAACATCTATAGGCTCTATCTTATGTTCATTCCCCTTCATGGTTCACAGTATCCGTTGCTGCCATTTTGGTCCAAGTCAACAATATCTCTCTGTCTATGACTGTAGTAGCCTTGAGCCTTGCATAACCTATCTTTACTCTTGACTCCAGAGAGTTTTTACATATTTTTTATTTTTATTGAAGTATAGTTGACACACACACAGTTACATTCATTTCAGGCATACAACATAATGATTTGGAGAGTTTATTTTTATACAGCAGCTACAGTGGCCTTTAAAGACAAAAGGTAGATTGTTTTATTCCTCTGTTTAAGACATTCCAGTGGATTCCCATCACCCTCAGAATTACCTACTTATCCTGCATTATCTGCTGACTACTCACCCCATAGCCCATCACTCGACTTCTTTTACACCATGATCAAGCCACAATGGATGCTTGTTGTCAACTCTTTCCCACCATTCAGATCTCTCAGAATGCCACCTCCTCAGGAGGACTTCTTGATCTTGCTTCCTCCGATAGTTCCCTATCCCCTGATTTAGTTTTACTCTCTAGTCTCTTAAACATTCCTATTTTCTTCATAGCATTTATCATTATCTTTTGTTTTTATTTATTTTTGTTATCTGAATCTTTGCTCTAAACTATAAACTCCATGAAGCAGACTTTATTAGTCTTGTTTACCACAATATTCCTAGTGTTTAAACTAGTATGTGGCACACAGTAAATTCTCAATAAATATTTATTGAATAATAAATAGAAAACAAGACACACAGCAAAACCATAAATACTGGATGAATTGGGACATGGTTAAATTAAATTAATCAGTATCAATCAGAATCCAGTGAGAAGAAAGAAACCACAACAGTAATTTGAAGAGAGAAAATTTGATATGAAGAATTGCTAACCAGTAAAAGGTCCTTATCTACTAAAAGAGGGAAAGAAAACTATAAGAAGTAGAGAAGTAGCAAATGCATAAAGCGTTTATTATTCCTTGGGCTGAAGGAGAGTGAACAAGGAAGGAAGGAAGAATTTGAAGAGCTCTCTTCCCTCTGCCCAAGACTGAGATTCAGACCTCCAGTAAGGGTAAGGCTGCCACAGGAACATGCAGCCAGATGATGGCAAGAAACTTGCTAATGGCACTACTGATGGTCCCCAGACTAACTTTCAGAATGACAGAAAACCTTGTCAGAGTGTCCATGAGGTGAGCTGCTGACACAAGTACCACTAGGCCTTTTCCAGGCCCATCAACTGGCTGCCATGTCAAAACCACACTCAAGAAGCAGGAAGAGAAATCCCTTCTTCCTCCTCTGGCCTTGAGGTGTCTCTCCAGCACCCTCTATTGACAGACCCTAAAAATTGAGCCAGCTATCAAAAAAGAAACGTTGAGATACAGCTTCAGGATCACGAAATAGGGCAAAGAGTGGTCTTGGACACGAAAGGCAATAAAATTGATAACTGGCACAGTATACTGTGGAAGGAATATGCACCTATTCGAAAGAAAATGTTCTAGAATATTTTTGGCATGTTTCAAAGTGGGGCATCCATCTCACCAGTATGATCCTATTTTTGTATGAGCAAATAAGAAGCATACCAAACTACTAACTGCGTATGTAACTGTGTATGCAAATAAGAAGCATACCAAACTACTAACTGTGTATTAAGGCCTAAAAGGGGAGAAGAGTAATTTTACTGTAGTCAGTACAGATGTATTAAATTGCCATGATGAGCACATATTACTCTAGAAACACCTACAAAACATACAGACTTCATTTTCTGCCAGCACTAAAGCTATATACACCATCCCTTCCCTACCCCTGAAGTCTTGTTGACAGGGTCGCCAAAATGTTAGAAAACACACCCTCCTCCTTTAAAAACATCTTGGTTGGTCCATTGAGAATTCAAGTGGTCTCACTCTGATCCAGTTCTGACCAATGATATGTAGCAATAATTGGCTTGGGAAAGGAAGGATTCTGAGGAAACTCTTTGTTTTTAAAAAGAGAGATCCATAGAAAAAGAATATCCCTTTTTCTGCCTTTAGGCCACTGGTATGTGAGGATGTGCTGCTAGGAGCTTCATCAATCTCTTGTGACCATGAAGACAACTAACCCACCCTCTGAGCATGACAAAATAGAAAGATGGCAATACTCTGGATCTTTGGTTACTTGTTTCAGCCACAGATTAACCATCTCCTTATAGCCACGTGGCTTCTAAACTCCTTGCTATTGTGAGAAAAAAATTCTCTCGTTTAATTCACTCTTAGGTGGACTTTTTGTAACTTGAAGGTGAAAATATTTTGTCTTATGACAATCATGCATATGGATTTTTCTGTACACTGACTATACAAACAAAGCTTATTTCATACTACTCTTTTCACTCAGTATGAAACAATACCAGTGATGATAGCTAATATTTATTGTCTATTGTATATCTGTATATGTGGTAAGTGTTTTTTTATTGAAATATAATTGACACACAGCATCATATTCGTTTTATGTGTCCAACATAATAATTCAATATTTGTATATATTGCAAAATGATCACCACAATGGCAGTTAACATCTACAACCATACCATTACAAAATATTTTTTCTTGTGATGAGGATTTTTAAGGTTTATTCTCTTAACAACTTTCAAATATACAACACAGTGTTGTTAACTATAGTCACCATGCTACATATTACATCCCATAACTAATTTATTTTATATCTGGAAGTTTGTATCTTTTGACACCCTTTATCCATTTCACCCACCTCCGCCTGCCTGTGGCATCCACCAGTTTGTTCTCTTTATCTAAGAGCTTGGTTTTTGTTTTGTCTGTTTTGTGTTTGCTTTTGGTTTTTGTTTTGTGTTCCTAGATTCTACATATAAGTATCTTTTTCTGTCTGATTTATTTCACTTAGTATAATGCCCTCTAGTCCACCCATTTCGTCATAATTTGCAAGATTTCATTATTTTTTATAGTATTATATTTTTATATAAATACTATATAAATATAAATACTACATAGTATTATTTTTTGAATAGTATTATAAATATCATAAATACTTATATATTTATATGTAATATATAAATATATATAAATATAATAGAAATATAATAGAAATAAATATAAATATAATAGAAATCTCATGAAGTTCTCACAAGAACACTAATATGAGCATACTTAGCAATTGGGTTACATGGTTAAAACATAATGTATACCTTGAAAAGTCTCACAAATCAGTGAGCAAACATACTATAATAATATGGTATGACAAGAGGTATAGTAGACTTATGTACCTTTCTATGTCCAGCACCTTTTTGGTGGATTAATTCTTCTTATTCTCAGTCCATAGTTAGGAAGACACTGATTCTACCCTATACCCCAGCACTAAGAGTGAGTATGTGACCTAGGCCTGGTCAGGCAGGTTATCTCACTGTCCTAACTAATGTGAGTGTTCAGTAAAACAGGCAAGTGGCCATAGCTAGTTCAATGAGAAGCTATCTTAGGATTTTTTTTTTTTTTAATCTTAGGGCTTTTGATGGAAATTTTAAGAAAGCAGCTGATGACTTTCTTTGCCACCATACAGTAACAGCCTACTTGAGAATAAGGCCAACACAGAGAAAAATAAAGATAAAGATGGAGAAAAATGCATAGACTCCTGAGGACATTGGCGAAGCCACTATATTCAGCTATGCTTTAAAATTTGCTTCATGGGCATTCCACTGGATTTAATAAAAAAAAAAAAAAAAGATTTTGGGTGCCTTGGTGGCTCAGTGGGTTAAGCCTCTGCCTTCAACTCAGGTCATGATCTCAGGGTCCTGGGATCAAGTCCCTCATCAGGCTCTCTGCTCAGCAGGGACCCTGCTTCCCCACCCCCTCTCTCTCTGCCAGCCTCTCTGCCTACTTGTGATCTCTGTCAAATAAATAAATAAAATATTTTAAAAAAGGAAGATTTTATTTATTTATTTGAGAGAGAGAGATAGAATGCACAAGCTGGGGACTAGGCAGAAGGAAGGGGGAGGGAGAAGGAAAAGCAGACACCCTGCTGAGCAGGGCCCCTGATGGGGGGCTTGATCCTAGGACCTCAAGATCATGACCCAAGCTGAAGTCAGCCACTTAACCAACTGAGCCACTGAGGCTCCCCTCCACTGGCTTTAACTTAATGCATTCTCTTTAGTTCCCCCTTCTCTATTTTTAAATCTATTTTGGGTTTAGTTTCAGAACTGTGAACAAAAGTCCTGGTATAAAAAATGTAATCAGGGAGGCAAAGATCTATGGGTTCCCAAAGGAAGTGCACCTATTTTAATTTGAAGAACGGGGTTAGGAAGTTTCTAATAAGGTAAATTTTAATAGAAGTGAAACAGTTGTTTTCAAAGAAGAAATAATTAAGCGGAGAAGACAGGAGAAAGGGAAAATAATGGAAAGGTATGGGAAAAGAGAGTATGGCATGTTTACAAAACATGTTGACTGTTTGTTGACTGTGGCCAGACCTTAGGATGCCTATGGCATTTAGAAGGTAAGACTGTGAAGAGAGATAGTCAAGGGCCAGATTTTACACAGCCTTAGGTTTTGATCTTATCTAGAAATTGATGGGGAGTTACTGATTTGTGCATTAGAAATTTTGTTGTGATGACATTAGGGAAGTTATGTTGTAAGCCATAAAATTAAAGGCAGAGGTCCAGTGAGACTATGATAGGAATCTAGACAAGAAGTGAGAAACCACTAAAGTAATATTTAAGAGACACTTAATAAATAAAATTGGCAGAACTTAAAGATTAATGGATATGGGAAATGAGGGAAAGAGAAAAGTTCTAGAAGGGCTCAGTGTTTTTTATCTGAGCAACTGGGCGATACCATTGGCCAAAGGGAAAAACATAAAGATAGAAGAGCCTATGGAATCACGTGATGAGTTCAGACAGGCATTCAGGGCACAAAGTTTAGCTTAGGCTCAAAGATTAGGATGCCAAAAGGTAGAAAAATTAGTTGAGGCTTTGACGAAGGAAGAGATGATCTGGAGAAGTGGATAGACCAAGAAGAGAGTGGGACCCATGATGGAGTTCTGTGAAGCATCAAGTTTAATCGACAAGCCTCCAAAATACACAAAAAAGAACTGGAGGTAAAAGG
The DNA here is from genome assembly GCF_010015895.1 of Lontra canadensis. Lineage (NCBI taxonomy): Eukaryota > Metazoa > Chordata > Mammalia > Carnivora > Mustelidae > Lontra > Lontra canadensis. The sequence goes on along the minus strand of NW_022631018.1, from coordinate 1,839,973 downwards.
AGAACAGGAAGAGTGTGGATTCATAGAAGCCAACGTAAAAGTTTCAAGAAAAAAAGTGGTGAAGAGTCACAAAATATATGATGTTGAGAAATTCAGATAAAATGCCTGAAAATGATCCCTTGGGTTTAGAAAATGGATGGTCATTAGTGAACACCACAAAAGCTTACACTGCTGTGATTAGGGCCAAGCCCTCAATGCTATGGCTTGAGAAGAATGTGAGAGTGAATAATTTAAGAGACCAAGATTTTTTTTTTAAATGGAAGCAAATGATTGGTCAGAAACTAGAAGATGTAGGGATCTGGGTCTTCTCTCTCCATAGACATTGTCTTTGTGTCTCTGTTTCTGTCTCTCAAGTTTCTATGGGAGAGACGACTTAAATTTAAATGCTGAGGAGTAAATCTGGGTGCAAAGAGGGGCTGATGATGATGATGAACAGATCTAAATAGTGGAACAAGTTTCTGAGAGGGTTGGGAGATTAATCTGGGATCAGAGGAAGTTCCCCTCTTATTGGATGAGAGAGATGCAGCTAAGCCACCGTGCAGAGGCAGATACAAGTTGGAGGTGGGGAAGGAAGTTATGAGTGTTGCTGTACTGGATTTCGACTTGAAGTAACAATACTTTTAAGATCTGCTGTTCATTGTGATGGTAATTATAGGCAAAAACAATAAAAGGTTACTTTCATTCCAATGCAAAAATAACTTATAAAGTATGTGAGATACTTTACAATCAAAAGTTACCTATAGAGATAAAATGACAAAGGTACTATTAAAAGAAGGAAGAAGAAAAATCTCAGGCAATAAATAAAGCATTTTCTAGGAACTTCTACAACTGATGAAATTACTGAAAAGTTTTAAAGATTTATTCTAATTGACAACTAACTAGAAGAATGGAACTTCAGTAGTGAAATTTGGTAAGTATGCAGATTTCTTCCCACAGAGCATAATTAAGCTTATTATTTTGAAATAGACTTTAGAAATATTTCTAGGTCTTTATATCCAATAAAAGGAGTGAACTGTTACCAATAAAACATCCTTTAAAAATTACAGTGCTTGGGCGCCTGGGTAACTCAGTTGGTTAAGTTCTGCCTTCTACTCAGGTCATGATCCTGGAATCCTGGGATCAAGACCCTCATCGCACTTCCTGCTCAATGGGGAGTCCCCCTCTCCCTCTACCCTTCACCCTGCTTATGCGCTCTCTCACTCATTCTTTTCTCAAATAAATAAATGAAATCTTTTTTTTTAAAAATTACAGTGCTTTGGGGCAAGCCTCTCAGGTCCCCTCCTTCCTTGGGAGCTTTGTACTCATTCTGCTCTCACTCAATAAACCTTGCTTTGCTACCCCCCAAAAAACAACAACAAAAAAATTACAGTGCTTTGAGTGAGAGAGAAGTCTGTGACAATTCTGACTAAACTCAGCATTACCCAAGCTCATTAGCCATTTTATTCATCATCCATGATGACAAATGCCACTGTCTAGTTTAAAAAAAATCCCCAAATTAGAAATCTACACTCTCATCGGGGATATTCAGGAAAACACAATGTTGGTTTAGTTGGTATATAAAAAATGTTTTTTTAATCATGATTGGAATTAGGACAATATCTAGCTAAGTTTCTCTTTCTTTCTTTCTTTCTTTCTTCTTTCTTTCTTTTTTTTTCTTAAAGACTATTTATCCATTTGTCAGAGAAAGAGATAGCACAAGCAGGGGGAGCAACAGGCAGAGGGAGAAGCAGGTTCCTCGATGCACCAGGAGCCCATGTGGGACTAGATCCCAAGATCCCGGGATCCTGATCTGAGCCAAAGGCAGATATGCCAACCGACTGAGCCACCCAGGTGTCCCTGGCTAGCCAAGTTTCTATTTTCATAGAAACCAACTTTCTATTTTCTATAACATTAATTTACTTAAATTGTCAGTTCTTGGTATGCTTGTTAAAATCATAATTTATTTTTATATAGTTATTTTTCCTATTTACTTTGTTTTTAAATGTATATTGAAAGTTTAAACTATACGGATATATAAATACGTGCTTTGTAAAACTTCAAACCGTGCACGTGTGTGTAGAGAGAGAAGAAGAATGGGAGCTATTATTTATATATCTAACATATAATTTTAATATAGATGATCATGTTACCTATTTTGTTCTACAACTTGATTTCCTACTTAATATTATATCATCAATATAGTTTCATATTATTATACTTCCTTATTTATTTATTAAGACTTTATATATATATATCCAGAGTGTTTTGAAGTAGGACAGCCAGCAGTGGATGGGGATTGCCAGGGTTTGATGAGAAGAGGGGGAGCTGACTTGATTGAGAGGAGATTTAAAAAAAAAATCTGAGAGAGTTTTTTGGGGAATTGACAGGGATTCCATAAAAGAGGAGAGAGGATTCCAAACAGCAGGCAAAGCAGAAGATGGGTTTGGTGGGACCTGTGTTTTGGGGCAGGCAGAATCCAACACACATGAGGAGAGGCTCCAGGACCAGGGCAGGCAGGTGATCTGCAGACAAGGCTTTTAATAAACCAGTTTTGGGGAGTGCTTGGGTGGCTCAGTCAGTTAAACATCCGACTCTTGGATTTGGCTCAGGTTCTGAGCGCAGGGCTTGAGGAATCCAGCCCTACTTGGACATTCTTCCCCTCTGCTCCTTCCCCCCATGCTCTCTCTATCTCTCTCAGATAAATTAAAAAAAAAAAATCTAAAAAAAAACAAAACAGTTTTAGTTTATCTAAAGCTGAATGTGTTTTTAGAGAATTGTAGTTTGCGGATTTCATACAAATTAGATTTTCAGGATAGAGCCGCAGTGAGTCTGCTAGGATCACAGGCGGTGCCAAGTGTGGTTCCACAGGGTTTGGCAGGTGAGACACGCATTACAGACAAGACGCCTCTCCTACCCTATGATGCACTACTAAAGGAAATGGAGGCAATTCGTGTAAGGGGGAAGTGGTTAAGTGATTGAAAGCAGTTTGGGACTTATGCAATGCAAAGCCATGGTCACAGAAAACTCCAGTTGCGTTTTAATTTTCAAATGCTGAATTACACAGAAAATTGCACAAGGACAGTCTCAGAAGGCCCCCAACCGGACAACCATGATCATCCTGACGTACCTTGATTCCCATTACTTTTGCCTCCAAGAGCACATTTGGAACATTTAAAAAATCTGTCCCCAGAGACAAAGAGGAAGTTTTTGTTGTGAAAATCTGTTGTGATTCGACGCGGAGATGTGCACGTACATTTAATTCACAAACTTAGTATCATCTGTCAAAAACATCTCTCATATAGTAGCGTTAGAGGTTTTGGGTGTTGTTGTTGTTTTTAAAGATTTATCTATTTTAGAGGGGAGGCAGGGGCAGAGGGAGAGAGAATCAAAAGTAGACTCCAGTTGAGCACAGACCCCAATGCTCGGCTCAGTCTCCGGACCGTGAAATCTGGACCCTGAGATCATGACCCTGAGGATCACAACCTGAGCTAAAACCAAGAGTCAGGAGCTTTAACCAACTATGCCACACAGGAGCCCAGGGATTGAGGGTTTTTAAAAAAACATTTCTCTATAGGTTTAACTAATTATTGATGTTTTTAAATTAATTTATTTGACAGACAGAGATCACAACTAGGCAGAGAGGTAGGCAGAGAGAGAGGAGGAAGCAGGATCCCCACTGAGCAGGAGCCCGATGCGGGGCTCAATCCCAGGACCCTGGGATCATGACCCTAGCCGAAGGCAGAGGTTTTAACCCACGGAGCCACCCAGGTGCCCCTGATTTGTTTATTTTTAGTGCATTTGTTCATCCTTTAATTTATTAGTGATATATTCAGAGATGTTAGCTCCTCACATCTCCTTTCTTTCTCAGAAATAGCCCAGCTTGCCTCAAGATGAGTTAAAGTGTTCATTACTTGAGAGCCATATTGATTTTAATTATTTTCTTTTTCTTTTTTTTAAAGATTTTATTTATTTATCAGAGAGGAAGAGAGAGAGAGAGCGCACAAGCAGGGGGAGATGCAGGCAGAGAGATAAACAGGCTTCCTGCTGAGCAAGGAGCCTGGTGTAGAACTCAATCCCAGGACCCTGGGATCATGACCTGAACTGAAGGCAGATGCTTAATGGACTGACACACAGGCGTCCCAGATTTTAAGTATGTTCATCATAAAAATTATATATGCAAATATAAATTACATATAAATTCCTTACACTTCACTGTAGCTTTTATATAGCATTAAACCAAAATATTAAATCTATAAAAAGTAAATTCAAGCAAAATTTCAATAATTAATCAGACAAACAATGTTGTGTCATGCACAGTGGAAAATCAGTGCTGATCGCGATGGCCCAATCCTTTCGCACTTGACGACTTAGACTACATTTTGCCGTCCGCTGAATCAATTCTACTAGAGCTTTTCTCACATTGTCTCACAGGGAGGTGACAAAGCACAATGGGCAAGGGCAGAGACTCTCAAGCTCTCTTTCTCAGGTGGTTTAAATCCTGCTTCTGCTACTACTTATTGGTTCCACGACCTTAGGGAAGTTACTTAACCATTTTGTGATTCAGTTTCCACATCTGGAAAATGGGAACGATAACAGTCCTTACAGCACTGGGCTGTGATAACTCAGTGACTTAATACCCAAAGAATAGAACACAAAAAATTATTCAATAAATACACTAGGCTGTGATGTCATTTGGCATACACATAAAACTTAAAACTTATTTTTCATAAGCCAGTATAGTGGCTTTGCAATGTGTCAACTTGGCTAGCCTGAACTACATTTCCCAGAATGAACTTTCTTGTATGTCTGTGGTTAGAGTAAACCACAAAGGATATTCTTGCACAAGATTTGGAAGGCAGAAGTGAAGCAGCAATCATTTTGTAGCTCACATGCATTGTCACTTCCAGGCTGGTTCATGCAATTTTTGTAAGCCAGGTACTGGGTCTACCACTCGTGCACCTTCCACTAGATCCTCCTACAGCTTCTATGACTCCTGGAACAGGTACATTTCCTTAGCTTCATAGTGAAGCTCCCTAACCGCTCCAGGATACCCATATCACTAAGGGCAGAGAAACAAAAACTGACATCGGTTTCAGTCCAACCTTGCAAATTCTAGCTTGTGCTAATAGGTTCTAGTTTATTCTCGGTCTCCCTGACTTTACCTCCATCTTCTCTTCCTGACTGCCTGTCTCATGGATTTTAAGCTCCAGCATTGGATGGAAAGACAACAGATTTATGGAGATTGCTTCTTAAGCAGCTCCCACGATTATATAGGCTCAAATCTCAATAACAAATCTATAGATATATAGATAGATAGACAGACAGACAGACAGACAACACTCAGATAGGTCCCTAATAGCCCTGATTCTCTGAATGAACCTCTGTCTGATAAAGCCAGGAATAATTAAAATAGTTCCACTGTACAACAACATGATCATAAATACGAATGAAAACATGAACAATATAAACACATGGATATCTGATTATAAGAAGGTCATTTATAAAATTTGAATAAACTTACTTTTTAGGTTATTATGAAAATGAAACGTCATATTTTTAAAAATTCTCATGAAGTGTCCTAGATTTTATTACCTTTGTAACCGACACTGCAGCCTTGAACTTTTCTAAAAAAAATATCATAGAGGGATGCCTGGGTGGCTCAGTGGATTAAACCTCTGCCTTTGGCTCAGGTCATGATCCCAGGGTCCTGGGATCCAACCCTGCTTTGGACTCCCTGCTCAGCAGGGAGTCTGATTGTTCCTCTCCCTCTGTCCCTCCCTCTGCTTGTATTCTCTCTCTCTGTGTGTATCAGATAAATAAAATCTTTGAAAATATATATATCATAGATAAGATTCTTTGACTCTTTCTCAGTCTCCACAATTATCTCCTGAGTCAAAGGAATCCTACCTATCTCTCACTAACTCACTCATTCTTAATTCATTCAATCATTTAAAAACATTTTTGAGTGTCTGGTATGTGCTAGACATGGGGTTGTTGCCACATATACAAAAGCAAGTAACTGTCTTTTCCTGAAAGGATCTAAGTTTCTAAAGGAGACAGAAGCAAGCAAACTAGCAGTGTGTTGAGTGCCATGATAGAGCTGTGCAAAGGACTCTCACTGAAGAAGCTGTCAACCCACAAAGGGGAGTGAGAGCAAGCCATCTAGAGAGGGAAGATTTGAGGTGACTATAAAAACATAAATAAGAGTAAAGGGGAAAGATATTTCAGATAGAAGTACATGACTATGAAGTTCTGGAGGCTCATGGAAACATGGACTATTTGGGGAAATGCTTTAGGAAGGAATCGTGAATTTGACAGTCAGAAGCAGGACCAGGGTTAGAATCACAGCCGCGAAATTGTTGTAACTCGGGAGACAGTTGAAGTTATGGATAAGAGAATACAGACTGAGCACATACAGAAGAATGATAATTGTGGCCAAGGATGGCACTCAAAAGAACCACACCACTTTGTGAGAGAAGGAAGAAGAACCCTTAGAGTAAACAGAAGGGGCCAGACAAGAGGCAGGAGAGAGTTATGTCCTAAAAATCTGAGGGATGAGGGAGATGTAAAAAGAATGTGATCAACAATGTCAAATGCTGAAGAATATGAAAGTAAAATATGGATGGATTGTAAAGGGAAATCATGGGTTACAAGTGACCTTTGGTAAATCATGGATGCTTCTCTGTAATTTGAAATGAATCTTTAAAGTAATATATCTGAGTTCTCTGGATTTTGTCCTTGGCCTCTTTTTAATGCCATTAGTAGTGAGTTGGCCTGAGATATAAAGCTAAGTAGAGAGCAGAGCTATTCAAATCGGATCTTAGGATGGGTAGATCCCAACCAAAAGCATATGGATTGGTTAAATTTTTTTATTAGTAAAGAATCTAATGAATTCATTTTAATTCTAAACAAAATACATTACTTTCAGCTAATTCATACCTGGGTTTAAACAATAACATTCAAAGAATAGTGCAAGCAAATCATTCATATATATATATATACATATATATTCTATATTTTTTCCAGTATCACACCATTTAAGAGTCACAGATTTAGTTATCTAAATAACTAAATATCTAAATAACTAAAGATTTTAGTTATCATTTTTCCCTGGAACACCTATCTCTCAAAGCCTTCTCCATCAAAACCTCCTCCCTTCTTTCCTTTTTTTCCTCTGTAGCCATTCCAAGAATTAAATTCTAAGCAAGCTTCTTCTGCATTAATGTCTTTTCTCCAACTGAGCTTCTACAAATCTCTTATCTGCTTGCCCAGCAAGGCACTGTGGCTCAGAAAAGTCTTGTTCCTTAGTTTGTCTATTTCTTAGCAACACAGAAGTATTAAAATCTAAATTCAAATTCTTGACATAGTCTAGGTCAATGAACAATATTCATAGCAGTTAAGCCCCAGCTCTGTGACTCTAGGTCTCTGAACTTGGCTGCATTTACTCTCCGTTATTTTTCTCACGGTGAACTCACATTTTAATGCTTTTCTGCCACTGCTTATAAAATCGGTTCAGGATCTCTTTATATGTAAATTGTTTTTTTCTGTAGGTCAGTTTGGCAGTTTAGATCCTTTGACCCAGTAATTCTCACTTCCATGAATCTCTTAAAACAACAACAACAACAACAAAAAAAAAACAACAAAACACAACAACCACCACCAAACCCTCAAACAGCACAGAGGAAAAAAACCACAGGAGAAGTTAGAATATTCATCACGGGGTTATTTACAACTGAAAAGTTACCAAAAAAACTTGTCTGTGCCACGATAAAGGGCAGATAAAATCACGATTTGACGGCGTCCGGGAGGAATTTTTTCTCAAGTTACGTTTAAGTTTGCAGAGAGGTGTGCCAGTCTCTCTTGCCAACACTTGCCCACGTGCTGGCAAACAAGTATAAACACTGTGACTGCGTGGTGGGCGCTGGGTTTCCTGCTGGGGCCGACTGCGGTGGTGCTTCTGCTGCTCACTCTGGACAAGTGTGGGGGAGGGGTGCTGCAGAAGGGGCCACGACCTAGGGGAAGCTCACCTCGCAGGGGACACTCGGGACCCTAACAGCCTTCAGTAGAAACTGAGGCTCCAGGGGCCTTCCTCACAGCCGCTGTCTCCGCCGCCGTGAGCTGTCTGTTGGCTTTCTTGCTGTTTTCGTGCCCACCCTAAGCAACCGTATGGTTCACAAAGCTCTTGAGGCCCGAGTCACCATTTCTGGCTCAAACCTCTACCAGGGTACGTTGACTGCCCACAGCCGCGCCCACAATGCCCCAGTGGCCCGCACCGAAGGGACGCGGTACCCGGAGGCTGCACTCCAGGGCTGAGTCGGAGGGCCACGGTGGTTCCCAGGTAGCTCCGACCAGGTGGAGACCAGAAGGTTCCCCAGCCCGGTCCTCAGACCCCAGAGCACCTGAGGCACCGCTAACAGGTGGCCTCCACGCTGGCGTTCCTCATAATCACTTTATAGATGCCTTGAGTAGTATCTCTTCAATTAAAAATACTTCTTCTTCTAATTATAATATTTTATTTTTAGCCCTTCCTAGTTAGGAGCATTTAATGTTGTCTATCCCTTTTTGGAATGTTCAGGAAAACTGGTATGCTATTGCTATTTTAGGGCAACCCCACTTCAAGTTGCTCAGCATGTTTATATGACCTACTTTGTGCTTCATTGACGGAAACCAGACCTGCTCATATTTTCTCTTAGGAGATGCCAGGGCTCTTCCAACCTTGGTTCTAAATTTATAGTCAAACAAACCTGGAATTTTTCAGGGTAAATCGTAACTGACTCTTTCAGATGTTACATTCTTTTCTGAAATGCCTTATCTATATGATACCAAAACAAACATTGATACAGTGAACCAAATAACTGGTTTTACCAGGAAAATTCATTTGACCACAGTTTTTACTTTCAAAATGATAGGAAAATATCAAAAAAAATTGACTTATTATGTATTTTGAACAGTTTGGGATCGAAATTACTGAGCATTTCCTGTCTAGTTTTCTGTCTATGTAAACTTGACAAGAATTTTATTAAAGTTGTTCATGGAAGCAGGATATTTTTGCTTTGACACAATATGACTCAATGAATATACTGGCTTTTCCTTCAAACCATCAATTTACTTCTTTCTCCTGAGAAAGATTTGATTTTTTTCTTGATGATGATTTTACTAAATTTTTTTCGAATATAAAAACAGATCATTTATGTAAACAAAGTTTTTTAGACACCAATAGGAAAATATATACACCTTTAAGTACTTTATTAGTTTTAAAATTGTTATTAAATAACATAAGTTCAGTGTAAAATAAAACTGAGAATTAAGCTGAGAGTAGAGACAACTTTTTCCCTATCAATCTAATGAAAAGTTAAATGTGCTCATAATACAACTTAACACATCTTCATTACCCCTCTTCAGGTCTTTTATTACCATATTTTTTCTAAAGAAATGTATTAGAAAAATAAATAGAGAATATGAAACAAAAACTAAGCACTGAACAGTTTTCCTAATTTTTTTCCATTTTAATAAAACGTCCTAAAAGTATAACATTTCTCATATCTACTCTTCTCTTGCCTCAGAGAAACTCTGTAATGTGTGTGAGAGAATGCCAGTTTCTATCACTTAGTGAAAATGAATGTTTCTATAATCATCTATGATTTACACAAGTCTAGTATGTGACAGTACTGAGATACACACCCATGTTTCTGATGGTCCTCAGGCTTTTCTCAACACCTTCTTATCTCTGCACTCATTGTTTTATTTTTTGAGAAATATGTGATTATCATAGCCTGTATACAAAAGTAACATTCAACTATATAGACTTAGGTAAATAAACCCTATATATCCTTTAAACTTGTTATTTTGTAATCCTTCGGGGGTCAATGCAGTAGAAACATAAGTGAAACAGTGTCAAAGGAAAGTCATTCAAGAAATTTAGATCGGATCCAAAAATGGACCTTTTACTCCTATTAAGATCTATCGGGGGCGCCTGGGTGGCCCAGAGGGTTAAAGCCTCTGCCTTTGGCTCAGGTCACGATCCCAGGGTCCTTGGATCGAGCCCCACATTGGGCTCTCTGCTCAGCAGGGAGCCTGCTTCCCTTCCTCTCTTCTGCCTGCCTCTCTGCCTACTTGTGATCTGTCTGTCAAATAAATAAATACAATCTTTGGGGTGCCTGGGTGGCTCAGTGGGTTAAAGCCTCTGCCTTTGGCTCAGGTCGTGATCCTGGGATCCTGGGATCAAGTCCCACATCAAGCTCCTTGCTCAGCAGGGAGCCTGCTTCTCCCACTGCCTGCCACTCCCCCTGCCTGTGCTCTCTGACAAATAAATAAAATTTTAAAAAATAATAATAAATAAAATAAAAATAACACTAATAATAGTAGCAGTATTCTTCAATTTATTTAAATTTATAAACTGCCATCTGTACCATGCCCTGTTTTAGGAGTAAGAATATAAGGTAGATTAAAATTAAATATTTGTTGAATGAATGAATGCATGCATGCATGAATGAATGATCTTATGGTGTAATTAGGGCAGAAAGGAGTTATAGACAATTACGGATTGGTTAAGTAAATGCAAAAAAGGCATACAGAGTCCTCTTGGAAGGATCGGAGGGCTAGGGATGGCTTCAACAAGAGATGATAGTTGAATATTTACATAGGCCGGCACACCTCTGGAGTGCTAGAAAGTAGGCACCACAACAATCATAATTTTTACATCATCGACTCAAATACATCATCAAATACATTTTACATCATCGACTCAAATCCCATTGAAATTAACAGTGAGTGTGCCATCTCCCCTCAGACTATGTTAGCATGTATTTACATTGGCAGTCGCATAAGGCAAAGGGATAGATTTTCCAGTTCTGAGAGGTTTGAATATAGCTTCAAAGAATGAAGTATTAGAAGTAGAACCCATGCATAGTTATAAATAATATTTGATGAAAATCCTTTTGAAACATATCAGGTTTTTAAAGTTTAAGGTTTGGGGACTCCTTAGTGGCTCAGTCAGTTAAGCATCTACCTGGATCAGGCTCAGGTCATGATCCCAGGGTCCTGGGATTGAACCCTGCTCCAGGCTCTCTGTTCAGCGGGGAGTCTGCTTCTCCCTTTGCCCCTCTCCTTGCTCGTGCTCTCTCTCTCTCTCTCTCTCTCTCTCTCTTTTTTTTTTTTTTAAGATTTTATTTCTTTATTTGACAGACAGAGATCACAAGTAGGCAGAGAGGCAGGCAGAGAGAGAGAGAGAGAGAGGGAAGCAGTCTCCCTGCTGAGCAGAGAGCCCGATATGGGGCTCAATCCCAGGACCCTGAGATCATGACCTGAGCCGAAGGCAGAGGCTTTAACCCACTGAGCCACCAGGTGCCCCGCTCGTGCTCTCTCTTGTTCTCTCTCTCAAATAAATAAAATCTTAAAAAAAAAATTTAAGGTTTTGGGGCTCCTGGTGGCTGAGTGGGTAAAGCCTCAGCCTTCAGCTCAGGTCATGATCTCAGGGTCTTCGGATCAAGCCCTGCATTGGGCTCTCTGCTCAGCAGGAAGCCTGTCACCCCACCCCCCGCCTGCCTCTCTGCCTACTTGTGATCTCTGTCGGTCAAATAAATAAATAAAATCTTTAAAAAAAAAGTTTAAGGTTTTTGATTACAAAGAAACAGGACAGATGATCATGTTTATAAAAACTAAGAAACAGGGAACAGAACCTAGAACTAACTCTTAAAGATAAAAGGAATATTCATTATTTCTCATTTTCCTCCTTCCCTTCTGTACTTCTTAAAATCACACATGGAGTATGCCTCATTTGGCTGATGAAATCTGAGTAGAAAGTATGCTTGTCGTTTCCACACCGGCAAGTCAGTGTGTGATAAACCACACTGGCTTTTCCTATCTCAGTGATCAGAAAACAATGCCTGGATAGTGGTGCCCCATCAGCCTGTGTGTCTGAGTGACAGCAATCACCAAAGACATGTACAAACCTACATTGCACAGGTGAATGAGAAACATGGTATGCCAAGCCACTGAGATTTGGGTATTGTTTTTAATACAGCATAACCTAGCACTTTCCATTAATACAATAATTGAAGTTTAAACCAGCATTTAATGCATCAGTATCTTCAAGGGTACAATTAGTAGCTATTTTCTTTCCTTCCCTCTTACCATGAAATCTTTGTCAATTAATAGACAGATATCCCTTACTATAAAAAGGACCTCTTAATATCTTGTATTTTTAGAAGCTTTGTCATCTCCTTAAACTATGAAATTTGTTTTTGAGTTTTGTGGTCATGCGAATTTTTTTTCTGGAGAGAAATGTTCATAGTTTTTATCTAGACCCTCAAGAAGACCAGAACCCATGTAAGATTAACAACAACCACTATAGAAGCCTGAATTTATAAGTTCCTACATCAGTGAATATAGTTGCATGACAACTTAACATTAATCAGTAAACAGTAGCTACAGTCAGGATGTGAGTTGGAGAGAACACTGTTTTGGAGAGTTTAATAAATAGTAACTATGTAAAATTTCAAAATTAATTAATACTCTGGCTTTCTGACCTTTAAACTTGTTAAGTTTTTCCATCATTAACAGCTCTCCAATTTATCATAACATTTCTTTAGGATGACATTGGATGTAGTGTTGTTTAATCAATGGGTTCTGCTCACTAGGTACTAATGGGTCTATGGAGAATACACGTGAACACACACATATACACATGCACCTGGTAGAAATTCAATCAAAAGGATAAACTGAAAGCCTCTTAAACATTACTGTGGAGTTTATGGTATGTTCTTTGGAGCTCTAGGTGCATCATGGGCAAGAGAGAGGTGGGTCTGGGGGTTCTCTGTGCCACCAGTCCTACTCCTGCTTCAACTAGAGCAGCTCCCCTTTTGTGTTTTACATGATGATGTTTTCTCTCTCCCTCTTCCTGTCCCCATCAGAACTCCTGGTTTAAATGTGTTCAAGAACCACTAGGTAAACTGTACATGAGAGCATTGTGAGGTGTCCCCAAGAACTTGGAAACAAGGCTGGCCTCTGAGAGTTAAACTATGAAATCCAGACCAAGGAAGGAGATTAAAAAAAAAAAAAAAATAGGCAAAATCATTTTGAAGAAAAAGGGTGGTTCTCAGGTCTGAATAATATTTACTCACTCAAGTATAATATTTATGTTTCTAAAGAAATAATGTGCCCCTCAGAAAAGACTGAAGAAAGTGTAAAGGCCTGTTCAGCCAGAGTGGCCCCACCTTGGTTGAAAAGCCATTTTGTTGTTTATGCAGTAAAACTTAAATTGACCCTGCCCCGCCCCCAAGCAGGGGAACTTATTTAAAAGCAAGTCCAGGAAACCAGTCCCAGGTAACAAAGCCCAAATACAAGGGTGGGTCAGGTCAGGTGGAGATAACAGCCCGGATGCAGGGATGAGTCTGGTCAGGTGGAGACATTGAATCAGTAAAGCACGCATACTGTCTCCCCAGCTGCCAAGGAGTGTGGGCCCCGCCTGTTGGGTGCCAATTCTCACCAAGGTGATAGGCTAGTTCAAAAGTCTACTATAGGGTAAATTGTAATTCAATTGGTCACTTATGTGTGACCTAGCATGACTGTGCTTTCTCTGTGTGTTACAATCTCATTTGCCACCTGTGTATGGCCAGGCCCAACCACATGCACTTTGCCCTATAAAAGTTAGTCTGTGAGGCAGGGAGGGGTCACGCTCTCTGTAAGAGGCATGGCCCCAGCCGACTGGTTTGATTCTCGATGCTTGGTGTGAAATAAAGCTTTGCTTGACCTTCACTTTGTATCAGTCTCGCTCCTTTAATCACAGACCCATTATTGGGGGACCCAACATTGGGGACCCAACAAAAGGATAAGTGATCGGTAATAGACCATGGAAAAAATGAAAGAGAAAACTTCTCTATTTCCAATCTCAAACAGAAAACTTTAAATACATGGATCCATCAGATTAAGTTTCTTGAGCTCTAAATACTCTATCTCCTGACATTCTGCCTTGACCCAAAACGAAGAAATTTTTCTACCAAAGGAAGAAGGAATTGATAATTAGATTGGTTAAAACCATCTTTCATTGTCTCCCAGTGCAGACCTGGGACTGCATCTTTGGGACAATTAAGGCTCACTGGCTCTGTGCACATATGTGAAAAGTGAGAATTAAATTTTGAGAAATTAACTTGATTTGCTATTGAGGCCTGACTCATAAAGTTATTTTAGGCTGAAACATATGAAACTGCTGATATCCAATCATTTTTAGCCTGCAAAGCAGGAGGTTGCATACAGTTCTACCTAGTACTATTCATATGGACTGAGTTTGGATTGAGTCTACCTCCAAATCTTGGCTCTTTTAACTGGGTAGCATTGCCATTTCTGCAAAATGCTTGAAATGTATTGCTTGGCCATTTTTGAGAAGTATATTTTCTTATTTTCTGTGGTTAAATAAGGAAAATTTTGAGTTACTCTTTTTGATATTTTGCCTTGTAATCTATAGGACCATTGAGAGAGGAAAAGAGGTGTTGATAAAGATTCATCTGGAAACAATGTGTAGGATGGATTGGAAAAGAGACTTATGTAGAGAGACAAAGTATGAGAGGAGCCAGTAGACCAGGTGGAAGCATTGAATTCAAAGGGGAAAAAAATGACCAGGGTAACAACTTCTCCACCCTTGCTAGAGGGCCAGATCACTCCTTGCCTTTTGGGACAATCCAGCCTTGCCCAGGTTTCTTTAAAGGACGATCAGTAAGTAATCAGACCTGATACCCCATCTGATGACTCAGTTATTATACAATGAGAGTGAGTCACTTCTCACTTGTCCACATTTTCTCTCTGGGCCGTCTTTTCTTATTCCATAGCCTAGACTGCCAACTGAGTGGCAATGATTTGCAAATCTTTATCTCTTGCCCCAACCTCTCTCTTGGCCATAGATTCTGCCTAAATGAGGATGGAAGAGCTTCACCTGGTTGTCCCAGAAGCACCTCCAACTCTGAGGTGAGCTCATAGATTTCCCCACTAATTGGATCTTTCCTGTATCTCTATAATTTGTTAATAGCATGCTAGAGCTTCATTTTAGATGATTCCTTCAAATCCATCCTCAACATCTAATCTGTTCCTCTAACCTGTATGTTTGTTTGCTTTTTAAAAAATCTCCTAAATATCTCCTTCTTCCTATTTCCATTGCCAATGTTCAGCTGCATGCTAATTTATACAGTGACTTCTTTCCTAAACTTTCTTTTAAAATACACTCTTCAGGGCCACCTGGATGGCTCAGATGGTTAAGTGTCTGCCGTTGGCTCACGTCATGATCCTGGGGTCCACTCATTGCACCTCACATCCGGCTCCCTGGTCAGTGGAGAGTCTGCTTTTCCCTCTCCACACACCCCCACCCCTAGCTCATGGGCATGCACTCTCTCTCAAATGAATAAAATTTTTTTTAATCTAAAATACACTTTCCAAATAAACTACTACTATTTCCCCCCTTCAGAAATCATCAGAGACTCAGTTTCAAACTCCTTACTCTGCCTTATTTTCACTACCTATTTACTGCTAAATGTTCTAGCTTCATCTACCTGCATTCTCTCCCATGTATTTTTTCATTTCTCTTACGATTTCTAGGCAAAAAGGATTGTCAACTTTCCAAACATGTCTATTTTGCTATGCCTCCATGCATGTATGCAGATTTTCCTTCCACCTAGAATGTCCTTTCCTCCACCTCCGCCACACCTCGTACCCTGCCTCGTCCACCTGGTTCTCTTAGTCATACTGAAAACAGCTTTTCCATCTTCTCCTTGAATCCTTCCCACACCTCCTTCCCTTTCCCCCAGGCAGAGTGACTTGCTCCCTCTTCTCTACTCCCAAATACCTTCTTTAGCATCTATATTGCATTAATTACCTCATTATATAATAACTCTTTGCTCCATAGATTGTATCTTCCTGAGAGTCAGATCTTGAATGGATGAATGAATGAGGGAGTCTGAGCCAATTTTATTTCCTTTTTATGATATGTAAGTAACTTAAAACTGAACCATTGAAATGTAACTGATATTTTCAGGAATCTGTGAAACATTCACAAACTGTTGCGGCTCAACCTAGACAAGGACCAACTCAAAAAGGGGCGGCAAGTTTCTCTTCTTACTTTCTGTGATTAAATAAAGAGAATCTTGAGTCAATCTTTTGTTATTTTGTTTTGCAGTCTGTAGGACTTTTAAAAATGTATTCAGTGTTCAAAACAAAACAAAAAAAGATTGGAATAAAATTGCAAATTATGCAATTTTATGGGTATGCTTAAGAATCATTTATGATATGATATATAGTAAGGTAGTTGATTGGCCAGAAGACTGTGAAAGCACAAAGTGCCCTCGAGGACAGTTTTCCACTTGGTTGTTTGTTATCTGCATGATCTTTTAGTTACTCTCAGTTATGCTGATTTGACAAAAAATTTTTTTTTTTTAAATTTTGTCCTTACTTTTCTATTTCATGCTGTCATAGAGGAGGTCTTCCATCTTTGTGTATATATATATATATCTATATATATATATAGAGAGAGAGAGAGAGAGAGAGAGATGTTCATTGATGATTAATAAATGTATTTCATTGATTAGTTGAGAGTTAAACCAATAAAAAAGGTCTTTTAAAAAATATCATTTCTACTATCCAGAGTTCTCATTTTCAGGAAGAGATATAGTTTCAAAAATGTTAGGCCTTTCTAGTTAAGTCCTAAAAACATAATTTTTTTAGAGTGTTTAAAGATAAGAACTCAAAATTTCATCATTATTTTTCAGACAGTTTTGAGCAATTATTATTTCTTGATGTGTTACAGAGCTACATTCCATTTCTCTTTATTTGTAGGCTCATTTCTTGAACCACTGGGAAGTAAGAGTAGAGAAGGATCTCTTCTTCCCTCTTCTAAGGAAATGCTAACCTTCCAAAGGAATATTCCTCTAATTGGAGCCAAATCTTAAACATTTGTTGAACCACATTTAGCTGTAGTTGGGGATATATGGTATATAAGGTCCTGCACTTACTTATGAATCTCCCTTGTTCCTCTTGTACCATGAAGCAAGAGCCAGAGAGAGTGTTGAAGGGTCTTCTCCAAAGGTAATCCTAGTCATCCTATTCTTTCTCTGCCCTTCTTAGTAACCACAAACGTTCTCATCTCTTTAGTCTTTTGTACCAGGTGGTCAACTTGAAGTTAGTAAGACACTAAAATATGGATTTATACTTAAACTAGTGAAAAAAAAGCACTTAAAGTAATCCTTTCACCAGGTCACATTCATTAACACAGCTAACCAGATATCTCTACGTTGGAATTCAAGTACAGGACCAGCTAATAATAAACTGGTAACTTTTTTACTATTTTCCCTGGATCATTGTGAGTATTTTTTTCTATGTGGAAATCATGTGAGAAGAAACAACCAGACAAAGACTAGGTTGAAGTATACCTAAGTTTCGTGGCTATAATACCATATAAGAATCCCCCCAAATTCACATGATCATTCATTACACGTTTTTGGAGACTTTGTTTTTATTGTCCTCATTATCTTCTTCTTTTTTAAAACATTTTATTTATTTATTTGAAGAGAGAGACACAGAGAGAGAGGGAACACAAGCAGGGGGTGTGGGAGAGGTAGAAGCAAGCTTCCCGCAGAGCAGGGAGCCCAAAACAGGCCTCCATCCCAGGACCCTGGGATCATGACCTGAGCCGAAGGCAGATGCTTAACGGCTGAGCCACCCAGGTGCCCCTGTCCTCATTATCTTCTGTTGTCGTCATCATTGTCATCATCAATCATAATCATCATTTGGATATTACTGGGAGTCTCCATGGCTAAAATCACAGAATAAGAAAATGTTGGAAGAAACTGGGATCTGAGATGGTTTTATTTACTTATTTTAAAGATTTTATTTATTTGAGAGAGGGAGAGCAAAAGAGGAGGAAGGGTCAGAGGGAGAAGCAGACTCCCCACTGAGCAGGGAGCATGATGCATGATTCAATCCTAGGAATCCGGGATCATGACCTGAGCTAAAAGCATTGGTTTAACTGACTGAGCCATGCAGGCCCCACTGAGATGGTTTTAAGTGTAAGGCTACCAGGAAAGGATAGTGACAGAATAATAATGACAAAGATAATTTTCATAATAACATTAACAGCTAGCATTTGTTGGATATTTAGTTTATATCAGACTCTGTGGTCGTTGTCTTATCTATGTGATTTTCCTAATTCTCAAAACAACTCTATGAAGTAGGTACTATTATTTCCATTACATAGATTAGAAAACTAATGGCTAGAAAAGTTAAGTAATTTTCCCAAAGTCCAAAATGACACTAGGGTTCAGTATTATGTTAATTTGAGCATTTGAAAGGAAAGCGATGATTTTATAAATCTTCTTTGAATATATATGTTCTCATCAACTGTACAAGCACAATTTGAAAAGGGGCTAAGCACAGATATAACTTTATGGAATTTTTTGGTATGATATATTCATTCAAATAAAATACTGACTTAGACATCTGTCTTTATTTGGAAAGGCAGTATTCTTTTATTTAGAGTTATATCCTAATTAAAGTTATATCCTAATTAAAGTTATAAATTGTTGAATTTCAATTTTGCCTCTAGCTCTGCTTACTATAAAAGCCTATGGGTTTCTTTTAGTGCATAGTATCTGAACTCCAAGCATTTATTAATATGTAAAAACATCATACTCTTTGCTACACATTTCTGGACTATCTTCTGAAGAATATGTAGTCTGTGCATTTTTTAAAGACTATTTTATTCTTTGAGTGAAACCATCCAGATTTACCGAGTTGACCTTTGGAATTATACGTTTGCCTACATTGAAAAATATCAGCCAAGCATTCCTTTTTTGTGACACCACATAGTGTTCATTTATGAACTCAAGACCAGGAATAGTTGGGCCTTTCTTGATGGGAGTTTTATAGCCATGAGGCAGATTTATGGTGTCCCAGTGTTACTGTGTATCAATAGTAGGAGAACTGGAGTAACGGAATATTTTGGTACTCTGGACTCTGGTAGAACTATTTCTAACAATTATTTCTTTGACATGTCAAGATCTTGATCAGTAATGTTATCTATAGCAACTTGGTGAAAAGGAGAGATTCTTTGAAGGTGGAATATAGTAGAATTAAGGAGATTATTTTTAAAGGAACTTACAGTTACGAGTTTCAAGTGCTTCATTTTAGAAGCCGCTATAAGCTCCATCGCCTCCACTGCTGGAGAACATCTTATATTAACTATTTCCATTCAGTAGTGCTCTGCACATATCGACTGAATATTGTTAAGAGCCATTAAATGTACTTCTTTTTTTAGCAATATAACAAATGACCATGTGGAGGAAACAACTGAGAATTGGATAGGAAGACATGTGCTTAACTACAGTCTAATGTAGGATTTTCATCAAAGGTCATTTTTCTCTTTAGGACCATCATGAATTGGTGAATAACATAAAGCAGCCAGGGCAATGTTTATGCTTGAATTTTATATTTCAACTTCTCTAACACCACTAATAGAAATTTTTATTATGATTTTTTTTCCAAAAGTATTTATCTGCATAAAAGGTTTGTAAAATAAGGTTAGTAAAATAGAAAATCAGAGCAAAGGGAGAAAATAAAATGAAAATATCCTAACTCTATAATAATTTACACAGTTGAACTTCATGTTTATTTCAGAGCTTCCTGACATACAAAATGGGATGAAAAAGAGGAAAATACGGTCAGTAACAGCAGTTTTTGTTTTTTTTTTACCTATTATAGCATAACTGACATTATATTACAAAGCAAACATTATTAATTATTTTAAGGGACATGGCAGGAAACAGAGGCGCCTGCATTATCTACCCTGAGATCCAGATAACCTGGGGGCTGCAAAGATCAATATTTGGGCACGCCTATAAACACTCCAGGGTATACTCATGAGCCAAGGCAACATGGCTGGAAAATCTGTTACACAGTGTACATTATTAGAGAAAAGGGTGTCTCTTAGTTTCCCTGAGGGGAGGGGGAAGCACTTTTCCTTCATCTAAATTCTAAAATACTACATTTATCACACTGAGAATAAATAAGAATAGAT
The DNA here is from genome assembly GCF_010015895.1 of Lontra canadensis. NCBI lineage: Eukaryota > Metazoa > Chordata > Mammalia > Carnivora > Mustelidae > Lontra > Lontra canadensis. Next base: position 1,819,944 of record NW_022631018.1, on the reverse strand, counting down.
TTCTTAAATTCACAGTTAATATTGGCACAGTCATTCACTTTTGGTGTTAATTAATGTAATGATGTGCCATTAATAGAGAATTCTGTTTACATTTAGTTCGGCTTTCACTGTTTCTAGACACAGTCTCATCCGATGTGGCAGGTTACAGCATAATCCAGTTCTCCAAAGGAATTTCTCAGAGTAGGAGATGTAGGGCTTCCCTCCTTGCTTTCTAATAGAAGACACATGATTTCTCTTGGAGAGTGTGAAGACCAGCCAGTTCTTCAGCTACGGTAATGATGTATGAGTATGTGTTCTGCCATTGCCCTACCCTTCCAAACCCAATGAATGGCGTGAAAGGGCAGGGCACTGCAACTTGATGCCTGCAGGAAAAGGGAGACAGATTTTCGTGTAAATGTAGACTTTTGCATAATGAACCAATATACAAGCTTCCAAGTTGTGCAAGTTGTAACGGGTAGTATTTTGGAAACAAACATAAAGGTATAATCAGCTACTAAGATACATAAGCAGAATATGTGGAAAATGTTTTTCTCCTAGAGGGCCTTGTTGAGGGGCGTGGAAAGGAGCTTTTAAAATGAGGGAGACACTAAATCCTGTTGCCATGCAGGGTTGAAAAAGTAAACAGTATACACACTCCCAGGGCTTTTCTTTAAAGAGTCTGGATTGGAATGAGAACAGCAGATCTCACATCCAACTCTTACCATGAAAAGCAGAGGAACTAACTCAAGCTGAGAAGACCATGTCAACTGGTAGCTTGGCTTAAAGTTAAGGGAACAGTATTATAAGAGCTAATATTTACTAGGTAGATGATATTTCCTCCTGGATATTTTTTAATAGCTTAGTTTGAAGTAATATGATTTTTTTAAAAAAAGGGTTTTTTTTTAACTGGATTAGAAAACTACCTTCATCCAGTTGGAATATCCACTGCTATTACAAATCATCTTAACACATTGTGGAGAATTGGTGTTCAGGGTGTTATGGCCTAAACTGTGTTGCTCCCAAATTCATATGTTGAAATCCTAACCCCTGGTACCTCAGAATGTGACTGTATTTAGCACTAGGACCTTATAGATGTAATGAAGGTAAAATTAGGTCATAGGGGTGGACCCTAATCCAATATGACTGGTATTCTTATAAGAAAAGGAAATTAGGACACAGGCATGTACATGTGCAGAGGAAAAGATCAGGTAAGGACTCAGGGAGAAGGCAGCCATCTGCAAGCCAAGGAGCGGGGCCTCAGGAGAAACCAAACCAGTTGGCACTTACAAAATTTCAGCCTTCAGAACTGTGAGAAAATAAATATGGGTTGTTTAAGCCACCCAGCATGTGGTATTTTGTTATGGCAGCCTTAGAGAGTGAAGACACAGGGTATGAAATTTTAAAAATGATCTAGCAAATGTTTTCTGATTTTTAAAAGAATAATTTTCAATATATCTGCTTTAAAGAATAAAATTCATGGGGCGCCTGCGTGGCTCAGTCAGTTAGATGTCTGCCCTTGGCACAGGTCATGATCCCAAGGTCCTGGGATTGAGCCCCACATTGGGCTCCCTGCTCAATGGTGAGCCTGCTTCCCCCCTCCCTCTGCCTGCTGCTCCCCCTGCTTGAGCTCTCCCTCTCTCTAATAAATAAATAAAGTCATAAAAAAAAATAAAATTCACAACTTTCTTCTGAAGTTGGCTGAAGATTCAGAGCTCCTCAGTTTAAATAAGGGTCTCCCTGGCTGGACTGTAAGTTCCTTCAAAAAAGTTGCTGAGCCATATTCTTGTTTTTTGTGCATTCTCTGGGTGATACCATATATTAAGGTACTCACTCTTGAACTTTATTCTTTGATTTTTCATAAAGGAGAAGAAAGTGAATTCTGCAAACTATAAACCAAGAATCTTGCCCTCAATTTGAATCAGAAATCGAGAAAGAATTTATACAAAGATGATTAAAATTTAGTATGGTACCACTAGTAATAAAGAATGTGAGCCTAATCACTCCCTCTTTGGGTCATTATTTCAATGACATTGGACATTACTGTCTAGCTCTTGAAAGACTCTCCAACTTTGACTTCTAAAACATTGCTTTTATCTCTCTTACCTCCTTGACAAGAGCTTCTCTGTCTCCTTCCCTTGCTTTTCCTTTTCTAGGTCCCTGTCAAAGCTGTTGGAGTAACCATTACATTGAATCACACCTCTTGGCATAACCAAAATAAAAGTTTTGTTATTAAAAGAACCTCTAAAATTTATCTCTAGGGCAATCTTGCCCCATCCTGGATGGAAATTGATGACATTCACACCCCTTTTCTATTACATCTTAGAATTTCAGGAACTTAGAAGGTGAGCAGTGATAATGCTGGGAGTCCCCTGTTCCTGCTTGATTCCTTCCACTGTTCTCCTTGGTCAAGCTTTTCCATGTGCTGCCTGCACTCTGAGATCAATCCTTAGAGCCCTAGGAGCTGAGAGGGAAAAAAAAAAAGTTCCTATTGATCTGGATTTATAAGCCAATTCCAGCCTAGGTCATATGCCAGACTTTTTTACCAACTCTAAATTTATATGCTGCTTTGAGGTATGGGGCTGGAACTCAGCAAAGGACATTTCTCAGATTCTTTTGCTTGCTGGTTTCTTTTCAGCTTTGATGAATGGGAGGCACTAGAGGAGCATTAGAAGGCAACAGGAGGGGAAAAAGGAATTTCTTCCCCTTCCCCCAGCTGCCATTTCATCACTCCAGCAGCTGGGGAAAGTGGCTCCAGCTTCCAGCTTCTTTCCGAACTCCCCCACTCCCTTCCCGGAGTTCCTTAGAGGAACCAGCAGCTACGAGAACGTGTTCCCTCAGTGGTTGGAGCTAACCGTTGTTCTTTTTTTTTTTTCCCCTTGAGTTTTTTTGTTTTTGTTTGTTTTGTTTTGTTTTGTTTTTTGTAATTTTCCCTTGAGTTTTAACAGCATTCTTTTTTTTTATTAATGTCTTTTCAGTGTAACAGAATTCATTGTTTATGCACCACACCCAGTGCTCCATGCCGTATGTGCCCTCCATAATACCCATCACCTGGCTCCCCCAACCTCCCACCCCCCACCCCTTCAGAACCCTCAGATTGTTTTTCAGAGTCCATAGTCTCTCATGGTTCATCTCCCCCTCCAATTTCCCTCATCTCCCTTCTCCTCTCTATCTCCCTATGTCCTCCTTGTTATTTGTTATGCTCCACAAATGAGGCCATATGATAACTGACTCTCTCTGCTTGACTTATTTCACTCAGCATAATCTCTTCCAGTCCCGTCCATGTTGATACAAAAGTTGGGTATTCATCCTTTCTGATGGAGGCATAATACTCCATAGTGTATATGGACCACATCTTCCTTATCCATTCGTCTGTTGAAGGGCATCTTGGTTCTTTCCACAGTTTGGCGACCGTGGCCATTGCTGCTATGAACATTGGGGTACAGATGGCCCTTCTTTTCACTACATCTGTATCTTTGGGATAAATACCCAGTAGTGCAATTGCAGGGTCATAGAGAAGCTCTATTTTTAATTTCTTAAGGAATCTCCACACTGTTCCAAAGTGGCTGCACCAACTTGCATTCCCACCAACAGTGTAAGAGGGTTCCCCTTTCTCCACATCCTCTCCAACACACGTTGTTTCCTGTCTTGCTAATTTTGGCCATTCTAACTGGTGTAAGGTGGTATCTCAATGTGGTTTTAATTTGAATCTCCCTGATGGCTAGTGATGATGAACATTTTTTCATGTGTCTGATAACCATTTGTATGTCTTCATTGGAGAAGTGTTCTTGGATCGGTAGAATAAACATTGTTAAAATGTCTATACTGCCTAGAGCAATCTATACTTTTAATGCCATTCCAATAAAAATTCTGCCGGTGTTTTTCAAAGAGCTGGAGCAAATAATCCTAAAATTTGTACGGAATCAGAAGAGACCCCGAATTGCTAAGGAAATGTCGAAAAAGAAAAAACTGGGGGCATCACGTTACCCGTTTTCAAGCTTTACTACAAAGCTGTGATTACCAAGACAGCATGGTACTGGCATAAAAACAGACACATAGACAAGTGGAACAGAGTAGAGAGCCCAGATATGGACCCTCAACTCTATGGTCAAATAATCTTCGACAAAGCAGGAAAAAATATACAGTGAAAAAAAGACAGTCTCTCCAATAAATGGTGCTGGGAAAATTGGACAGCTATATGCAGAAGAATGAAACTCGACCATTCTCTTACACCATACACAAAGATAAACTCGAAATGGATAAAGGACCTCAACTTGAGACAGGAATCCATCAGAATCCTAGAGGAGAACATAGGCAGTAACCTCTTCGATATCAGCCACAGCAACTTCTTTCAAGATATGTCTCCAAAGGCAAAGGAAACAAAAGCGAAGATGAACTTTTGGGACTTCATCAAGATCAAAAGCTTCTGCACAGCAAAGGAAACAGTCAACAAAACAAAGAGGCAACCCACGGAATGGGAGAAGATGTTTGCAAATGACAGTATAGACAAAAGGCTGATATCCAGGATCTATAAAGAACGTCTCAAACTCAACACACACAAAACAGATAATCATGTCAAAAAATGGGCAGAAGACATGAACAGACACTTCTCCAATGAAGACATACAAATGGCTATCAGACACATAACCATTGTTCTGATTCATGTTGCCTACCAGGCAAGCAGGGATCTAGCTAGCCAAATCTCAAAAGTCTGCCCCCTAGTGGGAGATCTTCCCCTGCAGCTTAGAGCCGCAGGCCTACAGAGTCTCCTCCCGTGAACTCTTGAGTCTATACCCCTTTTTGTTTCTGCAAACCAAAAGTTATTTTCTCTTTCAGCCTTTTTATGCTTATGGAAAGCCTTCTCTGGGTTAACTCCTTCTCTCTTTGAAATACCCAGTATAGTTTCTGATTACTTTCTTGACCCGTGAGTTACACAGGTCATGGGGTCAAGCACCAATTGCTGAAGCCAGAGACTGGCCAGAGTTCGTCAACACTGGGACTTTTGTAGCTGAGAGCATGATCTTTTATTAGAAAAAGGATAGGTAGGGAGGATGGTACTAGAGGACAGCTCTGAGACGGAAACTGTAGTTATCATAGTAAAAAACAGCTTTCTATTTTTTCATGGTAAATTAGGGAAAGGAAGAAGAATAGTAACTAAAAAGTAGAGAGTGGGTGTAAGGGAAGAGTTCTGTTCGGAGATGGACATGCATGTTTAAATGCTGGTGGGAAGGACTAATACACATGCAGAGGCAAAAGGACCAGAGAAAGAAGAGATAATGGATGGTGTTGGGCTCAAAAGAGAGTGGGAACCTAGACTGAGGCTAAGCTTTGAATAGGAAGTGGGGCACATTTGCTACAACAGGAGTGAAAAAGGAGGTGCAGGGACTTTTTCTAGGTGTAGGAACTTGTTGGAGCTTACCTCTACTGAACTCTATTTTCTCTATTAAGATGGAGGTAGGTCATTTTCAGGGAGGAAATGGGGAGAATGGATCTATGTTGGGAGTTTGAGGAGAGAGAATCTGTACAAAAGCCTTCTTGTGAAGGAGAGAGAAAGGAGGTCAGAAAAACACATGGGGTTACCAGAAATAGTGAAGGCATCTTTGAATTTAGTAATCATAAATTTGTAAGGGTACCAGTTTTCTCTTGTGTGCCTTTTTCATTTAAATTTTGGTGCGGGAGTGTATGGAGCAAATGCAGAAAAAGTATGAAGAAAGTGTGGAGTTAGTGTGGAGGAAATTTGAAAAAAGTGTGGCGAAAGTGGTCATTTCTTCCAAAAGGAGAGGGACAAGAGAGCTTGAGGTTTTGGCAAAATAATTATTGAGGTGGCAAACCATTATATTCTGGAAAAACAGAGAAAAAAGGCAGAAGGGAGCTGAGGAAAAGGGATACAGCAGAAACTCAAAAGACTAGAGAGTCCAAAGAGATCCAGGAGTGATCCCATGGTAAGCACTGAGATAAGCAGTCTGGAAGGAAAGAAGGGGTATGGTCACAGAGCACAAGGACTTTAAATGATGATTACGGAAATGGGCCACTAAGGTAGAGGGAAATTTGTTGAAGAAGACAATGTCAAGAAAGAAATAAAGAAATATTTATTTCTAATACCTGGGATAAGGCATTGTGTATATGCTCAATGCTTTATACATCCAATGTTAGTTTTCTCTGGTTAAATTGTGAGCCTACCAAAAGCAGGGTCTGTGTCTAAAATATGTTTTGCTCATCTAGAGCCTCACAAAACCTCTTTACCATAGAGTATTTTGAAAGAACAATATATTTTTTAATTTTTAAATTTTAATTCCAATATCCTGAATATACACTGTTACATTAGTTTCAAGTGTACAATATAGTGATTCAACAATTCTATACATGTGATCATCATAATAAGTGTACTCTTAATTAATCCGCATCCCGTATTTCACCCATCCTTCCCCCCACCACACACACACACACACACACACACTCATACCATACCTTTATCCCTTCATCTATCAGTGGACAGTTGGGCTGCTTCCATAGTTTGGCTATTGTAAATAATGCTGCAATAAACATAAGGATGTATACATTCAAAGCAGTGTTTTTGTGTTCTGTGGGTAAATACCCAGTAATGTGATTACTAGATAATAGGAAAGTTCTATTTTTAATTTTTTGAGGAAACTCCATACTATTTTCTACAGCAGGTACACCAGTTGGCATGCCTATCAACAGTGTATGAGCTTTCCTTTTTTCCCACATCGTTGCCAACACTTGTTTCTTTTCTTTTTTTTTTTTTTTTTAAGACTATATTTGAGAGAGAGAGCGAGAGCACAAGCAAGGGGAGTGGCAGGCAGAGAGAGAAGCAGAATCCCTGCTGAGTAAGGAGCCTGATGTGGGACTCAATTCCAGGACCCTGGGATCATGACCTGAGCTGAGGGCAGATGCCTAATCAACTGAGACACCCAGGTGTCCCTCAACACTTGTTTCTTGCGGGGTTTTTAAATTCTATTTTAGCCATTCTGACCAATTTGAGGTGATATCTCGTTGTAATTTTGATTTGTATTTCCCTGATGATGAGGATGTTGAGCATCTGTATGTGTTCTTTGGAAAAATGTCTCTTCATGTTTTCTGCCAATTTTTTAATTGGATTGTTTGGCGGGGTGTTGGTGTTAAGTTGTATAAGTTCTTTATATATTTTGGATATTAACTCCTTATCAGATATGTCATTTGCAAATATCTTCTCCCATTCCATAGGTTGTCTTTTAGTTTTGTTGATTGTTATCTTCACTGTGCAGAAGTTTTTATTTTGATGTAGTCACAATAGTTTATTTTTGCTTTTATTTCTCTTGCCTCTGGAGATATATCTAGAAAAATGTGCTACAGCCAATGTCAGAGAAATTACTGCCTGTGTTCTCTTCTAGGATTTTTATCATTTCAGGGCCCACAGGACCCATTTAGGTCTTTATTTATTTATTTATTTAGCTTATTTTTGTGTATGATGTAAGAAAGTGGTCCAGTTTCTTTCTTTTGCAGGTAGTTGTCCTGTTTTCCCAGCACCATTTGTTGAAAAGACTGTTTTTTTCCCCATTGCATACTTTTTTAAAAATTTTTTAAAATATTATTATTTTTATGCTTTCAGATAAGGTTCTATTTTATTTATTTTTATTTTCTATTAGTTTCAGAGGTACAGTTTAGTGATTCATCAGTTGCATATAACATTCAGTGCTCATTAGATCACATGCCCTCCTTAATGCCCATCACCCTGTTACCCCATCTCCCCTCCCACCTCCCCTCCAGCACCTCTCAGTTTGTTTCCTATAGTTAAGAGTCTCTTATGGTTTTTCTCCATCTCTGATATCATCTTTTTCTCTTTCTTTCTTTCTTTCTTTCTTTCTTTTTTATGTTATCTGTACACCCAAAATGGGCTCAAACTTACAATTCCAAGATCAAGGGATATCCAAACATTGACTTTATATCCTACAACTTCACTGAATTCATTTATCAGCTATAGTAGCTTTTGGTAGACTCTTTAGGCTTTTCTATATGTAGTATCATGTCATTTGCAAAGAAGTATTACTTCTTCCTTACCGATTTGGATGTCTTTTATTTCTTTTTCTTGTCTGATTGTTGTGGCTAGGATTTCCAACACTACGTTGAATAAAAGTGGACATTCTTGTCTTGTTCCTGATCTTAGCAGGAAAGCTCTCAGTTTTTCACCATTGAGGGTGATGTTAGCTGTGAATTCCTTATATGTGGGTTTTATTATGTTGAGGTATGTTCCCTCTAAACCCACTTTGTCAAGGGTTTTAATCATGAATGGGTGTTGTATTTTGTCAAATGCTTTTTCTGCATCTATTGCAATGATCATATGAGTCTTATCCTTTTTCTTATTGATGTGATGTATCACATTGATTGGCAAATATTGAACCACCCTTGCATCCTGGGAATAAATCCCACTCGATTGTGGTGAATGATTTTTTTAATATATCATTGCATTCCATTTGCTAATATTTTGTTGGGGATTTTTGCATCTATGTTCATCAAAGATATTGGCCTGTAGTTGAAAGAACAATATTTTAATAAAATAATGAAAATGGAAATTCAGGGATTTTTTTTTTTAAAGGATGCTCCATGCTGGGGCTTAAACTCACATCCCTGAGATCAATACCTGAGCCAAGATCAAGAGTCAGACACTTAACTGGCTCACCAACCCAGGCTCCCCTCGGGGAATTTTCTTGACCTGTTTCATTGCCTTCAGGATGATAAGATATGAATATTCTCTGCAGCTTTAGCAACTGAAGGTCTAGATGGGGTCAATTATTTACCCAAGGTGAGCTAAAGCTAACTTCAAATATACAGAAACTTCATGGAGTTAAAAAAAGAACACATCCCTTTGTATTTGTTATAACACAGAGCATTTCCTTTTTTCATTTGTTTGTTTTCTTCCCATACATGGCTTTGTAAAATCAGTAATGTAATGGCTATTACTCGGCATAAAGTGCAGGCTCAAAGGGGTGTGGCACTGAAAGGTAGTCATAGTCCAGCCACTTGTCATTTGAGAGAAATGAGAAGTGTAAATGACTCCCCTCTTGTCATCTTTCCTGTTTCAGAACCACAGGAAAGATGATGCTCTGCTCATTTCCCCCTGTGATCCCTCCTCCTTACTTCTATACAACATTTCAGTTGGACCAGCCCTTTTTGCCTCATGCCCACCATCTCACTTGACATGGTTTAGGATTACGTTATCAACCAAGTGGTACTTAGAGAATTAAAATGCCTCTAAAGTCATATCTATTCAAAAGTGACATCCCATGTGATGCTCCCACTTCTGATGACATTTATCTTGCTCAGAAACTTTTTTAAAAAAGATTTATTTATTTATTCATTTATTTATTTATTTGGGCGAGAGGGGCAGAGGGAGGGAGAAACGTAGGCAGACTCCTGAACATAGAGCCCAATGAAGGGCTCAAGCTCATGACCCTGAGCTCATAACCTGAGCTGAAACCAAGAGTTGGACACTTAACTGCCGGCACCTACCCACTCTTCATCTCATTGCTCAGAAACTCTGAATGAATTTATCACTCCAGAGGTGGATTGAAAGTTATTTACAAAAGTGAAAGATCCAAGGCTTACTAATGATTTACTTTTTAAAAAATAAATTTGGGGGATGCCTGGATGGCTCAGTTGGTTAAGCATCTATCTGCCGTCAGCTCAGGTCATGATCCCAGAGCCATAGGATCCCACATCAGGCTCTTTGTTCAGCTCTCCCTGCTTGTGCTTTCTCTCTCTGTGTCTGACAAATAAGTAAATAAAATCTTTTTAAAAAATAAATAAATAATGAATTTGAAATGAAACAACTGAAATGTCTTTCAGTGGATGAATGGTTAAGCAAACACTGCTATATCCATGCAATGGGATACTGCTCAGCAAAAAAATGAATGAACTATTGATACAGGAAACAATACAGGTGGACCTCAAAGGCATCATGCTTAGTGAAAAAAGCCAGTCTTGAAAGACCGTTGGGGCACCTGGGTGGCTCAGTGGGTTAAGCCTCTGCCTTCAGCCTAGGTCATGAGCTCAGGGTCCTGGGATCAAGCCCAGCACTGGGCTCTCTGCTTGGTGGGGAGCCTGCTTCCCCCCCTCCCCGCCGCCTCTGCCTGCCTCTCTGCCTACTTGTGATCTCTCTCTCTCTGTGTCAAATAAATAAATAAAATCTTTAAAAAAAGAAAAATTATATACTATACGATTCCACTTACATAACTACTCCCCACACGACAAAACTATGAAGTTGGAGAATAAATTAAAGAACAGGGACAAAGTTGGGGAAGTATGACTATAAAAGAGGGGCATGAAGAATTCTTACATACTGATAGAACCGTTTTGTATCTTACTCTTCTTCATCACCAAACATAGTTACAAATTTTTTCTTGTGTTACTCTCTTAGTGACTTTCAAATATATAACACAGTATTATCAACTGCAGTCACTATGCTGCACATTACATACCCAGGACTTATTTATTTTATAATGGGAGTCTGTAGCTTTTGGCTTCCGTTGCCCATTTTGCCCATACTCTACACCCTACCTCTGGAAGCTACCTATATGTTTCCTGTATCTATGAGGTGTTTTTTTTCTTTTTAGATTCCACATATAGGTGAGATAATATGGTACTTGTCTTTTTCTGACTTGTTTCACTTAGCATGGTGCCCTCAAGGTCCATCTATGTTGTTATAAATGGCAGATTTTTCCTTCCTGTTTTGTGGCTGAATACTACTCCATTTTGGGTGTGTGTGTGTGTGTGTGTTCCACGTTTTCTTTATCCATTTATCTCCCAGTAGACACTTAGGTTGTTTCCATATCTTGGCCATTATAAATAATGCTGCAATGAACATGGGGCTACAAATAACTTTTTGAGTTAGAATCTTTGTTTCCTTTAGATAAATATCTAGAAATGGAATTGCTGGATCATATGGTAGCCTCTTTTTAACTTTTTAAGGAATCTTCATACTGTTTTCCATAAAGCTTCACCAACTTACATTCCCATCAACAGTGCACAAGGTTTCTTTTTTCTCTACATCCTCACCAACACTTGTCATTTCTTATCTTTTTGATAATAGCCATTCTAACAGGTGTGAGGTGATACCTCCTTGTGGGTTTGATTTGCATTTTCCTAATGAATAGTGATGTTAATTTAAGCACATTATATGACAACAATTATCTGGATGTCTTCTTTGGAAAAATATCTATTCAGACCCTCAGCATATTCTTAATCAAATTGGGCTTGGGTTTTTGTTTTGTTTTGTTTGGTATTGAGTTGTACAAGGAGTTCTCTATGTTGACTTTAACAGTGGCTGCATGAATTTGTTTATGGTATCAGTTCCCTAGAAGTAAACACATACACCTGAACACACACATACAGGCAAATGAGTGCATATAAAAACTAGTGAAAACTGAATAAGGTATGTAGTCCAAATAGCAGTTGTATTAGTCAGGATTCTCCAGAGAAAGAGCCAGAATGTATGTATTTCCCTTATATGAAATTAGGAGCCAGTGAGCCAGGAAAGCCAGTGTTACAGTTTGAAGACCTGAGAACCAAGGGAACCAATGCTGTCAACTCTAGTCCAAGTCTGAAGGCCTGAAAACCGGGAGCACTGAGAGCAGGAGGACCTTGTCTCCACTCAGCAGTCAGGAAGAAGCAGGATGAATTCCACCATCTTCCACTTCCTTTTTTTATTCAGGCCCTCAAGGGATTAGATGATGCCCACTTATGCTGGAGAGGGTCATCTGTTTTACTCAGCCTACTCATTCAAATGCTAATCTCCTCCAGAAAGATGAATACAGACACACTCAGAAATAATTTTTAACCAGCTATCTAGGCATCCTGTGACCCAATCAAGGTGACACAAAAATTCACCATCACAGCAGTATTGTACCAATGTCGATTTCCTGTTTTGATTTTGTGTATGTAAGACATTTATATAAAACGTCACCATTAGGGGGTGTTAGACAAAGATTACACAGGACTTTGTATACTGTTTATGCAACTTCCTGTGTCTAGAATTTTTTTTTTTAAGTTTACAAATCAGTTTGAAAAGAGTTAAGATTACTTACATTCTTATTGAAAGGTAAAGAAAGGGCCCCACTCTATTCTAAGAACAATTCTCTCTAAGATTATAAGAAAGCCCAGAGAATAGCTCGCAGCAGAGCATTGAGTGAATCTTGCTCTTGGTTATACTCCGATCCTATTAGACTGGTTCCCTTTTAATTGTATTTCCTCATTTACTGAACTTCCTGCTCCTAAACTTCCATCTGCCAGTGCCTGGTGTGAGTGAACATTCCAGACCCCAACCACTTGTCTACCTGGCTCATTATTTTTACATCTCTACTAGGCTGGATAAAGGAAAGTACACATGGTAAGTACAAAGTACAAAGAAAAGTACAAAGTACAAAGTCTGTACTTTCTGATTATGTTATTTGCATACACCATCCCCAGCTTAAATGACCTTTCCTTATAGGGCCTTTTCTTTGTTTACCAGTCTAATTTCTTCAATCTTGCCCCATTATTCTCTCTTGGAGTAAGTACAGGTATTTTCTATTGTCACACTCCCCACACTTTGTACTCATATTTGTTTGTTTATCCATTTGGATAAATGGATAATATCCATTATATCATGTTTGTTTGTTTATCCATTTAATGTTAATCTCCTCACTAGACTAGGGGCTCAATAGGACGGAGACTATCTATTTCTTTCCTTAAGTGGGGAGGAAGCCATGTGCATGCATGGGCCTACAGTGTTCTTGGCCAAAAGTAGGAAAAACAAAGACAAAGAATCTGAGGTGGGAGATTTCTTGGAAATTTGATGAAGAGTAATGAAGCCAGTGTGGCTGTGTAAAGTAAGCACAGGGGAAACCATAGGAAATGAGGGCAGAGAGGTAACAGAGACTAGGGAGTGGGGAGGGTGAATTTAGGGCTGTGTAGATCTATAATTATTCTAGGTGAGTTGAGAAATCTAGGAGGGTTTTAAGGATAAAAGTGGCATGACATGTTTTTTAAGGTATTTCCATTTTATGATTCCCTAGTATCTCTTTAAATTAAACAAATTTAAAAGAGGAAAAGAGGGAGGTTATTTATCAATTCCCTAAAATCTCACACCTACCTAGAAGAGCCCATGCGAAGGGTTTTTCTTGTATCATTTCCTTTGGTTCAATTATTTACCACATTTAACAAATTAAGAAACTGAGTCTTAGGGAGGTTACAAAAATTACCTAAAGTCTGGGGTGCCTGGATGGCTCAGCCATTGGGCATCTGCCTTCAGCTCGGGGCATGATCCTAGGGTCCTGGGATTGAGACCCACATTGGGGTCCCTGCTCAGCAAGAAGCCTGCTTCTCCCTTCCCCACTTCCCCCACTTTGTTCCCTCTCTTGCTGTGTCTCTGTCAAATAAATAAACAAAAATCTTTTTTAAAAATTACCTAAAATCATAAATAGTAAATTGCAAATTTCTAATGCAAACCTAGCTCTGTTCATCTCAAAGCACATTCCATGAACTATTCTGCTATAATTCTGGAGTATGATTTAATTCTGGAGTGGAAGGAAATAAGGCTATAGAAGTAGGCAGTCTTCAGATTGTCAAAGATTTTGTATACCATGTATAGTAGATGCTTATATATTTGATCTGTCTCGTTTTCCCTCCCCTTCCTGCTCAGCTATCCATCATAGTACCTTCTCCCCAGGGCTGGGCTGGGTACCTGATTTGTAGCTGGCCTCTCAGAGTGACTCATTCATTCCTCTAGCTATAGTGATTGAGCCAAAAATGAACATGTGATCCCAGCCAGGCCAATCCAAGGCTTTCATTTGGAAGTTTCTTATTGAAACTAGAGAAGAGAATTTCTCTTCTGGATCTTAGAGATGGGAATATATAATCAGGAAATACCACCAATCATCCTTCTTGCCACATGGAAAAACTAGTCCACAATGGGAAAAAAAATAATCTGGGTGTAATACCCTTCATTGTCAGTCAATTCAGGAATGCTTTGTAATATAACCCAGAACAGGTGTGGAAAGATGGAATGAATGTTCTTTTCATTTTTATGTGAGGCTTATTAACATTAGTACTCACAATATAAAGTCAATGACTTGTAAATGGGTAGAATCTCTCAATCAGCAATAAGTTTCTTAAAGAAAATCAGTCTTCTCTATTTTGAGCTGTCTGTGCATTCAGACAAAATGGTCCTCCAACTGGACTGAAGACTTCCATCTACTATTCTTTCTCTCCTCCAAACTCACCTTATTAAATCAACAAACATTAAGATCCTTCTTTTAAAAAGTCTGCAGAAATGGGACAGAAGTGACGTCAGAGTCTATGATTTGTAAGAATGAGAAAAACAGAACCACAGTGTGTAATTGGTGCCTATCACACCTCTGTTCAAAGCCCCTAGAGACTCTCCATCACATTTAAGATAAATCCAAGTCTTCACCATGTCCTACAAGTCTACAGCTTTCTTTCTGACCTCAGCTTCTACTGATTTCCTTCTTGCCCACTCCACTCCAAACAATGGGGTTCTTGCTATTTCCCAAACAGTCCAAGCACTCCTACTTCAGAATGTACACTCTGTTTCCACTTTCTGAAACACCTTTCTCTCATATACCCACATGGCACTCTCAACTTCTTTCAAGTCTCCATGCAGACGTCATTGAGGCTTCTACTGTCCTCCCTAAATAAAACAACCTACCCAAACTTATGTGCTATTCCCTTTATAGTACTTCTCACTACCTATTTGTTTATTTGTTAATGGTCTGTTTCCCTTCACTGAAACATAAGCTTCATAAAAGCAAGGACTCTATTGCTTTGGCCATGATCCCCCACATCCTCTAGCACATAGTAGTGAGTGCTCAGTAACTATTCTTTGATTGGATAAATGAATGCAATTTGACATTCATTGTGACAATGTGTTAATAACTGATCTGTAATTATTGCTGAATTATTTAGACTTCCTTGAGTCTTGTTATTCTTAAATTAACATCACTAAACATTTTCGTTTTCTAAAATCAGACACACACACACACACAGAGTTTTAAGAACCACTGGTTTCATAGAAAGGTAAACATAGTTAAGAATATTTTGGTGATAAAATGAAGGATAAAATTGAAGGAGATAAAACGGTTAGCAGACTCTTGTAGTTCAAGCTTTGAATGAAGGAATATTGGACTAGACAAGTGAAAATGGATAAAAGTGATATTTTTAAAAGTTAGGTAGGAATATTAACAGAACTTGGGAAATGTCTGTCAGGAATGAGTTAAAGGGAATAGTCAAGGGTCACTCCATATTTCTAGGTTGGGGTGAATGGTTGGTGATAATGCTACCAGTTGAGAGAAAGAATACAAGGGGGTGATGTGAAGGTGGTGATAATCATCAGGTTAGTTTGGACAAGACTGACTTGAGATATTGGTGAAGAAGACACTCAAGGAAATATGGTAAGCAGACTACTGGACATAAAAGGCTGAAGGTCAAAGTTGTGGTCCACAGGTTTAGATTTTGCTGTCAGGTCCAACAATTCCAACCTGTAAAATGGTCCTTAATGAAATCATCACCATTCCCCTAAACCACTCTCGTGCTTCCTTTTGTGTTATCTCTAGAGCAATATATTCAAGTTTCACCATCTTATAAGTGGAAAGATATGTGAAGTAACTTTTTTCGAATTTATTTATTTTTAAAGATTTTTTTTAAAAAATTTATTTAATTATTTGACAGAAAGAGAGATCACAAGTAGACAGAGAGGCAGGCAGAGAGTGGAGGTAGCAGGCTCCCTGCTGAGCAGAGAGCCCGACGTGGGGCTCGATCCCAGGACACTGGGACCATGACCTGAGCTGAAGGCAGAGGCTTTAACCCACTGAGCCACCCAGGTGCCCTCAAATGTATTTTAACAAGTAATCTCTATACCCATTGTGGGGCTCAAACTCATGATCCCAAGATCAAGAGTCAGATGGTGTATGACTGACCCAGCCTGGCACCCCTGAAGTAACTCTTTTTTTTTTTTTTTTAAGATTTTATTTATTTATTTGACAGAGAGAGATCACAAAAGTAGGCAGAGAGGCAGGCAGAGAGTGGAGGAAGCAGGCTCCCCGCTGAGCAGAGAGCCCAATGTAGGACTGGATCTCAAGACCCTGAGATCATGACCTGAGCCGAAGGCAGAGGCTTAACCCACTGAGTCACCCAGGCGCCCTCAAATGTATTTTAACAAGTAATCTCTATACCCATTGTGGGGCTCAAACGCATGATCCCAAGATCAAGAGTCAGATGGTGTATGACTGACCCAGCCTGGCACCCCTGAAGTAACTCTTTTTTTTTTTTTTTTAAGATTTTATTTATTTATTTGACAGAGAGAGATCACAAGTAGGCAGAGAGGCAGGCAGAGAGTGGAGGAAGCAGGCTCCCCGCTGAGCAGAGAGCCCGACGTGGAGCTCGATCCCAGGACTCTGGGATCATGACCTGAGCTGAAGGCAGAGGCTTTAACCCACTGAGCCACCCAGGTGCCCTAAGTAACTCATTTTTAAATTAGGTATAGTTTTACTGATAATATAAATGCACGAAGTTTGCTTATCAAATAAGAAGTCACAAAGAGAAAACCTATGTCCCTATCTGAACCATTATTACTGCCCTGAAACAACCTCTTTTAGTTTTTAGCTTTTAATGATAGGCTTAATCTTTAAATTTCTAGATATTATACTATTTCTTGGTTTATCATTTTACACATTTTCCATTAATGTCCTGTAATGCAGTCCTATCATCCTAAGCTAATTTTATCACAATTTTGGTCGCATCAACAGAATGTTTACATTATTGAGACAACATAAAGATTTTATTTATTTATTTATTTGTCAGAGTGAGAGAGAACACGAGCACACAAGCAGGCAGAGCCGGAGAGAGAAGCAGGCTCCCTGTTGAGTAAGGAGCCAGATGCAGGACTCGATCCGAGGACCCTGGGATCATAACCTAGGCCGAAGGCAGCGGCTTAACCAGCTGAGCCACCCAGGCGTCCCGTAACAACATAAAAACTTCAGAACCAAGCACTGAACAGATAGCTTAATTAGCTTTTCTTGTTTGGCCCAAATTTAGCTTTTCTTTCAAATTTACTTAGCTTTTTCATTTGCTTAGGTTTTTTTCATATCTATTCTTCATTTTTATAAATGTTCCATTATGCTTATTAAATTTTTACTGTCCTCTCTAAATATACTGCTATCAACATTATTTTTTAATTATTTTTATTAACATATAATGTATTATTAGCCCCAGAGGTCCAGGTCTGTGAATCGCCAGGTTTACACACTTCACAGCACTCACCATAGCACATACCCTCCCCAATATCCATAACCCAACCACCTTCTCCCTACCCCTCCACCCCCCAGGAACCCTCAGTATCAATATTATTTTTAAAAATCTCCAACATGTCATATAATCTCTCAGTTTCATGTTTTTTTTTTCTGGAGACAACCCCAAACCCTCTGTCATCTTGCTCCAATTTAAGCAGTTGCTTCTAGGCCAGCTGAGTGTCTCATCTTGGCTCTTTAATCTTAATCATCAAAGTAGAACTGAATTTTGTCATTTTTCTATATTGGGTATCTAGTTTACCAAGACCCATTGTATTCCTCTTTCTTGTTTTATGCCCTTATTTTACTGGAGAAATTGTCTAATAGCTTTCTATAAAGGAGTACTTAATAGGTCCTTTTTTTTTCACTTTGTTTTTTTGTTGTTTTTTTTTTGGTTCTTGGCTGTCTGAAAAAACCTTATTTAGCTTCACATTTGACTGAAATTTGGCTAGCTATAGAATTTCATCTTGGAAATTGACTTCCCTCAGAAGTTAACAGGTACATTTCCACTGATTTCCTGGTGTCTAATGCTGTTTCTAAGAAGTCCAATGTCATCTGATTTTGTTTTTCTTTTAAAGATTATTTATTTGGGCACCTGGGTGGCTCAGTTGGTTGGGAAACTGCCTTCAGCTTGGGTTATGATCCTGGAATTCCAGGATGGAGTACCACACTGGGCTCCCTCCTTGGCAGGGAGTCTGCTTCTCCCTCTGACCCTCCCCCATCTCATACTCTTCCTCATTCTCCCTCTCTCAAATAAATGAATAAAATATTTTTTTAAAGATTTTTTATTTATTTGACAGATAGAGATCACAAGTAGGCAGAGAGGCAGGCAGAGAGAGGAGGAAACAGGCTCCCCGCTCAGCAGAGAGCCCAATGTGGAGCTCTATCCCAGGACCCTGGGATCATGACCTGAGCTGAAGGCAGAGGCTTTAACCCACTGAGCCACCCAGGCGCCCCTAAAATCTTTTTTTTAAAGATTTTATTTATTTATTTGACAGAGAGAGAGCACAAGAAGGGGGATGGGCAGAAGGAGAGGGAGAAGTAGGCTCCCTGTTGAACAGGGAGGGCAATGTGGTATTCAATCCCCAGTCCCTGGGATTATGACCCCAGCCGAAGACAGTCGCTCAACCAGTTGAGCCACCCAGGTGCCCTAAATGAATAAAATCTTTAAAAAAAATTATTCATTCATTTAGAGAGCACAAGCAGAGACAGAGGGAGAGGAGAGAGAGACTCTCAAGCAGACTCAGTGCTAAGCATAGATCCTGGAGCTGAGAGCCTGGCTGGAACCCAACATGGGGCTCAATCTCACCATCCTGAGATCAAGAACAGAGTTGAAATCAAGAGTCGGATGCTTAATCAACTGAGTCACCCAGGTGCTCCTGATTTTGTTTTCTTTTCATTGTAACTTAACTTTTCACCTTTTCTCGGGAAACTTTTAGGTTCTCTTCTTCATCACTTCATTACTGTGTAATTCCAAAATTTCATAACACTGTGGTTTGGGTCTGTTTTCCTTTTCTAGGCTGACACTCATTAACCTCTTGTCACTATAGCACATTTAATTTATAATTTAAAATTTATAAAGTAAAATTTCCCCATATTGTTGCGGCTTTCTTTTTGCAAACCTTCTATCTATTAGAAATGGGGTCTCCTGGGTTTCCCTAATTCTTTCATCTTTTATTTCCTATTTCCCTCACATATCCTTTACGCTACTTTCCAGAAGATTAGATTATCTTGAGTTTAGCTTTCTACACATGCTGAATTCTTTACTGTAGGCATCATGTGGTTTGTTTTTATGAATTCTTTTTTATTTGATGATGGGTTCATCCCATAGCATTATCCTTTGTTTTAAGGAAGTCACAATTTCTCACCTGAACATATGAATTAAGGTAGGTGTTTATGGGGCACTGGGGTGGCTCAGTGGGTTGGGCATCTGCCTTCAGCTCAGGTCATGATCCCAGGGTCCTGAATTAAGCCCCGCATCGGGCTCTCTACTCAGCAGGGAGCCTGCTTCCCCTTCTCTCTCTGCTTGCCTCTCTGCCTGCTTGTGATCTCTCTCTCTCTCTCTCTCTCTCCCAAATAAATAAGTAAATAAAATCTTTAAAAAAGAAAAAAGTAAGGTTTTTGCCAAGGGAGGGATGGCTGCAGAGGGTCGGGGAGTAAGCCAATTGAAGTCCTATTAATCTGACTGATTTATGCCACCTCCTTCTCTTCTGCTTCTCAGCTATTAGCCTGCAAAAGAGTTTTCTCTCAATGAATTCCTGATGCATTGAAGGCCCAGTTGTGAAATCCTATCCCACCCCAATTTGTGGGATAGGATGTAGACTTTATAGTTGAGGTAGTTTTCATCAAGATTTAAAATTATAAGCAATAAAGAATTTATTGTTTCAAGTTCATAAAAAAGAAGTAAAATTTCTGTTCAAGTTAAGGTACTATTGTAATGTCCTTATAGACCAAAATATTAGGAATAGTTATCTCTGGGTGATCAGAATATATGATCAGGAAGAAAAAAGCTCAAAAGGTTGGCTGAAATAAAATCAAGGAATAAGGGATGAAGCCTACGTGAGGTAGGAATATAATGATGTATGAGTTAAGGTGTGAGAGAAGTGGTACCGAAGTTAGTGGAAAGACCATGGGTTAAATCTGATGAACTAGTACGGAGCTAAATGTTGATAACAATTCCCTGGGAAAGGGGGGGATGGTGACTGAAATGGAGTAGTACTAAAAACCATGGACCATTGAGTGAGTTGTCTGCACAGTCCTTGTAATCCTATAAAAAGTGGGCAAGAGCTTTGGCAGGGGAGAAGGGGGCAGATGGACAAGACTCTGAGCCATATATTAAAATCCTTCATGTCTGGGGTGCCTGGGTGGCTCAGTTATGATCTCAGGGTCCTGGGACTGAGGCCTGCATTGGGCTCTCTGCTCAGCAGGGAGCCAGCTTCCCCCTCTCTCTCTGCCTGCCTCTCTGCCTACTTGTGATCTTTCTCTCTGTGTCAAGTAAGTAAATAAAATCTTAGAAAAAAATCCTTCATGTCTAATTAAGAATTGTCCAAAGATAATGTGGATTAGGGAGTTGGTAGACCACACCTCCAAGACTTGCTCCTTTATTCAATGAAATATCCCACTGTACTCAGCTGTAACTAAAGTGGGCTGTTTATAAGTGGCAGCTTTTAGAATCAATCTAAGAAGAATCATATTTCTAACAAAGCATTATTATTATATTTCTCCTCCATTTAGCATCATTTATGTGGTAGACATTTTATGCAGTGTTGAAAATCTCTAGTTTCAGGGTGGCTCAGTTGGTTGAGCATCTGCCTTCAGCTCAGGGCATGATCTCAGGGTCATTGAATCAAGATCCTCATCAGGTTCCCTGCTCAGTGGGGAGTCTGCTTCTCCCTGCCTCTGCCTCTCCCCACTCATGCTCTGTCTCTCTCTCTCTCTCTCCTTCTCAAATAAATAAATAAAACCTTAAAAAAAAGGAAAATTTCTACTTTCTTACTAAATTGCTGTTTAGTATTTCAAAAGCTTCATTTGCATGCATACCTAATTGTGTTAATGAATTCAGAGTAAAGGAAAATGAAAAGGTGGGGGGAGGCTCTGAGATACAACACGCAACCTTTCAAGTCTAAGAAATTCTATAAATCCCCTACTGATTTACAGAAGTCTTTCAGTTGTTTACATACCAACCAATTGTCTTGTCTGCCCAGGTCTGGCTGACCCACTTCCTGGTTTGATAAAGATTGCTTGGAAGCCAAGAAAACATTGGCAAGATTAGTCAGATTCATTCAGAGGAAGTTACTTAAGAACTCATTTTATTTATGTTCCTTTATAAATATTTCTACACCCACCCTTTACCTAAACTGTTCACAGTGCAGCCCCTCAAAAAAAAAAAAAAAAAAAAACCACAAAACACTGGAATTATAATGAAAACAAATTTATATTCTGGTACTCCTTTGGTGGTCCTATGTTTATGATCAGTGCCCAAAATTAGTGCAGAGTTTAGGAGTGTTCTTTTTTTTTAAACCTCTCATAACATGTGGTAAAAGTAATCCTGCTAGTATACCCCCTCCCTTCAGTCCTAAAGTTCATTTCTTCTTCCAATTCTATAGTCCTTTAATATTCACTCAGTATTTTGTAGACACTAGGATTCTGCCTAATGAGGTCCAGGAGCCCATATGGTTTAAATAGGTTGAATTATCTGCTTTATGTTAAGGAAACATCCAAAGGAGACCATTTGCTACCAGAATTCTTTCAATTCCACTGACTTCGAGTCCCCCAAATTTATGAAAATGCAAACTGATTTTCATATGTAATACACATACACGTATGTGTACATATATATATATATATTTTTTATTTGAGAGAAAATGAGAGCACACGAGCAGGGGGAGGAGCAAAGGGAAGGGCAGAGGGAGCCCAACAAGCAGACTCCATGCTGAGTGCTGAGTCCAACATGGGGCTCTGATCCCACAACGCTAATAATGAAGGAGACTCAGAACAAAGGCAACCCTCGGCAAAGGGCCCTGTCCTAAAAGGGAACTACCCTTCCTAAAAGGAAAAAGACCCCATCACCACCCTGGAAAGAGCCCCCAACTCTTTCTGCGTAAATAACTACCTGATTGTAGATGAGCACATGGACAAAAACCTGATTGGGTGACAGCGCTGGGAGGGTTAATCAGATTAAAACAGCCTTCCAACAGTCTCCTAAAAACTGCCAGATTTAGAAGCTCTAAAGGCTTCCTTAGAGGCACCATCTCCAAATACAGCCACACAGGGGATTAGAACTTCAACATACTCATTTTTGGAGAAATACAGACATTCAGTCCGTAACACCAATACCCTTATTTTATAAAGCAGAAAAAGATCCAAAAAGAATGATAGAAACTCAAGATTAAAAGGAACCTAAAGATTATGAAGATCAACATTTCCTCTGATGTTTTCTACCAAAACCTTTTAAATAACTTGCTAAATAAATTCATGGCAAAACTGGATTTCTTAGTTACTTGATTCTCAGTTGAAAGCTTTTTCCTGTGATGTTACTACCCTCTCTCCTTGGACATGTCTCTTAAGTCTTTTCCAAGTTGTTACTGATTCCCTTTTATGGCAGGAGAATCCACTGCTCTGAGGTTCTTAACTCAGATCATGTTCAGGGGCTTAAAGAACTATTTGAGGTTTTATGACAATTTTTGTGTTGTTGCTGGTTTTTGTTTTAGATGTGTAGCTTTTATCAGGTTTAAAAATAGCTGATGCCAGCAAAAGAGTCCATCCACTAAGCAGTAACTTTTTCTATCTTACTGACTCAGTCTTCTGATTTGCAAGTCTCTCTTGATGCTAGATATGGAATATCCTCTAAAAATAAAACAAACAAAAAAACCTAGTAAGAAGTATTTGGGCATTCAAAGTACTGAGCTTCATGCTAAGAATAGAAAAATAAATAACATAATTTTGTAATAAAGACTTAGCTAAAGACAGAATAATAAGGAAGAGTTGAAGAGAAGTGAATTTATTGAACACACAAATTTTTCTAACTCTAAAAAACATTTTTTTTTTAATTTAACCATGCTGTGAAAATTCCCAATTTGACCTTCCTCCCCCCTTCTGAATCTTATTAAAGCTGCAGGGTATTGGGCACAAAGTATCTAACCAGTTTTTTTTCTCATTTTGAGTTGATGTTATGTTGGGGAAAGGATGAAATTTAGTGGCGTTGCACTTATTCTGCAAGTGGACAAGTAGAGGCTTTCATTTTCAATTTTTTTTTTAAATTGAAGTATAGTTGAACACATAATGTCACATGAGTTTCGGATGCATAGCATAGTGATTCAACCAACAGCTATGGTCACCACAAATGTAGCTATCATCCGCCACCATGCAGTGCCATTGACTATATTCACTATGCTGTACCTTTTACCACATGACTTATTCATCCCATAGCTGGAAGACTATGTCTCTCAATGCCCTCTACCCATCTTGCCCATCCTCCCCTCTGGCTACCATCAGTTCGCTCTCTGTATTTACGGGTCTAATTTTCTTTTTGTTGGTTTATTTATTTGTCTTGGTTTTTATATTCCACATATAAGTGAAATCATATGATACTTGTCTTTCTCTGTCAGACATATTTCACTTAGCATAATATCCTCTAGGTCCATCCATGTTATCACAAATGGCAAGATCTCTTTTTTATGGCTGAGTAATATTCCGTTGTATATATGTACACATCTTCTTTATCCATTCATCTATCAATGGACACCTGAGATGCTTCTGTACCTTGACTGCTATAAATAGTGCTGCAATAAACATAGAAGCTTTCATTGTTTTATTTTAATTCCTAGAAAAAAATATACATTCTTTTTAAAACTCTCTAATTCATACACATTAGACTGGAGTTGATCCCAACAGAGATATATAGCAGAAAGTGAGGATACATTTAAGAATGATAGTTAATCAACTCTACAGCCAGTATTTGCAGAGAAAATCTAAAAAAGGAGGGAAATCTCTGAAGAAATTCAGTGGTGATTATATGAACTTAAAGGCTATATTTAAAACAAATGTGGGTGCACCTGGGTGGCTCCTTTGTTGGGCCTCTGCCTTCGGCTTGGGTCATGATCCCAGAGTCCTGGGATCGAGTCCTGCATTGAGCTCCCTGCTCGGAGGGAGGCCTGCTTCTCCCTCTCTCACAACCCCAGCTTGTGTTCTCTCTCTCTCACAGTCTTTCTCTCTGTCAAATAAATAAATAAAATCTTTGAAAAAAAAATCAAACGTGTAAGAAAGGCCCAAGACAAATAAGTAATAAGGGCCTTGAAGCAAGATGCACACGACCGCCAGTCTCTGTGAGACGCCAGAAGCAGGTTCAAAAAG
The DNA here is from genome assembly GCF_010015895.1 of Lontra canadensis. NCBI lineage: Eukaryota > Metazoa > Chordata > Mammalia > Carnivora > Mustelidae > Lontra > Lontra canadensis. The sequence continues at coordinate 1,795,780 of NW_022631018.1, read as the reverse complement.
GACCATAACATTAACATGTACTAGAAAAAGACTGAGCTCAGAATGCACTATACAATTTGTTGTACATATCTTCCTCGACTTATAATGGGGTTACATCCGGGAGCTGCAGCTCACTGCTGCTGCCCAGCATCACAAGACAGCATTGCTCAGGAAAAGATCAAAATTCAAAATCTGAAGTACAGTGTCCACTGAATGCACCATCGTAAAGTTGAAAAATCATTAAGTGGAACCATCATAAGTGGGGGACCATCTATATATACCTGTGTTAAGTCATTTATGTGTCTACTTTCCAGTTTAGGAAGTGGGTCCCATTACTCCCAATCTATTCTTCTCTTGTCTCCCTTAACTAATATGTTCGTTTCCTATTGCTGTTATAACAAGATTACCTCCAATTTGGTGGTTTTAATGATACAAATTTCTTATCTTATAGGCTTTATAGTTTAGAAGTCCTAAGTGGGTCACATTGGGCTAAAATCAGGGTGTGCCTTTCTGGAAGCTCTATGGGAAAATAAGTTTCCTTGCCTCTTCCAGCTCCTACAGGCTTCCCAAGTTCCTATGTACCTGGTTCCATCCATCTTCAAGGCCAGGAAGAGCTGGTTGAGTCTTCTCACATTGTATCCCTTTGATACTGATGCTTCTGTCTCCCTCTTTCACAGACAAGGACCCTTGTGATAACATCGGATAATCCAGGATGATCTTTATTTTAAGGTCAGAGGATCAGCAACCTTCATTCCTCCGCAGCCTTTGTTATGTAATATATGACAGATTCCACTAATTGGGACTTGGGCAGCTTTGTTGAAGTGGAGGGCGTGATTCTGTCTACCACCACCACTAAGGCAAAAAATATTCCAAGTAAGGTTTCCTGTAGTAGTATGACGGGGTAAAACTTTCTGAGCTGTAAAGCTTCTTATCCCCAGTCTCTTATACCCATTAAATGGACTGAAAGCCAAAGAACTATATTGTTACTGCAGGACATGTAGATATTAAGTTAATTTAGGAATCAGATGTCAGATGAGTTATGTAGCCTTCTCTAAAACTTCTCATAGTATAATTGAAGAAAATGAAACCCAGAGGGATTTCTAGTTCTTCATGTCACAGAAAGTCAATGTTAGAGCCTCAAATTACTTCCACTTTCTTATGATTTATTTTCTAAATACAATATTATCATTAACATTATTTATTATATGACTGAAGAAAAAAAAAAAGAACAGTCACCTGCTGTGAGTTACAGTAGGCATTACTGTCTCCATTTTACCTTTTAAAGGTGAGGAGTGTGGGGCTCCCGTTAACCACGCTGCCAAAAAGTGGCTGAGCCCAGCTGTGCCCAACACCAAAGTCCATGCTCTGGATGCAAGCATCTAGCCAGTCCACCACCATGTCATTATCCTTAGAAACATGAAAAGTCATGTTCTTGACCTGTAAGATCTGAGTTAAGTAAATTTAGTCTAGGAATTCACAATTGTTTTACAATTTCCATGGATATCTCTAGCTATTTCAAGTGACGCTGTAAATTTCTAAATAGAAGTCACCTTCCGAATTAACCTATTTATGCAAATTCACTTTATTAAGAATATTTATGATCTATATCACCTTTTAAATAATAAAGAGAATTAATATGGGAAAAGGGAAAGCTGCATCAGTCTACTTGGTTTTAAATTCCCCAGAGCTGGAGCTTGAATGCAATTATACTGTTTCTAACATTCAAAGGTGCTCACTCTCTTTGAAGCAGGCTTCTTCCAACTTCAACAGCATTTCAGTAACCCTATGTTTCGAGCATTACTCAATAGTGTTAAGTCGAGCTTAAGTAAAATATACCATGGTAATGTTACAGAAATTATACATTTTAATAGTAGGTTTCAGGGTGTGGGTGGAAGAAACATTCTTGTCCTTTGCATCACCTCCAACTGTGTTTTGCTTACAGAGAAAGATTGTTTACCCCTCGGCGGTTCCTCCTTACTTCTTTCCGAGTATGTGAGTGGAAAACACTCCTTCAAGGGCATGTAAAACATATCCCACCCTGTGTTTGTGAATGTTGTCATCATGCACAGGTGTTGAGTAATAGCCAGGGAAAGTCACGCAAAGATGCTTGCGCCTCTCCTGTTAGGAACAATCAGGAACACGAAAGGGCAAGTGAGTGCTGTCTAGGTAGGGTTCACTCACACAAAGACGCAGAGGCAAGGGGAGCAGAAGCATTAGAGGCTGAGGCACAAGACCAACTCAGATCTTAATCATCTTCCATTTGGTGTCAATGATAAGATATCCAGGAAAGAAATGGGGAAGTAAACTGAAGATAACTCTTCCTGCTATCTTCTTCTATCTTCATTTTATCAAATAACGATCTTTTCTCTACCAAGGCTTCCGCGCATAGGCAGTGTGACCATTTCTTTTTCTGAGTGAATTTACATAGAATGCTGAAATAAATTTTACTTAATTTAGGCATTTAAATTCATTATTATAGTGAAAGCAATCTGATCACTTTTGAATGCCAGTTGTGTTTATTGAGGGTCCTTGAAAGTAGTGATCTGTGTCTGGCTTAAAAACAGCATGATTTACCAAACCATTTACTGTTTATCTCAAACCACTCCTCTCTCCTTCAGAGCCAGACTGTGGATAAACTCTGCTGAAATTTGAGTCTTTAATACTACACTGGAATTGGAGGAGGAGTTGGTGGACAATTGTGATTTCAAACTTTTTTTTTTAACCTCAGCTTTGTTGATAACTATAGGAAATAAAGCAGCTCTGAGTTTCCTAAGTCTATGATATTAAGTTCTTAAAATGTAATTATTAAATAAGTTCTAACACATGTCAAAGATATCTATCTATACCTATGAAAGAAGGAAAGTGAGGGAACATCAGAAGGTCAGTTTTGAAAGTGGTAGGTAACAGTTTCTTAATCACTAAAGTGATTACACAGGGAGTGTGAAATATGGAATAGCCAATCACATATAACTCTTGATTTTAATTTTGAAGTGTGTATTTACTTTACTTCTTTTTTAAATCTTCCTAACTACCAGGCTACCAGCAAGTTTCCCAACGCAACAGAAATTGTCTTTCATTGAGTTGAGGTCCTAATGTGCTTTCTTGTGAGTAAATTACATGAACTGCAGCACACAAAATTCATAGCAGTTATTTAACTTTGTAATGGTTGGCTTTGAATTTTCCTTATTCACTCGTTTAATTGTTGTGATTATTAAATAAGTTGCTTTCGTATAAGTGATGTGCATACTTAAATCTATATGCAGAAATTGGCTACAATATGCCAGGAACATTTTCTTTTATAAATAATAAGGTGGCTCAGGTACATGCCACCTAATCTTTGCTCTAGATCTAACATACTATATAGTTCTAACATTTCACATTAGGAAGAAAAAAGTCTAAATAAGCTGGAAATGAGTAAATCCAATCCCAATTGGATACTTAGTGTATAGTACATCCAAGACACATAAAGTACGGGTGCTAGTCCACATATTTTTAGGAGGAGGGATACAGAAATAAGGTAGGACCCCACTTTAAGTTATGGAGCTAAGTTTTTTGGAAGAAGGCAGTTACTGAGGACATAATTCTGTGTGTGTGCCTATGTGTTTTAACTTGTTTATTAAGTTGTGTTAGAGAAGGTAAATGGATACATAGCAGTCACATTTAAATAATGGAACCTAAAAAAAAAGAGAGAGAGAAAGAAAAGGAATATCATTATTTCTCCTGATAAGGAAAATGGAAAGATATGATAATAGCTGCATTCAAATATATGAGATTTGCATTTCATTGACTTCCCTTGTTAGCTATTTTTTCATATCTCTAAAGGCAAAATAAAAGGAAGTGGTTTGAGGGTTGGTAAGTCTCTTGTTAGACAAAATTTTAAAAACCTATGTTTCCAGTGACTGAAGGAAGTCATGTCATCTCCTTATTCAATTATATTTAATACAGTCATGCAGTTACATAACTGTAATATTTCTCAAGAAAAGAAGAATGCATGGTGAAAACCTGATGTTTTTTCCAGCTGGGAAATATTTGTGTAACTATCGAAATACTAATAAAGGATCCATTTTGTCCATGCTGTGCCTTGTAGTTTAAAGAGCTTTGAAATTAAACAGATTTGAGCTCTGTGGGTAGTTGGGTAAGTTACAGAATGGTACTAAGCCTGTTTCCACCTTAGTGAAATGATATTAACAGTTTTTTCTCCATGGGATTGTCATGCAGAATAAAAATAACATTTACAATACGGTGATAAGTATAAAAGATAACAAATATATGTAGAAAATAAATGTAGACCAAAAAAAAGTATTGCTGGGAACGATCAATTCAGACCCAGCCTATTTTCACTTTTTATTGGGGCATACTTTACATTCATCAAAATGCATATGGTTATGTGGACCGTTCAATGAGTTTTTAGGACAGATATACCTACATCACTCAGACCACTCGACTTCTGCAGAAAGCTTTGCTATTATTCATCTTCCCAGGTGATCCTTGCTACTTCCTCTTCCCTCAACCATCATTCTTGATTACTTTCCTTCTAGATAGTTCCTTACAGAACTTTATATAACTGCAGTCACACAGTATATATTCTTTTGTGCCTTTTTTCCCCCTCTACATGTTTTTCAGATTCACCTGTGTTATTGACTGTATCAGCAGTTCATTACTTTTTACTGATGAATAGCATTCCGTTGTGTAGAGATACCGCCATGTACTTATCCCTTCTCTTGTTGATGGAAATTGGCCCTGTTTTCAGTTTGGGGTATTATGAATCAGGAGGCTGTGGGCATTCCTGTGCAAGTCTTTTGTGCACATTTATATTCGTTCTCTTAGATAAATAGCTAGAAATGGAATTGCTAGATCATAGGGTCCATTTGTGTTTATGTAAAACTGCCAGACTGGTTTCCTACTGGCTATGTTTTACACTCCCATCAATAATTACGAGAGTCTCATTTATTCCCAGTATTTGCGAACATGTGGTACTGTCGATGTATTAGTTGCGGTTCTCCAGGACCGATAATGCGTACTGGTTCTATTTCCCTGTCTTTCTCCATCTCTCGCTTATTTGCAAAATTGAGAAGGAAAGTGAGGGAACATCAGGAATTCAGTTTTACAAATAAGAGAGAGACAGGGACAAATATTTTAAGGGATTGTGGAGGTTAGGATGTCTGAAATCTGCAAGGCAGGCCAGCAGGCTGGAAATTCAGATAGGAGTTGATTTCAGGGCGGCAGGCTGAAAACTCAAGTAGAGCTCCTACATTGCAGTCTTAAGGAGAATTCTCTTTGGAGGAAGGTCAGTCTTTGCTTCTTAAGACTTTCAGCTGATTGAGTGAGGTTCACCATAGTATGGGGAATGATATGCTTTACTCAAAGTCTACGGGTATCAATGTTAATGACATTTAAATATTCTTTCACAGCAGCATCTGGCGTTTGACCAAATGGGCACCATATCTTAGCCAGGTTGACATATAAAATGAACCATTACAGGGCGCCTTCAGTGGCTCAGTCCTTAAGCATGTGCCTTCAGCTCAGATCACGATTGCAGCAGACTCCTGGGATGACACCCCACATCAGGCTTCTTGCTCAGCAAAGAGCCTGCTTCCCCTCTCCCACTTTCCCCGCTGTGTTCCCTCTCTTGATGTCTCTCTCTGTCAAATATATAAATAAAGTCTTTTAAAAGATAAAAATTAAAATTAAATTAAAAAAAATTGTGGCGCGTGGGTGGTTCAGTGGGTTAAAGCCTTTGCCTTCGGCTTGGGTCATGATCCCAGAGTCCTGGGATCGAGCCCTGCATTGGGGGTCTCTGCTCAGCGGGGAGCCTGCTTCCTCCTCTCTCAGCCTGCCTCTACTTGTGATCTCTGTCAAATAAATAAATAAAAATCTTAAAAAATAAAATAAAATAAAATAAAAAAATAAAATTAACCATTACAGTTAATCTTTTAAATTTTAATGAATCTAATAGGTGTCTAGTAGTATCTCACTGTGGTTTTAATTTTCATGTCCCTGATGACTAATGATGTTGAACATATTTTCTTTTTTTTAATGTATTTTTAAAAAAGGATTTTATTTATTTATTTGACACACAGAGAGAGATCACAAGTAGGCAGAGAGGCAGGCAGAGAAAGAGGGGGAAGCAGGCTCCCCGCTGAGCAGAGAGCCCGATGTGGGGCTGGATCCCAGGACCCTGAGATCATGACCTGAGCAGAAGGCAGAGGTTTAACCCACTGAGCCACCCAGGCACCCCTGTATTTTCATGTACTTATTGGATATTCACATGTCAGTAAGTTTCTGCTTATATCTTTTGCTTATTCTTACTAAGTTATTATTTTAACTATTTAGAGTTATTTATACGTTCTATATTCCAGTCCTTGTTAGATGTGTGTGTTATGACTATTTTCTGAGTATGTGGCATGTCTATTCATTTTCCTAGCATTGTCTTTTGATGAGCAACTTTTCTTGTTTTATGAAGTAAACCATTAATCTTTTTATCTTTTAGGGTTAGTACTTGATGGATCTTAAACTCTTTGCCTATTCTAGGTTCATGAAGATATTATTCCATAATTATTTCTGAAAGCTTTATAGTTTTGATCTGTGAACGATCTCGAATTCATTTGTGTGTGTTGTGAGGTACAATCAAGTTTCCTTCTTTTCATGTAGATGTTCAATTTTCTCAGACCATTTATTGAAAAGACTTTTGAGGGGGCACCTGCGTGGCTCAATGGGTTAAAGCCTCTGCCTTCAGCCCAGGTCATGATCTCAGGGTCCTGGGATGGAGCCCCACATCGGGCTCTTGCTCGGCTGGGAACCTGCTTCCCTCTCTCTCTCTCTGCCTGCCTCTCTGCCTATTTGTGATCTTTGTCTGTCAAATAAATAAATAAAATCTTAAAAAATGAAAAGAAAAGACTTTGGGGGGTTTATTTATTAAATTGCATTGCCACCATTGTCTACTACACAACTGTCAGACTGATTTAGAATCTCCATCCTAATTCTAAATTTTTTGGAGAGAGAATTTTATTTTCCCTGCTTGGTTGGATGTCCACTCTAGGACAGTCTATTGTGGCAGTTTGGATAAGGGTCAAGGAAATCAAATGATATAAAAGTGGCCTATAAACCTGTTCTTATCACCAAGAATGACGTCTCTTCCTTTTTTTTTTTTTTTTTAACTTTTTACTTTGAAATAACTATAAATTCACAGGAAGTTGCAAAGAAATGTAGAGGGAGTACCACACAACCTTCAGACCACATCCTCTGATGTTAACATCTTACATTATAGTCATATATATATGTAATCATCATAGAATAGGTAACTTTAAGAGACTGCCTTTTTTTTCACTAAGCATAACTCACTTGAGTTCTGTCCAAGTTGTTTCATGTATGATAAGCTGTATTTGTTTTGCTGCATAGTACTCCATGGTATGGATATACCACAGTTTGCTACAGTTTGTTTAACTATTAACCTTTTGAAGAATATTTGAATTATTTCCAGTTTTGTGCTATTATGAATAAAGTTGCTATGAAGCTTCATATAGAGATTTTTATGAGAATATAGGTTATTTTTCTGGGATACATACCCAAGAGTACAATGCTAGATTGTATCATGTAGGAGGTAAAATAATAGTCCTCCAAAGATTTCCATGCCCTAATCTCTATAACATGTGAATATGTTGCCTTTCATGGTACAGGGGACTTTGTATATGTGAAAAAAAATTTTGGATCTTGAGGGAAGGAGATTTTCCTGGATTATCTTCATGGGCCCAAAGTAATAAAAAGGGTCCTTATGGGAGGGAGGCAAGAGAATCAGAGTCAGAGATATTAGAAGATGCTACCCTGTGAGCTTTGAAGGTAAAGAAATGGACCATGAGCCAAGTAATGCAGGTAGCCTCTAGAAGCTAGAAAAGGAAAAGACAGATTCTCCCCTAGAGCTTCCAGAAGAAACACAGCCCTACTGACACTTTGATTTTAACTCATAAGATCTATTTCTTACTTCTGAACCTCCAGGACTGTAGATAGTAAATTTGTGTTGTTTGGAGCCATTAAGTTTTTTTGTAATTTGTCATAGCATCAATAGAAAACTAATGTACATGGTAAGAGAAGTTTCAGTCTGCTCAGAGGGGAGCCTGCTTCCCCCTTCTCTGCCTACTTGTGATCTCTGGCTGTCAAATAAATAAATAAAATTTAAAAATAAATAAATAAAACAATTTAGAAATAAGAATTACCACATATTCTTCTTTTTTCATGAGTCTTATTCTTGTTCACTTATTGAATATTTTGTAATGCCTTTTAAGTACCACTGTTCTGAGACCAGTGAATAATGCAAACAAGATCCTTGCTTTCATAGGCATGAAATTCTACTGAGGGGACACAGATAATAAATAAACATACAAATCAATAACAGAAACAAATGCCATAAAGAAGATGAAAGAGCTTTCGTAGTTGGCATTAGTTTATGTGGTTGGAGAAGGCCTGAGAGGGAAAATTTGAGCCAAGCTTTGGCTGTTGAAAAGGATCTAGCTGTGTGGAAATCTGAAGAAGGATCATTTGAAACAGGGACAACAGCTTGAGAACCCCTGCTGCTGAGCAAGCAATGTGGCTGGAGCGCAGTGAGCAAGGGCAGGAAATTATGGTGAATGAGGTCAGATAGGCAGGGGGCTGATCACTGAGACACACTATGATAGGATAAGGAGTTTAGGTTTGTCCATTGCGTAATAGGACGCCATCGGAAGATTTCAAACAGGAGAGGAACATTATCTGATGCATGGTTGAAAATGACCACTCTCATCATAATAAGGAGAATGGTTTGGAATGAGGCAAGAACAGAAGGAAAGCCAATTGAGAGATAATTGCATCAACTAGGTTGGTAGTATTAGAGAAAATGTGACAGGTGCAGAATTTGTTTGTGGGTTATAGTCAACAAAATTGCTGTGTGATTGACCATGGGCATGAAGAAAAGAGGGGATTCTGCTTGAGAACAAGGAGATGGTGGTGTCCTTAACTTTGGATGATTATTATTTCGGTTATGTGGTGTGAAGTGGGCAAAATTGGTAAAATAAGCCATTTAAGTTTATGCATTTGAGTGGGTAAGTTGTCAATGAGATTGTTCTGGTGAAGTAAGTTTGGGAGTGATAATGTTTCAATTTATGAGCTTGGATGGGATTCACTTGGAAGAGGGCAGATAAAGAGGGGGGATGAAGACACTTCAATTTATAGACACAATGGAGGATGAAGAGATTTTTTTTAAAAAACTGAGTAATAGCACTGCATGAAGGCAAAGACCAGGAGAGCTTCAAACCAAGAACCAAAAAAAAAAAAAAAAAAAAAAAAAAAAAAATCTTTCGGTAAAGAAAACTATAAACATTTGTGCTGAATGCTACTAAGAAGTCAAAGAGATTAGGAGGATGGCTGAAACAAACTTGTGCCAGTTAAGTATAATGGAGGGAGAGTAGACAAGGAATGAAGGCATGATTGTAAGGAAATGAGATAAATGGGGTAATGAAAAGTAAAGAGGTCAATGAATCAGTAGGCTCAATGAAACCAGAGTTACATGTTTAAATGTGAGTACTAAGATAGGTGAATTAGAAGGTAAGTCAAGCAGATGCTTGAAATCAAGATTTTGGTAATAGTATAGCAACTGATGATAAGATCAAGGTATGTATATAGTAGGAAATACGGAAGAAGCCATCCCAGGAATGAAAGCCAAGGAAGAGAAAAGCCACAGAATGTTAAGCAGGTGGTCCTGGTAGATAGTGCTATTACCAAAATATCAGCATTAGGAGTACAATGGAAGCCCTTGAGCCAGGTACCAATGGTTTCCCCAGTTCTTTGAACTTATAATTTTGTACTTCCTTAGCCATTTATCTTATTCTTTGCCTTCTGTATGCTTGGTTTTTTTTCTTTCTTCCAGATTAGCCAATGAAAACAAGTTTGTTGCTATCTCCTATAGCACATAGCACACATTTTCCAATAGAGTGTTGCAGTGAACAAAGCACAGCTTCTTCCTCTAAGAAACCTCTCTATGACTGAGGGAAGAACTATTTCATTCATGGCGTCAGGTCCAGAACAGATAGAAGAAAAGGGTATACATATAGTGCTTTAGAGAAATCATACGTCATAGGACAAAGATATATGGAAACAGTCAAAATTTATTTTAGAAGAGATTTTTTCCATTCTTAAATAGTATAAAAATAAACAGGCATTTGTTTCGACACTTACATACGTTAATTTAAATACACATTTGTCTGAGGCACCAAACCATTCATATTATATTCCGAATTCCCAGGTTCAGTCAGCAGGATGATGTTAATGTATGTTTTTTTTTTTTAATCAGTGAAGTCAAAATTTTTTATATAAGCCCTTCTAATATTGACTATTTCTTTACCTATAAACTTTTTAAACATAAAATCTTAAAAATTCCCCTGAGTTATTTCCTTTAATGAAATTTCATTTTCTTCTTCTACCTAAAAGACATGTTTTTTCACTTATTTACAAATACTGATGTTATCTGTAATCAGTGCTTGATTTAAAAATATTAAAACCAAAAAAATATTAAAACCCATAGTGCCCTGCACATGTCCCCTCAATAAGTTATAGCTGAATGAATTAATGAAGGATCCATAGGTCCTTCAAAAATGTGTAAGAGGTCAGTCTTATAGTATATCCAGACTAATGAGACACAGTGGTCTCTGTGGGCTGGTATATAGATAAATCTTCTATATATCAATTCCAACTTTCTGTATTTCAATATACCAGAGTTGGGTTCCTGAAAATTTATTCAAAAATCTTAATATTTATCTTATAGTTTACATATTAATTTATCTTATAGTTTACATATTAATTCAGAGTTAATCTCAATGATTCTCACACAATGCAAAAGAAAAAAAAAATCAATGACTGCAGCTTAAACCTAGTTTATAATCATGTCCTAACAAAACATAAATAATACTCAATAAATTAAGTAGTATACAGTACCAGCAAATGTCAGCTGACAATGAGATGTGGAAAAGAAACATTATCTTCCCAGAAACTATTCAGGATTTGTTTGGTTTTGCTTTTAAATAGGAAAGGACATTCATTAGAACAGAAATACAACTTTCTTCTATCAACAACCCGCTACAGTTCTTTGTAAGGCATTAGTCTCATTGTAGGCTTCTTCTGCTACACAGAGTTTGAAATGATAAAGTTCTCTGCCGTTCATGTAAAATGCCTCTGTGTAGAGGCCTTTAAAGGCTGTGTGTGTGGTTTTTTTTTTTTCCATTCCTCTTAAGAGGAGCTAAATTACTAGTCCTGAGTTGAGGTTTTCTGAAAACTTCTGCAAGTTCAGGTAAGAAAGTACAGAGTCCAAACAAAGAAAGATGTATTCAGATCTTTAAAACCAAGAAAACAAAAAAGTAAACTCATCAGTAGAGAGTTTCTCCCAGCACAGTGGCTAACAGAAAAAAAGAAACAGTGTGCAGGTAATTGCTTCTAATGCTTCCTGGAAGATACACTAGAAATCCCGACAGTGCGGAAAAACACTTGCAGCATTTTGCCATCTTGGAACAGAGTTTAAATGTCCGAACACCTTTGCTTTTGTTCTTATTATAAATAATATAAACTGAAATTCAAGTAAAAGGATGTCAAACTCACTTACAAAACAATGACAGCTGTTTTCCCCTTTAACCTGAAGACATCTTTAAAGTAGTGACATGAAAATTTCACAAGTATGACCCCTTTCTCCTTAACAGAAGATGTTAAGTAACATAAGGAGTTTAACATAAATATTAAATAATTAAGTTAAAAGAAATCGTCCATATAAATAAATAAATATGATTAACAGGCTTCTACAGTTCGGTGGACCGTTCTTTTAGCAGGACTGTGGGATTGATGTCATCTAGTCTGGAGTGTGAAGAGCTTGCATTAATGGTGACTGTTTTGGTGAGCTGGGGGTCTTGAACACTGAATGCAGTAAAAGGACAGCCCTTCACGTTATTGCAGATGAGAGACTGAATGGAGGCAGTGTTGATGATTTTAAAGCCTACTTCTCCACCGAAAGTACTAGGCTTCCAGTAGTCAGGCGAACAGATGGGATTACCCATAAGTCCTTTCAAGGAGAATGGTGCTCCCATTTCTACCATGGTCTCACCAAAGATGGCATCTGGACGAGGCTTTTCTACCAGGAGGGCTGGATACAGCTCCATGGCATCAATATCTCCATAAAGGGCCTCTAACCCCGCAGCCATTTCCTTCTCGCCTGTGAAGGTGACAAAGACAGATATACAACCAATGTAAAAAGCTTTACCAAAAAAAAAAAGTTTTAACCCTTGACTCAATTCCCTTTCAACTTCTGTTGTTTCCATTTGACCCTTGATTCTTCAAAAAAACTCTCTCTCACCTGTAAGTTCTTCGAAAGACGCGTAGGGCTTCAGCCGAAAGCGTTTGCGGTACTCATTCAGAGACTGGTACTTCATCTGTCTGCTCTGGTCAATTGAGGCCTTTGCTACTTGTTGTACTGCAGCTGGAACATTCCTACCACCAGCAACCTGTGGAAAATAAATCGTAGAACACCATTTGTAGGCATCTTGATGAGGATTTCTCCTTTAAAAGCACTCATTCCCTGGTGGAGTACACAGGACTGACGTTCCCAGCTGAGACCTAAACTATCCAAGTTAGAAAGCTCTATGATCTACAGGTTAGATATTTTTAAGCCATGACTACCTATCGCTATTTGATGGCCACAGACTACCAGTTTAGACTTTTTTTTTTTTCATGTTTAGACTTCTCAAAAAAATGGTAGACTTCTATTTTCAAGAGAAATGACTAGCAAAATATTACTCTTTCAGTAAGTTTAAGGAAAATCATTTTGATGGTGGAAATTCTAGTGACTGAGTAGTCCTTGGTTTTGTTTTTCAGTAACAAGGCTTACCCTGCCAGCAATTTGCCTGCTGAATGATTCCACAAACTGGGTAAGCCCATGTTCCAGCAGTATCGAGTTGTTGTAGACAAACTGTTGGAAATTGTACTCGTGGTCATCTATTTGCAAGGTGTCGGGCAGAAGGGGGTGCCAGTGGTAGAGCGTGTTAAACTCAGCAGCAATGCGGTTTTGGTACTGGAATTGTTGGTTGAAAAGCAGCTCTGGGTCAAACTTCAGCTTGAAGTGATAGCCACTCAAGTGCTGCACATAGTCTTCAATCACAATCTTAATGGTTTCTCCTATTTACACAAAATAAACACATTTAGAGCATTCATTCTCGGAAGAACAACTTTCCCGCAACTGACATGCAGTTGGGTGAATCCGCTACTCCCTCACTTCTATTTTGTCCCTTAGACCATCAACACAAAAGGTTATTTATATTACCAATCCTGCTCAAGGATTGAATTAATAGGGAGCAAGTGATTTTACATTCACCACGTTCTCCCAGAATTAGTTAAAACGTATCAAAGGTAGCAAGTTCGTTTTCTCTGCGGAGGAGAGTTGCATTTAAATTTTCTCCTCTTGCTTACCTATCAATATGAGCCTGCTCGTCTGGAACAGACGCTCATCATCCCACTCTGGATGCTCCTGTTTGAGCACATCACACACTCTGTTATGTTCCCGCAGCCAGATCGTGGCATACATCATCAGACCAGGCACCAGCCCGAAGACTTCCTGGCCCACAGCAAACCTCAGGTGTTCAGGAACATGGGGTGGGTAGATCATCTCCACCTGAGTATCTTTGACTGTGGGAGGATACACCTCTCCATCGATTACCTAAAGAACAATGGTAACAAAAATGTTACATTTTAATCAGATGTTTCTAAATACAGCTAAGTCATGAGTCATAACTAATTCTTAAGATTCAAAGAGAACGAACCTGATACTTCATTTTTCCGTCCTTGAAGAGGCGCAGTTTATGTTGTCTATCCAAAGTTTCCCCATAAACATGGTTTAAGTCCACCTAGAAGAGATGGAAAAATTTTAATTTGTTGCTGCTGAAGTTTGTAAAGTGTCTATGATATAATTTATCATTAAATAATTTGATAAAACACTTTTCTCAAAGCCAAAAATACTAAATTTGTTTATCCAATGATACTACAAACCTATGTCTCTTGTGTTGAAAGGTATTTAGTACCTCATATGGAGTTTTAAGTAGGTAATATGCTTCACTATAGCTATATGGTATTTCTTTTAATAAGCATCAGAAAATATATTACTGATCTAAAATTCTTACTGGCAAATTGAAACTGTCACTGAACTCCAAGGGATAAGAATGCTGCAAAAATCTCATAATATTTAAAGCATCATAATCAGAGTACAAATATGTTTTAAGACACCACTTTTTGCAGTGCTAATATTTTAAACTAAAAATATAATAGCCAAATTACAAATATTATGCCTATATGCATGTGTGTGTGCATGTGTATTTTTTACTAAACCAGTTAATCAAAAATGGAAATTCCATTAAGGTTTTTATAGACAGAGCATTTAAGAAGAGGGTAAATCTGGTGTAGCAAAAATACACACACACAGCACTCAGTTATTTTTGCTATAATTTCGCTTTAACTCTGTCTTACCCCATGGCCCAGTCCTTTGGTGAAACCTGGCCCTCGCTTATGATCGGTCTTGAAAAATTGATGGGTGAAATGCTGGGCAAAGAATGCAAACATCATATTTGTGCCCTGGGGATCAGGAATGAACTTTCTTCTTAGAAGAAATTTTTCCACAATCTCTTTAGAATCAGGAAGCTCTTTCTTGCCTAAAAAATGAGAAAGCTAAGATAAGAATTCATTAACAAATCCAAGGAAGCATCTATTTCCTAAGGGGCCTTCCTCACCTACAGGAGAAAAGAATTACAACATAAATCAAAGTTCTAAGATATGGGGAAACACATTCTTACTGAATTAATTTTACCTATTTTGTTTAACTAGTATTTAATTTGGTTTTAATGAAACAATTTGAAAATAGTAAAGACATTATTAAACCAAAAGGTCCATTCACTTTCCTGAATAGTTGACAGAAATACACTTTAAGAAAAAATCTCCAAGATATCCTTAAAAGAGCAAACAATATGCTTTTATTAACAAATAAATGATAGTTCAGGGCTGAATTTTCTAGGTTAAAAATCCAATCCCTACGGCAATGAATACATCTCTGACTGCCTCTCGACACGTACCTTTCACACCCATGGGTGTTGGACAGTCATCCGCCACAGGGGGAAGAGCTCTGGTATAGTAGGAGATATTAGAAAAGGCTTCCCAGCTTTTATAGCCATAGTCCACATTGTAAGTTGGAGGACTCTCAATCAAATGTGACCTGGCTGAAATTTAAGGAAAAAAATGTGTTTTATTTGTGCCCACATCAATGTTCCTTTTTACTGTAAAAAGTACAAAGTGGCAGGAAAGACTGACTTTAATTCCAACAAAGACAACCCACTGTATAACAGTTACACTGAAGTCTTAACTGCCACTTGTACTTAAAAAAAAAAAAATCAGGAAAAATGATCCATTAAAATGCATCTTTAATGAAGTATATACGCTTTTACATAAAACATGACCTAGCCATCTTGATTTTTCAAATAATCATCCACCTACCACTTAAGAGGCCTATGAAGGAATGTTTGGGCAAGACACATGCTTTAGTAATAATTTTCTTGCTGACCCAAATCCAGATTAACCAGATTATTTTACGAGGTGCAATCCTGTGGTCCAGGACATTGAATAAACTGGACCACACTTCCTTCATGGATTGGCAGAGCAGTGAATTTAAAGAGGTGTACAAGATTTAAGTAGAATTCTGATTGTGAGACAGAACTTTCCAAACTGAATGGGACTGAGATGTATTTTGAGCCATTAAGACGGAAGGCAAACTAAAAAGGTCTATTTAAAGTTATTTTGACAAGGTTGAAAAGAGATTTCGGGATTAGGCTCAATAATCAAGTTTTATAAAGAACATTTTTCTTTGAGGAAACTGAAAATAGAGACTTGTACTTACATGTCAACACGTATCTCATAATTACATTTCGCAGGAAGGGAATGTTATTGACAATGTTCCAGACTCCCTTGAAGTGGGTAAGTATGTAGTGCACTGTATCCGGAGTGGGTTTCAGGAATAATTTTACTCTCGTCAGAAATTCAGCTGCAAAAAGGGGGGGGGAAGATTAGCAGGACCCATTTTATATAACTAGAGTGTAAAGTGATAATTGCACGTATCCCCAGTCCAAATAAGGGCACCCAAGGGCACACTTACGTGTTGAACAGTTTTCACCATAGAATCCTGTTCGAGAGCAGTCACACATGTACTGGTCAAATCCTATGCTCATACACACACCTTGGTTTTGACATGGGTTGGAACAGCAAGGATTCGCTACAATAAAAGTAAGGACAGTAAGTAAGTTATTCTTTACTTTCTTTTTTTTTTTTAATAATTTTATTTTATTTATTTGACAGACCAAGATCACAAGTAGGCAGAGAGTCAGGCAGAGAGAGAGAGAGGGAGGAGGAAGCAGGCTTCCAGCCGAGCAGAGAGCCCGATGCGGGGCTCGATCCCAGGACCCTGAGCTCATGACCTGAGCCGAAGGCAGAGGCTTTAACCCACTGAGCCACCCCGGTGCCCCTATTCTTTACTTTCTTCATCTTGATATAGACATTTAATTGTTTTACATAGTATGGGTCAACTTTACGTAAATAAATTAAAGAAATATTCAGGTAATCATGGGAAAACAATTTTAACCTGTGGCACCGAATGATGTATAAAGGAAATACCAACTTTGTATTCTAAATAAGGGTAACAATATTCAACCAGGGAAGTGATGTTGCTAAGTTTTTTCTTTAGAAGCTTTTTAGATGTTCAAATCAGCATTTTTGAAGAGCTCAAAGAAGTAGCATTTTTGTAACTCAAGTGGACATATCTAGTACATTAATCAAATTTAGGAGAAATTTCGGGATAAAAACAGCTTATTAAAATATTTTGCTTATCTTAAAACAAAAACAAAAACAAAACAAAACAAAAAAAACACCTTGGCTTTCCTGAGTCGTGAAAGCACTAAATA
Source organism: Lontra canadensis (assembly GCF_010015895.1). NCBI lineage: Eukaryota > Metazoa > Chordata > Mammalia > Carnivora > Mustelidae > Lontra > Lontra canadensis. The sequence continues at coordinate 1,778,807 of NW_022631018.1, read as the reverse complement.
GAGTATTTAAAGCAATGGCGCCCATTCCCGAACAGTAGGAACCCCACACAAACATTTGACATATATTACTGATCGATCCTGTCTTATCAGAATGACAATCTGCAAATTAGTATCACTGTCCCTATTTAGCAGATGAGAAAGTAGCGCACACCGCTTAGGTAACCGGCTCGGGATGATCAGAGCTGGTGGCAAAGCTGGGGTGTCCGTCCACCCAGTTCTTTTGAACTCTAATGGTTCAAACGCTCCACCAAGTCAAACATCGTCTCCTTTCCCGGACTGTTCAAAGTACCGGGAGGATCCGGGAGCTCAGCGGAACCTTAGCGGCAATTACCGAGCCGAGGAGTCCCCGCTGCGGGGCGCCAGGTACCCACCTGCACGGCAGAGCGCCAGGGCGGCGCAGAGCAGCAGGGCGCGAGCCAGCATCGCGGCGGCGGCGGCGGGCGGAGCGCGGGCGGGCGGAGGCGTTGCCGTACTTGGGCTCCGAGCTGCAGAGCTGGAGCAGGCGCTGTGCGAAGTCACCAGCGAAATCCTGAAACTGGCTCCAAGTTGTTTGACAACTGGAAGCTAACGGAGAGAACCTTCCTTTTATGCGTAAAAACTAAGCCCACGTGACGGCATGACTGTTTCTTTCCGCCTCTTTAAAACTCTAAAACCCCCCCACAACTCTCCCCCCTCCCCCTGTCTATTTAAATAATTGCGTAAGACCGGGTGAAGGCTGGATTTTTTACCCACGCAAATGAGAAAATCGGAAACCTGGGAAGCTGCCCTCGGCTTCCCCAAGGCGGGTGCAAAGCGAAGTCGCCTCCCCCACCCCTTACCCCCGCCCCGGTGCGATCTGGTTCTCCTCCCCCAGTCCCTCAGCTCCGGAGTGCGATTTGCTCCGGATTCCCTTTCTCCCAGTCTTTTGACCCGGAATTTTGGAGAGCCGGTGCCTTAGCGGATCCCACTGCGGGAGCGAGAATACAATGCTTCCTCTCCGGGAATCCGAGCGGCCGGAGGTCCCAGAGAGCAGGGAATCTCCCTGCGCGGCCCTCCCCATGTCTCATCCCCAGGTCTTAGGGGGCCGAGGAGTCACAGTCTGGTCAGACCGGGCCAAAAAAGACTGTTTTACACGTCATGTATTTCAAACGTCACGATTTCAGTGACGACCCATAACCTAGAGCATATGGAGTGCATACATACGTTACACTTTTTTTATTTGGCCGAATGAACTATAAGAGCTATCGTCAGTTTACATTATCTGTAAAATGTGAATTCTCTCCACAATTTGCTCCTTAGCAGCTATCCTGTAAACAGTCCATCCGAGCTTGAGCAATCACCACTATAACGTTTCCGCTGCTCTGATAACAAGGGAAGGGAAAGGGTCCAGATCTGCCGGGATGCAAAACTTAAGCTTTAATGCATTTCCATCTCTGCTGCGCGGGTTTTCACCGCTTTGGTCACCAGCCCTTCACAGGAGATACACGAAAAAGAAACTAGGTTTTTAAAGTTTGTTTCTTTAAGTCATTTCTGCCCATTTTTTCCAAGATGATGAATGTGACAATGTATCAAAGTACAACACTGCATTTACTTTTCAGTTGTCTGGGCTTATTAGTTCAAATCTTCTATTCTCGTTTTGGAACACAGTTTTGATGAGGAATTGAGTGGAATGGATGGAAAAGATGGATGAGTTTGACAATTTTGAATTTTTATCATCCTTTGCCTTTATTTAATATCTTTTTGTGGTGTGAGCGTGAAATAGAAAGAAACAAAAGGGAAGAAAGAAAAGAAAGGAGGGAAGGAAAGAAAAGAAAGGGAAAGCAAGAAAGTAAGTTAGTTACCAGAATCAAAGTGGAGAATAAAACGTTCAAAGCCATACATTCTTAGCACTAATGGAAAAAAAAAAAAACAGCATAAAACCTGAGGTAACACTATACCAGGTATCTCAATCTGTAGAAGTCTTTTTTTTTTTTTAAGATTTTATTTATTTGACAGACAGAGATCTCAAGTAGGCAGAGAGGCAGGCATAGAGAGGAAGGGAAGCAGGCTCCCTGCTGTGCAGAGAGCCCAATGCAGGGCTTGATACCAGGACCCTGGGATCATGACCTGAGCTGAAGGTAGGGGCTTTAACCCACTGAGCCACCCAGGTGCCCCTCAATCTGTAGAAGTCTTAAAAGAGAAAAGAAACTTACTTGAATTTCTTTTTCCTTATCATTTTGGTTAAGGTATTTATCTGATTTTACATGAGACGTAAATGACTAAAATTCCATCTCATCCAAGAAGCCTTTCTCCTCTAGTCATATTTAATCATTCAATTTATGACACTCCCATTTATTGTACTAAGTCTTACATGGAATTTTAACTAAGAGCATAATTTTTTAAAAGAGGTTAGGTGGTATCTACTAAAATTTTAAAGTGATATTTAGGACCACACATTTGAGCTTTTTTTAGGTGTCACATAAGATTCTATACTCTGACTCTAGTACTGCACTCAAATTCTACACTGTAATCCTGAATTCATGTTGAAGTCATTATCATCCAATATCCGCATTATGAGGTCTTAATTGTATACTTACTGCATATCATTTCTTGTTCAAAGACAGACTGAATTTAAAGGTAAAGACAAAACAGTGTGTAGAGAATAATCACATTTACACTACTTGGAATGTAAAGACATTGAACTCTCTTTCACAGTGAAAATTCAATGAAAAAAAATCTATTTGGTTAAACTACTTGGTTGAACCTGTAATTTCAATGACATGGTAGAGTAGAGAGACTTCCATGTACTTATGCAGTCAGAAAGGAGTTCAAAGAGAAAATGACTTTTAGGTTGGACACAGTTTAGAAAGGAAGTCCAAATATAGACTTGAGGAAAAACCATTATGGTATGATTTATTAAATAATTTTGACAAGTCTGAGACCATGAAATAGAATGGAAAGTACATTTGGGGATGCTGGTTATGAGGGGATATTAAATGTCCCAAACCAAATCCAAAGGGCTAAACCTGTTTTATGTGGACAAGTGCTATGATTATTGTGCTTTGATATATCACACCATAAAAAATAAGGTTTTGATTATATAAAATCATAGCTCTTACTTTCATATACATTTAGTGTTTCTGTGTGTATATTTTAGACATATATATCTATGGTACAGATTTTTAATTAGTCTCTAAAATGTGTTGGGAAATTCTCTCATGAAAGAAAAATAAGCAAGTATATAAAAAATCTGCTACAGCATTCTGTTGAGTTTTACTGCCCCCTTCTGCTGCTTGAATTTCTATCAACTTATTTTTCTTTATGTTGCTGTGAAGACTGCTAGATAGGATTTGTGTCTGATGTTATAATGTTCAGAAAAGTCTACATGTGCAGTGCTCATTTTAGATTTAACTCATGAATATACTGAAAAGGAATGAAATAGTAATTGAAGTGATAAGCCATTGATATGAGTTAAAAGAAAATAGAAAATAAAGACTTTTAATATACCCCCAATTCCAAATGAGCTAACATTTTTTAAAAGATTTTATTTATTCATTAGAGAGAGAGCATGAGGGGAGGGGACAGAGGGACAGGGAGAAGCAGATTCTGGACGGAGCAAGGAGCCAGCTGTGTAGGGGGCTAGATCCCAGGACCCTGGGATCATGACCTGAGCCAAAGGCAGACACTTAACTGACTGAACCATCCAGGCACACCCAAAATGAGCTAACATTTTTGAGAGAGACATTTCTTATTGTTGAGCAGAGTTCCACCACTCAGACATGCAAGAATGCTCTGATCCACTGTCTTAGGCATGGAATCTCTTCCCATTTCCCTCCCTTCTTCTTCAGTTGATTTAGTGATTCATTCAGAGGGAGTGGAGATTACCCCACGTCTTTTCATTCATGGCACGCTGGCTAGAAGTATTTTGCCATCCTGCACCAAGGTTATTCTTAAGAGATATTTTAGCAAAGTTATGCCACAGACTATATCTGTGGATGGAAATGCTACTTACAAAAGCCCTCTATTTTAGTCTTTTAGTAGTAAATTCTGGTTGTGCACCCATTCCCGAGGCTGTTTAAGATGGAAATTTCAAGGCTCTAAAGCATATTTTTTTAATTGAAAAAAAAATTCTTATCAAAAAAAGTTGGTCTCCCTTATTTTTGTCAAATAACTCAAGTCCCTGATAGATTTCTTTTTCTTCATTTTTCATGGTTGCATAGAATAAATACTCAGACAAGCCACGGTAGATTGAACACAGTCCTTGTGTTAGAGTAAGAAATCTCAAAAGGGACTAAGGAAGTGCAGGGGAGTGTGAGCAGGGTGAACATGGGTGGGCACAGTGAGAACACAGTCACCAATTAAATATCAGAACTAGGACTTCCAGTCTCTGTTCCACCACATTAAGGAGCTTGAAATTGCCACTTAATCCCAACAACATATCAAAACCCAAATAAACTGAAAGCTCAGTAGTCTTCTTCCCTCTCTTAGGGTAGTAAAGCGACAGAACAAAATGTTGTTCCCAAAATTTAAGAGATAGGCCGTACAAAGAAGCCCAGTTTAGCAGAGCAGAAACTCATTGGCGGAAACCTCCATGGAAACCAGTACCAGGATTGGAAAACTCAAGGTGTAACTGACAAATTCTGGGGACTATGTGGATAAGTCTGAGAGTTAAAAACTCCAGGGGAATAGACTCATGCTTTTGCATTTCACTTCCTGAAGCTCTACCAGGTTCTCACAGTGAATATCAGAAGAGAAAAAGAAAGAAAGAAAGAAAGAAAGAAAGAAAGAAAGAAAGAAAGAAAGGAAGAAAGAAAGAAAGAAAGACTTGAAACCCCTTGAGAGATTGATAGGGAAAGGGGGAAAGTAACCATTTTGATAAATGCCAGAGCATTCTGTTCTTTTCAATAAGGCCATTCAAGAGAAACTATTTCACCAGAGCCAGAGCCTCAACCATTGGGATTGTATCAGTGCAAAACTAACCTGGGGGAAAGGAAATAACCCACCTTCAGCTGCCTCCAGCCTTCCACCCATCCAGTTACTCAACTCCAGCCCTCAGGCCATCCGTCCCACCTAAGAGTTGAGATTGGGGGCCTGAAAAGCACTTGTGACATTCACAAACAAAGGGCATAGTTTCATTGAAAGACTGAGCCCTGATCATAGGACTATGGAACTCTTCTCACCTCACACCTCACCACCACATTGCCGAGGTCCTATTTTCCAGGGTTCCTTTCACCCCTACACCATGTCCAGCTCTCAACAAAAAATTATGAGGCATGCTGAAAGGCAAAAAACACAGTTTGAAGAGACAGAAAAATCATCTGAACCAGACTCAGATATAATAGAGATGTTGGGAGTAACAAATTAAAACAAACTAGATGAACATGCAAAGGTTGCTCATTTTGGGGAGGGGTAGATAATATGCAGAAACAGACAATATAAGCAGAGAGAAAGAAATTCCAAGAAAGAATCAAAAGAAATGCTAGAGATCAAGAAACAATGCAATAGAAATGAAGAATGCCTTTGATGGGCTTATTAATAGGCTGGACATGGCTGAGACATCCTCTGAGCTTGAGGAGTCTTAAAAATCAACAATAAGAAAACAACCAGTTCAAAATATAGGTAAAAGACCTGAACAGATTCCTCACCAAAGAAGATATTCAGATGGCAAATAAACATGTGAGAAGATGTTCCACATCATGTGCTATCAGAGAAATGCAAATCAAAGCAACAATGGGATTACCCGTACACATGTATTAGAATGGCTAAAATCTAGAATCCTGACAACGCCAAATGCTGACAAGAATCTGGAGCCACAGGAACTCTCATACATTGCTGGTGGGAATGCAAAATGGTACAGCCACTTTGGAAGACAGTTTGACAGTTTCTTATAAAACTGAACATGCCCTTACCATACGATCCAGCAATCATACTCCTTGGCATTTGCCAAATTGAACTAAAAATTTAGGTCCACCCAAAAACTATATGCAGATGTTTATGGCACCTTTATTCATAATTGCCAAAACTCGGAAGTAATTAAGATATCCTTCAGTATTTGGCTGGTACTTCCAGACCATAGAGTATTATTCACGGCTAGAAAGAGGTAAGTTATCAAACCATGAGAGGACACGGAGAAAACCTAAATGCATGTTACATTAAAGAAGTTGATCGGAAAAGGTTACATACTGTATGATTCCAGGTATCTGAAGTTCTGGAAAAGGCAAAATTATGGAAACAGTAAAAGAGTAGTGGTTGCCAGGGGTTAAGGGAGAGGTAGGGGTGAATAAGCAAAGCATGGAGGATTTTCAGGGCAGCGCACCGATTCTATATAGTACTTCAGTGGTGGATACGTGTCATTTATTACACATTTGTCAAAATCCATAAAACCTTCGACACCAAAGTGAACCCTAATGTAAACGATGAGCTTTGGATGATAAGGATGTCTCATGTAAGTTTATCAACTGTCACAAATGTACTATTCTGGCAGGGGATGTTGATAGTGGAGGACTGTGTGTGTGTGCGTGTGTGTGTGTGTGTGTGTGTGTAGATGGGGGTATATGGGAACTCTGTGCTCTCTGCTCAATTTTGCTGTGACCTTAAACTGCTCTAAAAATTAAAGTTCATTATTTAAAAAATAATAATAAAAGGAACCTCAGCTTATAAATAAGGGCTTTTGATTTTAGCTATTTTCTTTTTAACTTGTTAACATACTATTTCTACTTGCCTCACAGATGTTTCACCTCATTTTTAGTGATATGAGAAAACATCATCCACCGCAGGAGCCACAAGACTGTTTTGCTGGAAGCGATGCATATTTGTTTACTGATTATTCATTATCACTGGCAAACATCTTCAAGGTTGAATGTTGCAGGATGAATAATGTCAGATGCTCATTTCTTAACTAAGATCTCTCTCTACCCTAGGGACAGCGATTCCCTTGCAAATATCTGAAGAATTTGTTCCTTCTTTCATTCCTTTCCTATCCAGAGATAGCATTCACAAAAGGCCTCTTTCTCCCTTTGTTGAAAATCTATTCTCTCATCTTAGAGGTTTGCTTCCTTTCCAATTGCTTCAACAGGAGCTTCAGTTTCTTACTTCAAAAAGTATAGCTGTACCTCATAATCGAATCCAAATCCCAAACCCACTTTTCCAACTGGATCTTTTTGTTTGACCATCCTAAAAACCAAACCAATCCTCAACAAAAAGTTGTTTTCCTTTCATATGCTCCATTGGAGTTAATAGGCTTACAATCCACCCAGAGTTATTATTTATTAGGATTACTCAACATCTCATGTGCTACCTATTTTACTTGAATATTTTGTTTACTGTCTTTCTCCCCAACCAAGTATGTGAAGTTTGCGAATATAGGTCTTTGTCTGCTTTTTTTCACTGTTCTATCCCAAACTCATAGAACCATTCTACTAGTGATTAATAAATCTTCTGTTGAATAAATGGGTGAATCTATCTTTTGTGAAATCAACTTTAAAAATGAGATGACCTTTATTTCATCTTGCAATCATTTCCTAAAGTTGGAATTTCCAAATCAAGGGAATCTACATTTTTAAGGCTCTTTTTAAAAAGCAATGGTTATGGCAGACTCTGGGAGAGTCATCTTGTGGTGTGATACCTGGCATTTGGCCGTCCTGTACAAGTCAATATGTATCAATGATATAACTAGGGAAGGTTAAGAAGAACCTGCATCCCTGATGGCATTATTGAGAGAGTTCTTGTTACTTCCCCTAGAGTTTGCCCTACCAATGCATTTCTTGCTAAAGGAGTTCTGATCGCTACCCATATGCAGTTGGACTGAACATACATTACATCAATTTTACTATTCCTTGTTTTTAAACATACAGTCTTAAAAGTGATGATAACCATCATGACCCATCTGTTAAGTCTCACAGCTCCTCATTACTCTTGAAATAAAATCTAGACTCTTTACTATCGCCTATAAACTCTTTCTCCCTCACTGTGATCCAGTCACACTGGTTTTGTGTGTCTTAACCACATCTAACTTTCTGTTGCCCAAAGGCCTTTGCATTTGCTGTTATTTACCCAGAGTGGTTTTCCTCTCTATGCCTGAATTTGTTTTTTTGTTGTTGTTTTTTTAATTCTCAGCTATCAGCTCAAATATTGTACCCCCAGTTACTTTCTCCATTATATATTCTTGTTTTTCTTCATTGTACTTTTTATAATCTAATTTTTTAAATTTACTTAGTTGCTTATTGTCTTCCTCTCTCAAATATACTCATCATAAGAGTATCATCCTTGTCTCTTCAGTTCACTGCTGTATCCCTAACCCATAATACATGTACCCAATTCATGGTCTGTGCTCCAAATATTTTTTGAACAAATGAATAAGAATACGTGAAGATCAACACAAAGGTTATATGAAAAACATGTTAACTAGATAAAATAATTTTAAATAGTTAATGTATTTTTTAAATGCCTGCAGCAAAAAAATCAAAAGGAAAATTAGGTTAAGGAAATTGAATTTGTCAGGTAACTGTAATATTTCTTAAATAGAGAACACTCACAAATAAATAAAAAAATCTAAACATACCAATAGGTATACGGTCAAAAGCCATAATCAACTAATTCAATAAAGAATTCCTTAGTAATGGGGCGGCTGGATGGCTCATTGGGTTAAGTGGCTGACTTCGGCTCAGGTCATGATCCCAGGGTCCTGGGATCGAGACCCACATCAGGCTCTCTGCTCCATGGGGAGCCTGCTTCTCCCTCTGTCTGCCAGTTCAGTTTTGAAAGGTTAACTGCTTCTAGGAATTTATCCATTTCTTCTAGGTTGTCCAATTTGTTGGCATATAATTTTTCATAATACTATCTTCTAATCTTTAAGACAATCCTTTTCAGTAAATTTACATTTCTTCCTTCCATCGTCTTATCATGTATTCCTTATTTTCATAGCCTAATTTGATGTGATCTAAAATATGTAAATCTTTATAGCAATGACCCCATCATTATTTTCAATACAGTTTAATGAAAGAAGTATTTAATTTTAGAGACCGGCCTTACAACCATGGACAAATTTTTGTTTTAGTCCTTAGTTCTTCCTCTACTCTTAAGTTGGTAATGAAGATAAATAAAATATGCGGACTTCTTTGAATTATCAGAAGGTATCTAAATCCAATACATTTAGGCTTTCTGATATCCTTTACTCCAAACGCAATCTGATTATTATTGAGACTTTACATGCCTTTGCATTTCCACTGTTCCATTTTCATCTTTTTAATTTTATACTCTGAATTATTCTTGGGCTGCTGGCTGTTATAAAAATTGTTATCTTCTGTAGAGATGATCATAGGCTGATATGACGTTCAACAGTCTAGAACAAATCTCCTTTTTGTGGTTTAACTTGATTCCCTTTGGTATTATTTGAAGAGTTGCATTCTTCATTTGGCATTTAAGCAGAAACTTGCTCTGTAAATCAGCTGTTTTCACTTATAAGTGATGCATGTAATCTATTTTAGAAGCAAATGGAAAAAATCTATTTAAAGTAGATGTCCACCCCCAACTTCCTTGCCAATTTTTGTTATGTAAAAAATAATTTAGGAGAATGAAAATGGTAAAGTGACAAAATGGATGCATTTCATATTTACTAGGCCATTTATTAGCCATTCTCAAAATTTAACTTCTAGTTATCCTAACACATTAAGTTAAATCTTGTATCTATTTTATATTTCTTCATAATAGGCAATACCTATTCTTTTTGATTTCTGTATATAGTTTCATGAAATATTTATGAGATGTATTCTGTGCATAGGAGATACAAAGCTTTTATCTGAGTCAAAATTCAGAGCTTGGTTTTAAAACAAGCAGATCAATCAGACAGTAAATGACGGCTTTTATGAATAAACATGCCAGTGGGAAGCGGGTAGTTGTAAATCTTTGGCTCTTTGTAATTATTCAATAGATGTTTGGCAAATAAGAGATTGTGTATGGCTTTTATTCTTATGTATTTATTCTTAGAAACATGTTCCCTTAGTCATCTATTTGATTATCACTTATTACCAAAAGTAAGGGCCCTGCTTATATTATGGAGGGGAAGGCAGAAGGTAAACTAGTAAGGAAGAAATGCATATATTTACAAATTGAAATAAGGTATATAAAGACCTTGAATAAGTTTCAGTGATTGAGAATTACAGGTTGGTCAGAAAGGGTGTGTTTATGCAGATGATAACACACCTTTGTTCTCTGGTGAACTGTGTTATGAATAAATGAGCAATTAAAACGTACTATAGGTGACCATTTTAATACAAAGTTTTTGAACTTTATAGTAAGAAGCTATGTAGTAAGGAGACAAAGAAAGCTATCAACTTAAGTCACAAAACATCATTCCTTTTTTCATATTGTTTCATAGAAGACACTTAAAACATTATTGCCATGGAATTGCCACTCTTCTCTAGGCCAGTAATTGTTGATAGAGGAAAACATACAGTATCAAATGTTTATTGTGTTCCAGCAATTTAAAGAAGTTAGTCAGGATCATAGTGCTTTAATGAACACTTGTGTAATTATTAATTTCATTATACTATTCATTTATTTATTTGCTTATTTATTTATCTGTTTATTTATTCATTTATTTTTAAGTAGGCTCATGCATGATGTGGGGCTTGGACTAATGACCCCAAGATCAAGAGTCATGTGCTCTACTGAGTGAGCCAAACGGATGCCCCTATTATACCATTTATTGAATATATATACAACATATATATTGTTTGGAGCATAATTTCATCTTCATACAATAATTCCAACAGATGCATATTTTAAAGTACATTCTATTGGTGATGATACTGGGTCTCAGAAAGGACCAAGGCCACATACCTAGTGAATTTTTTTACATATTTCTTTTTCCAGCTCTATAAAATTAGGTACCTAGCAGCAGGACCCTATATGTTAAGAGTGTGGGCTCTGAATTTGGGTGCTGCTAATTTCTTGTTGTCTGGCCTTTGAAAAATATATAACTTCTCTGTCCTTTAGTTCTCTCCTCTGTTAGTGGGGATAAAAATACAATAATACACATGAAATACCTAGAACAGTGCCTAGTACAGAGTCAACAGTCTGTATCTTAGGTGATTTGGTATTTATGTGAATTGTATTCAGGTGTTATTAATGTTCATCACAAATAAAATCTATCTTACTCTTTGTGCATGCAAGCCATGGGTGAGGCACTCTATACATGTGTTTTAATGTCCTTAGTGTTCAGCATCTCTCTGCAGTCATGGGACTATGTGGCAGGTGCACCCGCTCTAATACTTCCAGTTAGAGTCTCACATGGAAGAGATTCCAGGAAATTCATACCATGTAATATTGATTTGGGGATTACATCAGGCTTTCCTATAGGAAATCTCCTCTTGCTGTATTAAATACCCAGTGCATATGATTCTCATTATTGGTAATGTCATGTAAATTTTGTAGAATTGTTATAAAATATGGGAAAATATACCAAATTTCTTTTGTAATGAATGGTGAGGTTTCTGAGAATATCAAGTTATCATGCGTAGGGACTAACCTTAAATACTTTTTCAGTAGAAAACAACCACGCTGTATAAACTCGGGATTTCTCTCTGTGTCTTGGGAGGAGCCTCTATGAGTGAGGGAGCTTAAACAGAAGCTTAACCTGTTATCTTCACAGTAAGTCAACTTCGGTGTAAGGCCACATTAGACATTATTTATTTTTATTTTCATATTTTAATTGCTGTCTTCTAAAAATTATTTTGGGTAACAGGATTGAAAAGGATTTGAGATTGTGTAGTGAGAAATGTAGTGGTCATGGGTTTTCTTTGTTCCTTGCTCAGGAACTACATATCCAGTCCAAGCTTGCTATTTCACAAATTCAGTCATGGGCGAGAAAGGAAATCAAGATGATGCTGAGCAGTTTTATCGTAAGGGCTTCAAAAATTAATTAGTCCATGTAACCAAGGGTACTGAGTAAAGATAAAGAATGCACATCTGGGGGCGCCTGGGTGGCTCAGTGGGTTTAGCCTCTGCCTTCGGCTGGGGTTGTGATCTCAAGGTCCTAGCATGGAGTCCCACATCCGGCTCTCTGCTCGGCAGGGAGTCTGCTTCCTCCTCTCTCTCTGCCTGCCTCTCTGCATACTTGTGATTTCTCTCTGTCAAATAATTAAATAAAATCTTTATTAAAAAAAAAAAGGAATGCACATCATGCACATCATGCACATCTGTTGGAGATGAGGAAGACTGCAAAACTGGTTATCCTCACAAAGAGAGACATTTGTCCCAAAGGTGGTAAGTATATGGAAACAAGTGGGTGCTCAAAAAATCTTTATTAAAGGAAGATATATCTGGACCATTTGTCACCTCTCTGTTTATTGCATAATGTCAAGAGCATGGCCAAGTCTCTGCCTAATAATAGCTAACCTTTACTTAGGCTTACTGTCTAATGGGTCCTTTTATAAACTTTCTCATGTTAACTCATTTAATTTCTAGAACAACTCATAGAGATAGGTACTAGTATCATACACATTTTACAGATAAGGACACGGAGGCACAGAGTGACCACTTTATTCATCTAAAGTCACAAATACATTAACTGGCAGAACTGGGATTTGAACCAGAATCCTGGGACCCCCAAGTCTGTGCTCTTTATCATGTGTTAAGAGACAAGTGCATGACGTTCTTGTTGTTAATTACAGAATAAGCTTTGGGCCCTGCTAAGTTGTTAGAGGAAGATTTAGAGATCTATTTTTTAAACATTCTCTTTAAACAGAAATATAAACTCTTTGAGGGAAAAAGGTAGAAAATTTAAGTAAGGATTTATTTAATAGAGTCCTACTAGAACACTTCTCTTAATTTTTCTCAAAATGTTTATATCATGACATTATATTATATTATATTATATTATATTATTATTCTCACTGGAAAAATCACCCTAGTTAGCCCAGGTATAAACTACACAATGAGTGATTACTTTGGCCATGTTATCTCTGAAAATTAATTTATACTAGATGATTAATATTTGTCTTCTCACCAAATCAGTTTATTTTTAGCTGGTCAGGAAACTCATGCCAGATAGAATCTAACTGAAAGACTGTTTCACACTGGAGAGAACCCTTGACTGTTTGCTCTCAGAGATGTGGCATTCTAGCAGCCTCTGGTACGAAGTAGCGCTAAATCTTTGAGAATGCTTTTAATCTCTATAGGCCAGAGTCCTCACATCGTAAACACTTTCTAATGTTTATTTCAGCTTAAAAAATTCCTAGGATCCCTCCACTAGAAGTAAATAATCAAATTAGAAAATAAAAGAGTGCATTTAAAAAATAAATAAAAATGCATATAGATTAAAAAAAGCTATACAACTTATATATAATAGGAAATGCTGAGACATTTATTTATTTACTGTAAAGGTGAAATTAGAAAAGTGCTAAATTTAAAGAGTGCCTAAAATCAGCCATGATTACTACAAATATAGACTCTAGATAAATATGATATAACTACTCTGAGAGCATTTGGGAGGGGAAAAGTCAGAAACACTTAATAGATAAGATTAAAAGCATGACAAATATTTTTGATAAAACATGGAAATTTAGCAGGATACCATCACTTCATTTTATTATATTCTTACCTGATTTTTATTTTTATCTGTGTATACTTTTTTTATTTCTATCAAATGTGAGAACACTATCCCTACCGCCTTGCACCATACTTTTATTACCACAAAATATGCCTTGGAATAGTACGTCCTCTCACGGTACTTCACCATGTCTATCTGTAATCAGTTTTTAGTCATTTACCTATTTATAAACTTTATATCATTTCTAATCTTTTAATATAAATAAACTTCAAGTAATATTCTATCACAAGTACTTTCTTCATTTATGTGAACATAACTGTAGGAAAAATTCCTAGATATAAAATTGGAAAGCCAGAGGATGTAATACATTAAAAAATATTGATTGATATTGACCAATTGGTTGAAAGAGGTTTTTTGGGAAAAAATTTTGATTTTAAGGAAATTGAAATTTAGTTCTCTTATTTGTTTATTTATTTATGTATAAGGTTTTATTTATTCTACTTTATGTCTCTTTGGCTCTAGTTTTCATTATATAATTCTACACTTTTAAGATTTCATTTATTTATTTGACAGAAAGAGCAAAAGTAGGAGGAGCAGCAGACAGAGGGAGAGGGAGAATCAGGCTCCTTGCAGAGCAGGGAGCCTGATGTGGGACTAGATCCCAGGACCCTAGGCTCATGACCTGAGCCGAAGGCAGCTGCTTAGCCAACTGAGCCCCTCAGACACCCTTAATTCTACACTTTAAAGTTTATTCCTTGATATTTTTGGCATTGTTATTGTAAATCAAATCTTTTCTTTTACCATATTTTCCTAATAGGTTATAAAGAAAGTCATTGTAGGAAAGCCGTTGATGATATTTGAAAATTAATTTGTAGTCAACTTAATTATTTTTATTTACAGTTGGATATCAGTTGATAGCCTTGAGTTTACAGACATACAAACTTACCATCTGAAATAAACGACATTTTATCACTTGTTCTTCAATTTTTGTGATTCCTTTTTTTTTTTTTTTAAGATTTATTTATTTATTTTAGGGAAAGTGAGAGAGAGCCGGGTAAGGGGCAGAGGGAGAGAGAGAATCCTGAAGCAGACTCATCAATGAGCTTGGAGTGTAACATGGGGTTCTATCCTAGGACCCAGATATCATGACTTGAGCAAAATCAAGAATCTGATGTTTAACCAACTGAGCTGCCCAAGGGCCCCTCTTCTTTTTTCTAACTACTTTGTCCAGTTCTTCAAAAATTATGGTAATAATTAAGGTATTGGGCACATTTACCTTGTTTCTGATGTTAGTGAGAGTATGAATATAGTTTTCCTGTTAGGTATGAAGCAAAAGTTAAAAAAATATATCCTTCAGTTTTATGAAGATTATGAAGATTTTTATTTTGAATCAGTAATGGATGTTTAATTTTATCACATGTCTTTTTGGCATCTATAGTGATGATTAAACGATTTATTTCCTTTGACCTTTTAATTGTAATTATAGCTGATTTCCTAATTGAGAAATCTTTGGGAAAACCCCTCTGAATCATGATGAATTATTCCTTTTATAAGCTGCTAGGTTATATTAAATGATTTTACATTAACATCGATACTTGTATGTGAGATAAATCTATAGTTTTAAAAGATATTAAGATATTTCTATCAGCTTTGTTACCAATATTTTATTGTGTGTCAGTCTGGATTTTTTTTTTTAATATTTTTATTTATTTATTTGCGAGATTGAGAGAGAGCATGAATGGGGGCCAGGGGCAGAGGGAGAAGCAGACTCCCCAGTGAGCAGGAAGCCCAGTATGAGGCTGGATCCCAGGACCCTTGGATCATGACCTGAGCCGAAGGCAAATGCTTAAATAACTGAGCCACACAGGCGCCCCAGAATCTGGGTTTTATACCAGTTCTAGCTGCAAGGGAGGCTGGGAAAATGAGTGACTGGCATTTCTGGTTTCTATACCAGAAGTGGTTGGCTTGGTGAATAGAGAATGTCTCAGTGAATGCAGGAGGTTACAAAGTTGACTGAAAAAACCAGAGGCACTGGTCCATGAAAAGTAGAAAGCCTATTTTCTATCTGTTATTCTCTCTGGAATAAGTAAAATATTACTGAAGTTATTTATTTGAGTAACTGTTAACTTGGTTAAATTATGTGAGTGATTTGTGAAATTGTGTTTATCTGATACCATTTCAGGAAGCAGGTATTGACCTCTTATTTTTTTTCATTTACAATCTGAATTTCCTATTTTTTTTAATTTCAAATATGATTTATATTTTCTGAACCCAACAGATTTTTAAAATTCAGATATTCAAATGTTTTGAATAGACTGAAGTATTTAATTTTTATTACTGCAATTTCTAGTAAATAAGTATCTAGTAAATAAAAATTTCTCTCATTTAGATTTTTTATTATTATTTGGGTTTTTTTTTTTTATTAGCTAATTCCAGCTAATGGTTAATTGGTTAATTAGTTTTTGTTTATAAAAGTAGATCATGGGGCCACCTGGGTGGCTCAGTGGGTTAAGCCTCTGCCTTTGACTCAGGTCATGATCCCAGGGTCCTGGGATCGAGCCCCACATTGGGCTCTCTGCTCAGCAGGGAGCCTACTTCCCCCCATCTCTCTCTGCCTGCCTACTTGTGATCTCTGTCGGTCAAATAAATAAATAAAATCTTAAAATAAAAGTAGATCATGGACTTACTATTTAATTTGTTTTTCCCTTGCTCTTATCTGGTTATTATTTACTGACTTTATCGTGTTGATTTCTTCCTTCTGCTTTTCTCATGCTTTTGCTATTAATAGTCTCTTTTAAGCTTATTGGATTGTTTACATTAATTTATTTGAATTTGTTGTTCTTCTTATTTGCCAAGAGTTTTTATATGTAATATTTACACTGTTGTTAACTTCTAGATGTTCTGCAATTTTGATTCTGAGAATTTTTTCTTATTTAAATATATTTGTTAGTGGTTTGGAATTTTTAAGTTCTGTTGGTATTATTTTTAATTTTATTACATTGGGATTAGAGAATGTATGATAAGTAGTAATGAACTTTATCACTTATTGATTTTTGTTTATTTTTTAACATTTTATTATGATAATTTTCAAATATGCAGTAAAGTTAACTGAATTTTACATAGGACCCATTATCTAAATTCTACCATTTTAATATACTCACTTTTCCACATATCTATTCATGTATAAATCTATCTATACAGCCATCCATTTTATTTTTCCATGCATGCATGTCAAAGTATTGTAAAAATCAATCCATTTCTAATACTTCAGCATGCATTTCATTAACTAGAGTTCAGCACTCATTCAGAGATTTTTTTTTTCTCTTGGGGTAAAATTTACCAATAACAAATTTCAAAACTGGTAATGTATGGTGCCTAAAGTTTGACAAATTGATTCAGACCATATTAAGATACAGAATGTTACCATCCCCTTAGAAAGCCTCATGCACTTTCCCAGTTAATTTGCACCTCCTACCCTTAGAAGCATCCATTATTCTAATATTTTTCTACCATAGTTTAGATGGCCTGTTGTCTAAATGAAATTAGACAATGTCTTCTTCTGTGTGTGACTTTTTTACCCTAGGCATGTCTTGGAGATCCACTTATGTTGCTGCATGTATTAATAATTTCTTTTTTATTACTAGGAAGTTTCCATTATAGGAATATACCAAATTTCTTTATCCATTCTCCTATTGATGCACATCTGGATATTTCCCATTAAGGGAGATTATTGTTAAGTCTATAAAACATTCTTCTATAATCTATTTATGGGCATTGTTGTCATTTCTCTTGGCTCTTGTCAATTTTTTTAAATAATTTTTTTAAAGATTTTATTCATTCATTTGAGAGAGAGAGAGGGAGCACAAGCAAGGGGAGAGGCAGAGGGAGATGAAGAAACAGACTCCCTGCTGAGCAGGGGACCCCCACACAATGTGGGGCTCCATCCCAAAATCTGGAGATCATGACCTAAGCTGAAAGCAGATACTTAACCATCTGAGCCACCCAGGCACCCACAGGTTTGTCAATTTTTTTTTAAGATTTTATTTATTTTTTTGAGAGAGAGACATTGAGAGACAGCATGAGAGGGGAAGTCAGAGGGAGAAGCAGACTCCATATGGAGCTGAGAGCCTGATGTGAGACTCGATCCTGGCACTCTGGGATCATCACCTGAGCTGAAGACAGTTGCCCAACCAACTGAGCCACCCAGGAGCCCAGGTTTGTCAATTTTTTATAAATATGCCATTATCACTTGAAAAAGTCACATTTTATACATATTCTTGTTATTTAGTTACATTATATAGTATCTGTATATCTTTAGCCTATTATCGATTGGTTAAGTGTTATTGTTTGAATTATATCCCCTATAAAAGATACTGACGTACTGAGCTCCAGTACCTGTGTATTTGACCTTATTTGGAAATAAGGGCTTTGCAGAAGATCAAATTAAGAAAAGACTCTAAATCCAGATTGATGGTCTCCTTTCCAAAGAGGGAAATTTAGACACAGAGACTGAGACACAGGGAAAATGCCATTTGAACACTGGGGTTATATTGCTATACGCCAAGGAACACCAAAAGATTTCTGGCAAACCACCAGAAGCTAGGAGAGAGGGATGGATAAGATTCACCCTTATAGCCTTAAGAAGGAACAAGCTGCTGAAACCCAAATTTTAGACTTTTAGTCTCTAGAATTGTTAGATGATACATTTTTCTTGATTAAGTCACTCAGTTTGTGGTACTATGTTACAGCTGGCCTGGAAAACTAATACAGTAAGCAAGTAAAGGTTTCTTAACAATGTTTCTAATGGGGGCGCCTGGGTGGCTCAGCGGGTTAAAGCCTCTGCCTTCAGCTCAGGTCATGATCCCAGGGTCCTGGGATCCAGTCCCACATCGGGTTCTCTGCTCAGCAGGGAGCCTGCTTCCTTCTCTCTCTCTGCCTTCTTCTCTGCCTACTTGTGATCTCTGTCTGTCAAATAAATAAATAAAATCTTTAAAAAAAAACAATGTTTCTAATGTATTCATCCTTGCATTAAATTTATCTTAATTTTTCCCTATAACTTTCAACACTATTTTATTTCGTGTATAAAGTTTCAAAACAAATGAATCTTCATTTTTACTTAGCCTTTGTTATAATGAAGTTTTCTTTTTATTTTTCATTTTATGCTGTCTTGTATTCAATTTTGGTTGGTATTAATACCTTGACCAATTCTTTCTTTTTTCTTTGCATTTGCCCACTTTGTCACTCCTGTTCTCTTACTTTTAGTCCTCCTTAACAGCTCTTGTAAAAATTATGTGTTTTACATATTGCAAGTAGATAGGTTTTGTTTTTATGATCTACCTGAATTTTATATCACTCACTTAACTTTTAGCTAACAAATGTCCTTATCACTGAGAAATTTTTAAAGCTCTTTCCAAAATGCTCTTGATCCCACATGACATTTTATAGTTCAGGGAATCTAGGATTCTGTGCATGTGTTATTATTAGCTGGTGAGAGAATTCATTATCTAATATGAGAAGTATAATCTGGAAGCCTGGCTTCAGGATCCCAAAATTCCTTTGTTTACAAAAATTTCACATACCTCGTTAGCCATAAAACATTTTGGAAATTAAATATATGGATATACATATTTAAAGTAATAAAAGAGGCATACATTATGCAAGATGGTGTAAAACAGTATATCAGGTTTGCACATTTTTGAGACCTCATGATACTCAATCTCTCAGCAATACAAGTTGCTGTTGACTTTTTCTCTTTTATTATTTTTTTGAAGATTTACTTATTTATTAGAGAGAGAGCGCGAGTACTGTGGGGGAGAGGGCAAAGGGGAGAAGCAGAGGGAGATGGAGAGAGAGGGAGAGAGAGAATCTCAAGCAGGCGGGCTTGATCTCAGGGCCCCGAGATCATGACCTGAGCCAAAATCAAGAGTTGGACATTTAACCGACTGAGCCACCCAGGAACCCCAATATTTTACTCTTTCAAAATGCCCTTTTTAAACAAGTCTTGTAGCTTTTCTCCTCTTTCTTTGTTCCTCCTCATTCATCTTTTTAAATTCATCCCCCCTTGCCCTAATTTGTACTTCCTCCAAACTTGATCCTACACCCTCCTTTCCCCCTTCTTTGTTTGCTCAATTATTTACAAATGGCTCAAATATTTACATCTTTGAATCAGACTTCTCTGAGCTCCGAACTTGAATATCTGAAGGCCTCCTTATTTCCCTCGAATGTTATGATGCCACCTCCAAGTTGGTGTATCCCAAATAGGACCCAAACTTTAAGCCCCCTCTCCCCCTCCTTATTATCAAATCTGCCTGTCTTTGTTCCCCTTTTGAGTGAATTATAGTATGATGCATCTAGCTAGAAAAACCTTCTTTTATGATTTGACTTCCTAAAATACGTTTTGTGTTTGTGTAACTTTTGTTCCGAATCCACCACCACTATTCGGGTTCAAGGCATAATTTCTTCTCACTTACACCTTCCTTTTGTCTCTTTTATGTTCCCTTCTGCAGCCAGAGTGATTTTTTTTCTTTTTCGTTTCTTTCTTTCTTTTTTTTTTTTTAAGAATTTATTTATTTGACAGAGAACACAAGTAGTCAGAGGCAGGCAGGGTTGGGGATGGGGGGGAAGCAGGCTCCCCGCTGAGCAGAGAGCCCAATGTGGGACTCAATCCCAGGACCCTGAGATTATGACAGGAGCACAAGGCAGAGGCTTAACCCACTGAACCACTCAGGTACCTACAAAGTGATTTTATTCAAATACAAGTTTAACAGTTCATCGCCTTAAAACTCTTCAATGTTAATAGATGCTCTTAGGATAAAGAAAGAACTCTGCAAATAGCTTACAAGGTTAGTATAACTTGGTCTCAGCTACCTCCCACCTCTGCTTCCTCTCTGTTACTCACACTCCCCTTCTAGTTCTTAGTTAGAAATGAGCATTTACACAGACTCTTCTTTTTGCCTGGTGTATTGTTCTTACCCTTCTTTACATGATGAATTTTAGTCATCCTTTAGACCTCTGTTAGTATCACTTTCTCATAAATTCTTCCAATTATAACCCCTTATAGTAGGTGGCATTCTCAAAGAAAACAGAGCCAATAGGACACACAGGTCCTCATGGATTAAGTGCTCCCACACTGCGGAGGGCCATCTGCTTCACTCCATGCACCAGTTCAAATGCCAGTCTCTTCCAGAACACCTTCATATCATACCCAGAAACTGTGTTTCATTGGATATCTGAGCTTCCTGTGCCCCAGTCAAGCTGACACATAAAATTAACTATCATACCCTTCATGGTACTGTATACCTTTTCTTTATGGTACTACAAAGTAGCATTTTAACACTTTTTTGTATGATTATTTGAGTAAGAACCATCTCTTCACCTAGACTGTAAGCTTCATAGAGAGGACCTTGATGGTTTTATTTATCATTATATTCTTAATGTAATATGTATGCTCCATCTGATGATGACATGAATAATTGAATGGATGATAAATGACTATGCTATTCTAGATAAGAGAGTTCTATGCATGTAGACATTAAACTATCATCTTCAAACTTAACATCAGAAATATCTTATTGTAAAAGTCATACTTTCTACAAAAATGGTGGCTACTCCACAACATGAATTATGTAAATTACTACACATTTTGTGACTGTGTAGGTCAGCTGTCTCTGCCTGTAAGATACAGTTTTGTTGAAAACAGTTAAGTTGTTGAAGCTTCTACTTGAAAATCACATCCATGCTAAATATCACTAGAAGAGATGATTCACTTCAGGCAATGATCTATCTATATTCAGAAGCCCAGTCTTGAGAAATAAGTAAACAACCATGGTCCTTAAAAAGAAAATCTAACGATTTACACAATGCTGTATATTTCCACTCTATTCACCTCATGTGGCATTAATCAGAATCAACAATTTTATGGTTCAGAAGTACGTCATTGTTATAATCACATTAACTTCGGAGAGCAGTTTCAGTGACAACATAGGTTATAAGTATAGCCAACATGGATATGTAGAAACGTGATATGTGGACTGAAAATATGTAGACAGACTTAAGTTCTAGTTTTGACTCCATTAGTTATGAATTCCCCAAGTGTCGGTTTTCTTTAATTTGGGAAAAGTAATTTCTATCTCATTGTGTTCCTGTGATAAGTTGCTGCAAAGGGCTTGGCCTGGTTTCTGTCTTATAGGAGTCATTTAATTCTCTATATTCTATCATCATTTCAATGGTAAAACAAGAATAAAAAGACATGTTTATATTCTATGAATTAATCAAGGATTTCGATATCTGGCTGTTCATCACAGTGACCTAAGCAGTCTTGTAAAAGGACAGAATCCCAGGCTCTGTCTATGGAGATTCAGATTTGGGATGGGGCCCAGGGCTTCCAAAGCTCTATAGTGCATTCTGATGAGGAGCTGGGCCTTTTCACCTCTGCTGGGGTAGTTAACTCTTTGTTTAACTGCCATTTAGTAAGTGATGAGCCTGGTACTTGACCTTTACTACTCACAATAATTCCATGAAATTTCTGTGATATAGAAAAGTTGAAGAATTTGTCCAAGGTCCCAGAGCTAGCAAGTCTAGGAGATAGGATGTGCATCAAGCGTTGACAGAGTCCAAAACTCATTTTCTTTGCTATGCTCTGTAGCATCTCAGCTCTCACTCAGTTTTTAAAAAAGATTTTATTATTTTATTTATTTATTTGCCAGAGAGAGACACAGCAAGAGAGGAAACATAAGCAGGGGAAGTGGGAGAGGGAGAAGCATACTTTCTGCTGAGCAGGGAGCCCCATGTGGGGCTCAATTCCAGGATCCTAGGACCTAAGCCGAAAGCAGAAACTCAATTGGCTGAGCCACCCAGGCGCCCCTCCTCTTTCACTCATTTAAAAACATATTCTTGAGGCACCTGGGTGGCTTAGTCGGTTAATCATTTGCCTTCAGCTCAGGTCATGATCCCAGGGCGCTGGGATTGAGCCCCACATCTGGTCCCTGCTCATGGGAAAGTCTGCTTCTCCCTCTGCCTCTGCCCCTGCTCATGCTCCCTCTCTCTCTCCCTGTCTCTCAAGTAAATAAAATCTTTAAACACAAACAAACCAACAGAAAACATATTCTTGGTAACTTGCTCAAATTCTGTACCGCGTGTAGGTTCTAGGATGATGTCTGAGAAACTGCTATTTTCTGGGAACATGAGGCAGCCTTTAGGAAATAAGTAGTGCCAGACTCTGGGCAGAGGACCAGGAATGAGTCTCACTCCTGACACTCTAGCTTTGTGGCTGTAGGCAAATCTATTAATTTGTCTGAGTCTTAGCTTTCACAGTTTAAACATAGATAATATATGAGATTGCAAAATTTCTCATGAAGTTTATTGTGATCATGAGAGAATGTAATTCGAAATGACACATAAACATAAGGTATATTATATGGATTTGTAAATCTTGCAAAATATACACATGGCTCACTTCCATTAGCTTGGGAATTAAAGACTAAAGAATTACCATTAAGATAAACTATACATGCAAAGCAATATGGCTCCTTATTTACATTTTCACTTATTCGGGCATTATTCTAATATAAAAAGTATGTGTGTGTCTGTGAGAGAGAGAGAGTGCACATGTATATGTGTGTGTTTTAATTAATTGCTGGCAGTTTTGCATTTTTTTAGTTTCCTCATCAGAAAACATTTCCTAGGACTTTAGAAATAGGCTGGTTAAATGAGCATTTAAATACATTTTTACAAATCATCATCTAGCATTTATTTTCAGAAAGCTAAATACAAATTTAAGGTTTATAAGGACACTTATGGGTGTCCAAGGGTCTTTATTAAACTGGAAAAGTTAGCAGAATTCCTGCTGTGTATGAAACTAGTAAACGATAGGGATGCTTGTTTTCTGGGAATGTTAGTTCTGCCCCTGAGATAAACAGAAGCACTTCCTTTCTAGATAAAGAATGAGGAAGGAAGTTAACCGAGCAGAGGGCATGCAACTACACATTTTACATTATCAATGGCAATAATTTAGTACTAAGTTTATAAGGAAAGAGAGAAGCAACCCCTTGGCTAAAGTTTGCCACCTTTTGTGACGTGCTAGGGTTGGCCATCAGATGGTTTAGATTTTTCAGAGGCTTCTTGAAGGTTTCAGGAGTGAAATCATCTGGTAACCTCAAGCTGTATTTACTACTTAAAGTGTATATTCTTGTCTCTGTGTTAAAGTAGTACTATATATTTTTTAATTGATGTGTATAAGAAACAGAGATTCAAACTTCTGAGCCCTCTGCAACAAACACTGTTTTCAGATCAATTACCATCATCCCTAAGAATCTAACAGCTTTTTTAAAAATTTAGAATGATTGACACCTTTTGAGAAACTTGACAAGATGATACTTAATATTCATCTGACTCAGCTGATAGGCGTCAATTTCCTGTGATCTATTTCGAGTTCTCTTTAGAGAGCAGAATGCAGCAAACCAGCTGGGATTTTCCTTCAAGTATGATCGTTCTAGGGGGACATTACTCTCAAGATAAAATTATACGTAAAAGTTAATCAGAAGTGATGAAACAGAGAAGGAAGAGGCCGATAAGGGGAAAAAGAGAAAATTTTCTTCATATACTAAAATGCTGATAGATCATTGTTGAAGGATATGACCTCATAATACTGAAGAGTAAAGCTGAATATGGATTTTTTTTCTTGTTATGGCTTAATTTTATATTAAAAGAAATTATGACTGACTATAAAGTATTTAGTCTCTCATAATATGTATCAAGTGCACTAATCTGGTGTCTAACTTCTAACTAGCAATTTTTTAGTGCAGGAAAATCAGAAAGCCGGAAGTGAGGCTTTAGTTCACTTAGTGGGCAACTTCTCAGGATCACAACACTCTGAGTAGGGTACAAGGTTAACAAGAAGAACGTAGAGACTTAGGCCTAGGATGGGGAGGTCCTAGGATAATGTTTTCATTATTAGAAAGCAGATTCTGGTCTGAAGTAAAAGTTTAGTTATAGGACGCTCGGCACAAGATCAGGTATAGATTACCATTAAGAATGGACTGATGTGGGCACCTGGGAGGCTCATTGGGTTAAGCGTCTGCCTTCAGCTCAGGTCATGATCTCAGGGTCTTGGAGTCGAGCCTGGTGTCAGGCTCCCTGCTCTGTGGGGAGGCTGCTCCTCCCGCTGTCCCTCCCCACTGCCTGTGTACCCACAGGCACTCTTTTTCTCTCTCACAAAAATAAATAAATAAAATCTTGGAGAAAAAAATGGATTGATGCAAAATCCAACTAGTTACTGTGCTTGTTTAATATGGTAACAACTGATTTTGCACTTTGGCTCCACCAGACCACAAGCTGGTCCCTCAGACAAGCAGCTTACCTTTTTAGCCTTACTTTACTCATTTGAGTTCTTCACAGTAATCTTAGATAACTATTAATTTATAGTTCCTTTTTTGCAAAATGGAGATTATATTTTACAGAAATGTTCTGAGTCTTAAATGTTGTAATATACGAAAAACGTCTGGTGCCTAGTAGAATCAATGAATGGAAATAACCCATCCTCTTTTCTCCAGCACTACTATGTGACCTTGTCAGCTTAGTCCCGAGGAGCAGAGAATGGGATAAACCTGCAAATTCCATATTTGAAAGCCTTTGTCTTTTTAAAGATTTTTCTTATGTATTTATTTGACAGAGAGAGAGAGAGAGAGAGAGAGAAATAACAAGTAGGCAGAGAGATAGGCAGAGACCTCTGGGATCATGACCCTGGGATCATGACCTGAGCTGAAGGCAGAGGCTCAACCCACTGAGCCACCCAGGCACCTGAAAGCCTTCGTCTGTAAGACCTGTGTAGGCCAGTTCATGAAATATAGACTTAAAAGAAAACATGATGCAACAAGTCTCTGACCTGGTCACTTGCTACAGTAACTTGCACATCATTTCCTTAACCTCCAAGTTCCACACAACCCTGATTCTTGCTTTCACCTGTACTTAACATATGTTCTGTTTTCCCGCTATCAGAAATGAGCTTGTGCCATAACGTATCTTCAGTCCATAGAGATGGTTTTGACACTTGATCTACCCCTTACTTTTCTTCTGTTTGAATCCATTCCTCTTTTTGGTATTCCTCTCACCTCTCTATTTCCTGGACAGAGGTTGACAGTATGGGTTAGGGTCTCCCCAGTTCTCCCCAAACCCTTGGTACATACCTAGGACCTACACAGGAAAGCACTCTACACAACTCTTATGCTGCATTCTGAAGGGCCATCCAGAGGCCATTTGCTAGGACATTCTTGCTCCAACATAAAGTGCCATTTGAGAAATTTATTCAGAACTAAGTTCTAGGAAACCACTGTCTAAAATGCTAATATGTTGGGATGCTTGAGTGGCTCAGTTGGTTAAGTGGCTGCCTTCAGCTCAGGTCCAGATCCCAGCCCCAGGGATCGAGTCCTACATCTGGCTTGTTCCTCAGGAAGAAACCTGCTTCTCCCTCTGCCTCTGCCTGCCACTCTACCTGTCCGTGCTCTCTCTTTCTCTCTGACAAATAAATAAATGAAATCTTTAAAAAATAAGGTAAAATAAAATAAAATGCTATTATGTTTTCTCCATTTAATGCAAAAGGCCTAAAATGTATGCTATATCGTTTTCTGTTTGCCAGTAGCTTTAAAGTAAAATCTGAAACAGAACCTACGTATGACCTATGTATGAATTACATATTTGGGTTTCTGATTTTGATGCACTAATTCAATTCACATTCACTTGGTCCTGATTTTTTTAATTTATATTTAAATTTTACACTTTTATTCTAGGTTGCTTTGTTTTTGTCTTTTTCTGAGAACTGCATTTGGTCTCTTACCGGAAGAAGTAGATCACCTAATAAATGATTCCATCCTACTATCATTCTAATTACCTCTAATAGTAATTTCTAATGTGTTATTTCCTTGACAAGACTTTGAATATGTTTTTAAGTTAACATTTAAAGTCTCTGAATTACTTATTATAAGTAAATATCAAGCATGTATTTATTGTATGAAAGAATAATAAAGTAGCCCCTATATTGGGAGATATAGATCCTGGAGGATTATTGCCATTCATTTGTTCATTCATCTCAGCTATTAAGTAACCACAGTGTATCAGACACTCCTCTAAGTACTGGGGATATATTAATGTAATGATACATATGAAATACTATTAGGTGGGGTGCCTAGGTGGCTCAGATGGTTAAGTGTCGACTCTTGGCTTCAGCTCAAGTCATGCACTTGGGGTCCTGTGATGTAGCCCTACATCAGACTTCACGCTCAGTGGGGAGTCTGCTTAAGATTCTCTCCCTCTCACTGCCCTTCCTTCTGCCCTCCTTCTGTGCACTTGTACTCACATGCTCTCTCTCTCTCTCAAATAAATAAATCTTAAAAAAAAAAAGAAAGAGAAAGAAAGAAAGAAAGAAAGAAAAGAAAAGAAATATTACTAGGATCTCTAGGATGAATGTCCTTTCATGGTAGGTGACAAATTCATGACAAGAAATTTAGGGAGTGGGGGAAAGCCTGATTTGAGCATGTAAAGGTAAGAGCAGCTTCGGTAATATTTTGGTGAGAATGGATCTACTAAGGGACACGGGCTAAATAAAGCCTTACAGCCTTTTTTATTATATGCAAGAATGTAAGTGATAACTAAGGATTACTATCAATAATATACAAAGAATTTCTAAATCTTTAAAAGAAAAAGATTAACAGCTCAATAAACATATGGACAGACATTTCACAGAAAAAATACAAACGCTTAATAAATACATGAAAATCTCCACTTCTTAATAGGTATATGCAAATTATAAACCCAAAGCTAATAGCATTTATATCCATCAGATTGTCAAAAATTTAAGTCACTGTCTTGAAGGCAAAGAGAACCCATTTCTCTAATTTTGTTTAAAAAAAATTACTGCAACATTGAAAGACAACAAAGTCTTATGCTTGAAACAGTTTTGAAAACATCCTGTTTCTGAGACATTATTCACGAGACTGTTTTTGTCACAAAAACGAGATATAGGTGTGTTTTACGTTTGTTTTCACTGCTTTATCCTTAGCATTTGATATAGTCCTTACACATATTGAGTGCTCAATAAATCTTTGTTGAATTATTATTAACAAAAATTAACTTCAAATGAGAGAAGCCCAACTTTACAAATTCTGAATGAGAATGCATTCTTTGTCTCTATGAAGAATTTCTTAATGAATCCGTGTTTTTCCATTCTTATTTGATCATGGTAGGAACTTGGAAGGTGGAAAATTCCACATCCGCAGAGACCCTTTTTTTTTTAATTGTTTGATTAATGAAAGTGTGTACTTTTAATGATCTAAAAGATTTATTGCTACCAACATGCTCCAGCAGTTCTTTCATTATAAATAGTGGAGGGAAAATTTAAAGCTTCGCTTTGTACAGTGACTGTGGAAGGAAAATGGTTTTAATGAAGCTCTACATAATCTTTCCCTCCTGCAACATTTTGATTTTTCAGTCTGGTATGGTAGATGCAACACTGAATCTCACTTCTTTGCCCCTGCCACTAAGTCCTATGTAATTTTATTTATTTAACTTCTCTCTGCAAGGTAAGATTCCTGTGACCTTTAAAATCTCTACAAATGCAAGGAACTGGCTTATCATCAAGGTTTTGCTGGTGGAAGGAAGCTTGTTTATTGTATAGATCAAACTGGGATTTTTTTTAAAGCTAAGTACAATATCATTGCAGTACTCAAAGATGTCCCCAATCATTATTTAAATAAGGGAATTTTATTGTTAATGTACCCCATTCCTTCTCAGAATCCCTTTTCTGGCTTTCTACTCTGTTTCAGATCATTTTTATTTAGGGGCCATTGGCCAGGCATTTGAGGGATTTTTCTTTCCTAATTTTTCTCTAAAGTTAAAAAAAAAAATCTGTAATGAAAATCTTACTGGAATCAAAATGTAAGTTTCCAGTTTGTTACTGGTCTATGATACATCCATGATGCATTTATATGACATCACTCAGTGCCCTTTCCCCTACTCCCAACTAATCCCAATCTATTCATCCTTTAAAGGATGAACTTCAATGTTCATCCTTCAACTTCAAATGTCACATTCTTCTGAAATACCTGTTTCCTTTTGCTTTCTGGTCTCTTGTTTCTCCTCTGCCATTCTGTCATGTGGCTTCCTTCTTGTCACCTGACCTGTCAGCTGTCACTGGATGGTTAACCTCAGGAGGGCAGATGCATTACGCTGTTCACTGTACCAGATGTGCCCTGACATGCAAAATAAGCTCCCAAAATATTGAATGAATGAATGAATGAATGAATGAATTAGTGAATTAGGCACACGGAGTCTTTATTGTCTGAAGAGGATTTTCTTCAGTACACTCTTTTTCCAGATACGTACCCAACACGCCCTTTATTTCTACTAGGCCCTATAACGTATACCTATTATAAAAACAATTCTGCTAAAATTGAAAGGTAAAAGTTATGCTCCAGCCCAATATATTTATTGAATGAACAAATGGATAGCGAACCAATTAATAAAACTATTTCCTAGATATTTATGAATCTTTTCTTCTGCACTCTGCTTGTATTTCTATTACTCAGTTACAAGCAAATGATGCTGGGTTGAGCATGGTCTGCTCTAAGTACAAAGAAAATTGTGAATATGTTATGGTAGATAGTAAGTATTCATGAATGCTCTGATCTTCAGGGGATGCTTAGAGAAGCATAAGCCTCTGCTAAGTCTAGAATTTTTGGTGGGGGTAATAAAGGAATCATAAGGAAAATTCCCAAAATCTTTCTCTTATGCTTCTGTGTCGTGTAATTCTTGGGAATTGTAGGCAGCCTATGGGTAGGTTCCGATTCAGAGTGAACATTTCTGTTTTTGCAAAACTAGGAAGGGACTAGTAGAGCCCAAGAGAAATACTGATTAGATTTGAGGTAGCCCAGGCTAAATGGAACAAAACTACATTAGAGCAGAATGAGATTGAGACTGGGACCCAACCCTTGAGCTAAAAATAAGGAATAAAATACATTTTGTTGCTCTTTATTATACTGTTCTTGCATTTTCTAGCTGTGATATCATTCACTTACACAAATAGCTAGTCAAGAATTAGTGAATTTGGGGCACCTGGGTGGCTCGGTTGGTTGAACCCCTGTTTGTGGCTTGGGTCATGATTTCAGAGGCCTGGGATCAAGCCCAGCATCAGGCTCCCTGCTTAGTGTGGAGTCTGCTTCTCCTTCTCCTCTCCCCCAACTTGTGCTCTTTTCTTCCTCCCTCTCTCTCAAATAAATAAATAAAATATTTTTTAATTGATTTTATTTATTTATTTGACACAGAGAGAGAGGGAGCACCCAAGAAGGGAAGCAGTAGGCAGAGGGAAAAGGAGAAGTAGGCTCCCTGCAGAGCAGGGCTCAATTCCAGATACAGGGGTCAATTCCAGGACTCTGGGATCATGACCAGAGCTGAAGGCAGATACTTAACCAATTGAGCCACCCAGGCACATATATCTATATCTATATCTATATCTATATCTATATCTATATCTATATATTATATCTATCTATTATATCTATCTATTATCTATATCTATATCTATATGCCATATATATAAAATCTTAAAAAGAAAAGAATTAGTGGATTTGTCCTTAGTTACTTCTTTCAGGAGATATACCTAATAGTAGGGTATCTTGGTACATTTTTTTAGATTAAAGAGTGGTATGATGAAAACAGTGTGTTGCAAAGATTAGTCGTGTAGCAGTGTTCAGGGAAAACTGAATGAAGATGATACTGGAACTACGGAATTAACCAAGAAGTGGTTGCAGAATGTGGTAATGAGCAATCAAACCAATGAATTCATGGGAATGGAAATGAAAAGTAAATAGAATGGGGCACCATGATTGCATGAACACAGGAAATAAAGACAAATACTCTTTACTCTAATTGCCCATTATGCAACAGACTAGATCATAGGCAGAAAATTCACTCTTGGCTTAAGGAAAGTTTGAAGAAGTCTCAAAATATATGCTATTTCTAAGTCAAATATATAAAATACATTTTTTTTAGTTTACCTTGTTTCTTAATTTTACATTCCTTCCAGATTTATTTCTTAATTCTTTTATCCAACTTTAAGATAGAAATACTAGCCTAATATGAATTTTCAACCAACCATTAGTGTAGCTTTCAAAGCTCTAAGCAATATATCAGAAAATATGTATGAAGTACCTAGAATAAGAACTGGCATACAGTAAGTTTTCAGTAGTAATCTATAAATGTTAATTCCCCTCGTATGTTAAATTAGGACTTAATATGTCTGCATTTGGGCTAAGACTTGAAGCAATCAGAGTCAACTAATCCTGAATTCCAAAACGAGAAGTTGACTTCTTTTGCCAGACTTCAAAGAAGATAGCATCAAGTCGTTTTGCTAATTCTGAGCTCCTCACCCCAATTCAGATACAAAATGGTAAAAAGTGAAGTGGCTTGGAGTTGCCAGAAATTGAGGGTTTCTCTGAGGATAACTATTGTGCTATGAGGCCCACCCACGCCAAGGGATAAAAGGAGGTTCTTTCCCCTCACTTTAAGCACCGTAAAAGGGAATTTGTGACGATCATCTGAAGAGCTTTCTGTGGATCCCTTGGGTAAAGGGCCACAGAGACTTACATTTGATTCACTGATGAAAAAAAGGAAGTTCGTAGGACAGAAACTTGCTAAAATCTTCCAGGCGAAGGAGCCGAGGGGTGTTTGGAAGGCATCATCCTGAAAATGTCAAAGAGTAATGTTTTTTTTTTAAGGATCCGATGTGGGATGTGAAGTAAGGATTTTAGCCTGGAATTGTTCTGAAAAGGATCTCCCCCACAGAAGCCTTCTTATAAGGAGCAAGGCAACCTCAGCAGAAAAATCTCAAAGTAGCCTTTTGAATGCAGAAAGGGATTGTACATTATTAGCTGAAGAGTGTTGCCATAATCAAGATGCAAGTCCCACTGCACTGCTCAAGAGGAAAAGAGACTGTTTCTAACTCTGGCATGAGACAGAAGAAACCAATATCCAGTTATATTGGTGTCAGTCTTCTGAGACATTTACTACCTGTTACTTCTGCTATCTGTCCATCCCTTCTTCAATCCTGGAAGACTCAGAGACAGCCTAGTGAATGGACGACAGAAAATGAAAATCCAAGTTGAGATTTCCACTTCTAGCAAGGGTGGAACTAGGAAACCAAATCAATCTTCTCACTGACAAGAAAGCATGGTGAAAATACTGTTAAATGATCTGCTTAGTAACACGAGAAAGCTGACGAGGCATTGTAGATGTATAGGGCCAATCTTTGGGAGAAGAAGAAAGCACATAGAGATAAGCCCAGCATTTGGGGCTGCCCTTTTCTTAAGAGGTTATCTTCCAATTCCTGAGGAGGGAACTGAGAGGATGAGAAGATGAAAGATAGATTTGGACAGTCTCTCAGGAAGAGCTAGATCTAGATAGCTAGATAGAGACATAGAAGATATATTGATATATATGCCAGCAGAATTTTTCAGTAGATATTTCAAGCAGATTCCAAAATTTATATGGAAATACAAGAAGAATAAGCAAAACAAGCTTGAAGAAAAACAAAGTTGAGAACTAATACTACCATATTTTCGGACTTAACTATAAAGTGATTAGTTTGGGTTTCTACATGGAAAAATAGATTGAGGAAGCAAAGCACAATCCAGAAATGGGCATATGCTGTCACTGACTTTTTTACAAAGGTGCCAATAAATGATACTAGAGCAATTGAATACCCTTATGGAACCTCACACCACACATCCCACACATGGGTTAAACCCATGAAGCTTTTGATAAAAACAATGTCCTTTTGACAATAGGGTAGAAGAGATTTCTTTTTTTTTTTTTTTAAGATTTTAATTATTTGACAGAGATCACAAGCAAGCAGAGAGAGAGGAGAAAGCAGGCTTTCCGAGGAGCAGAGAGCCAGATGTGGGGCTCGATCCTAGGACCCTGGGATCATGACCCAAGTCGAAGGCAGAGGCTTTAACCCACTGAGCCACCCAGGTGCCCCTAGAAGAGATTTCTTCTCAGAAGGAGGATTATCCCAGCTCTGAAGACAGAGGTGTAGGCAAAATTAAAGCAAAGAAAAGGATAAATGTGGGGTAAATCTAAATGGAAAATGACTGCATGAAACAGCATGACAACAACAAACAATGGTTGATAATGTATAACATATAAGTTAAAATATAACAACAGTGGCATACAAGTTAGGAGGGGAACAAACGGAGTGAAGGATCCAGACATACATTGATCTTTAATGATAGAAGGCTAATTCTAGATTTGCCCTTGAAACAATAATAAAAGTGTGTAATGCCAAGCTGGTAGTCGGGAAGGAAAATCAATAATTCTAAAAAATTTATTGTAAAAGAAGACATGAAAAGAGAAAAAACATAAAAGAGACTGGGTAAGTATAAAACTAATTTTTTTAAGGGGCACCTGGGTGGCTCAGTGGGTTAAGCCTCTGCCTTGGGCTCAGGTCATGATCTCAGGGTTGTGGGATCGAGCCCCTCCTCCGGCTCTCTGCTTGGCGGGGAGCCTGCTTTCCCTTCTTTCTCTGCCTGCTGTTCTGCCTACTTGTGATCTCTCTCTCTCTCTCTCTGTCAAGTAAATAAATAAAACCTTAAAAAAAAAAACTAATTTTTTTAAAAAAGGCGGATGTAACACATGTATATCAGTAATTACACTAAATGCATATCCAATTAAAAGACTGCATGTCAGACTGGATAATAATACAAAACCTAACCATATACTATGCACAATACAAACATGATACAAATACAAACACGAAGATACAGAAATATTGGAAGTAAAAGGATGAAATACAGATAAACTACAAACAGCAAAAAGGTCGTGATAGCTATAGTAGTAAATTAAGCAGACTCTAAGGCAAAAGTTTGCCATAGTTGAAGAGGATCAGTTCATCATGATATAAGTCTCCATTCATGAGGGAGATACAACTCGTAAGTTTGAATGCACCTCAGAACATCATTTTAAAATGTATAAAGCAATTGGAGCACCTGGGTGGCTCAGTCCATTAAGGAACCAACTCTTGATTTCCGCTCAGGCGTGATCTTGGGGTCCTGAGATCGAGTCCCGACTTGTGATGCCATGTTCCACCCTTGGTAGTGAGTCTGCTTCTCTCCCTCCCCCCTCTACCCCTCCCACAAGTGTGTGCTCTCTGTAAAATAAACAAATTAATTTAAAAAAATAAAATGTATAAAGCAAAAATGTATGGGGGCATAAGGAGAAGTAGGCAAATATACAATTATAATAAGAGATGTTAACACACCTGTATTAATAACCAAAAGAAGAAACAGACTAAACTGCAGAAATTATATCAAAGCTTTGAACAGTGTGATTAAGAAACTCAAACTAATTGACATAGGTAGAACACAGTACCTAACAGTTGTAGAATATATATATTTTTCTAGTATAGAAAGAACATTTGCAAAAATTGACTGTATCCGGGGCCATTGAACAAATTTTCAGGATTAAAATTAGAGAATATTCTCTGAGCATAGTGCAAGTAAGTCAAAAATCAGTAGCACAAAGATAACTAGAAACACCAGGTAGAGAAATAGCAAGGAAGGGAACCGGCCCCCTCTTCCCTTTTCCTTTCCTACTTTCTGGCAGGCTCTTAACCTGAGGCCAGGCAGAAGTTAGGGAAGGAAGAAGCTCAAACTTTAAATGCTGTTGTCATTTAATTCTGGACATGGTAATTGTGAAAACAAAACTATTTTAGATTGTAGAAATGAACTTTATAGTTATAAAAAAATAAAGAGAGACATTGTCGTACCTGCTAGATTTCAGCTAATGGGGTAGAGCAAAAGAGATAATAATATATAAAGCAAAACTGGGACAAATAGGGAAAAATGAAATGCTGTTTCTTTAACTCCACACCATTTGAAACCCTCTTGTCTCAAATTTCAGCTACATTATGGCTCTCTACAGCTGTACCAAAAATTGTGCTAAGTGGAAAAAAAAAGTAAACCAGACACTTTATATTCCCAGTACTAACAACTCGTGGCACTTTGCAAATAGCCATTTGATTGCTGAGGTTTAATGCTGTAGTTGTGGTATTTGGTAATAAATAAACAAAATGTGGTAACAAGCCACATAGAGATTTTAGCAAATCCAACTTTGGCTCAGACAGAAGTATAGTTAAGCAGGTAGTGGTTAAGAGGTTGGAATCTTGAGGCAGACTGCCTGTGTGTAGATCCTGGTTCTGCCACTTACTACATGTGCATCTCTGAGCAAATTTCTTCATCTTTCTGTGCCTCCATTTCTTAATTTAAAATGAGGTAATAGGGATGCCTGGGTGGCTTGGTTGGTTAAGCACCTGCCTTTGGTTCAGGTCATGATCCCAGGGTCCTGGAATCAAGTCCCACATTGGGCTCCTTGCTCAGTGGGGAGCCTGCTACTCTCTCTGCTTCTGCCTGCCACTCTGCCTGCTTTTGCTCGCTCTCTCTCTCTCTCTCTCTCTCTGACAAATAAATAAATAAGTAAAAGCTTAAAAAATAAAATAAAATAAAATGAGGTAATACCAGTAGAATTTGGTTGGGGACTTAAATAATTTATGGAAAACACTGACTTATACTAAGCATTTGGTAATTGGTTATTATTAGGATTTGTTACCATATCACCCTGAGAAAATCCCTCTGTATCAATTTATATAACTCTAAGTCATTATTTTCACTGGCTGCATAATAGACCATTGTATGGTTGTACTGTTGGAACCATAGTTCCATACATAGTTCCAACACATCCATAGAGAGGATGTGTGGAACATCCTCTCTTGTTGGAAATATTCAATTATTTGTAATAAAAAATGCACTGATCATGAAATGAATTGCTGTGACTCACATACTGCATCATGAAGACGAGTCCCATCATGTAGTTATTGCAGTGATTTAGAATTTTAGTATGAATGTATCCCTGGCAAGAAAAAGAAGACTGATAATAGCCCCTCCCAACCACACCTTCGGTAGCATCTCTTGGGTGATCAGTGACAGTCCCTGTGCAATCACCTACTGTGTTGTAGAATGAAAAGTGGGGTAGGGGATGGTAGATTTATAATTAGCCAATAATGCAGCTGTGAATCTTTAAGGCCAAGACACTGTTTACAAAGTGGAAAAATAAAGAAAGATTTTGGCATGAAACCCTACTTATTTTCCTTGACTGAATTTGAAGTCTTTTGTTTTAATTATTATTCATTTTCTCTTGCCCAGACTCAAAAGTCTATTACTTAGTATTGATAATCAATTCTACAGCTTAAACATGTCTCCCAAATCTTCTCTTATGTTATATCCTTGCCATCCAGGAGCACTTTGTCTTTTCCCAGCATGCTCTTTCCTCATTTGGGATATCCCTTCATTAAGTTCACGGGCCAGCTTCTTTAAAGCTCTTTGATCCCTGCTTCATTCTCAGTAGAGATCTCCCTTCTTGCTGACTTGTGTCATACAACACATCCCTTTCATGGCTTCTTGTATATTCTATTTGGGTTTTGTGGCAGTGTGGTTGCACGTTATTGCTTCTGTTAAATTATAAGCTTGTTGAAAACAAAGCATCTCTTACTCTTTAAATTGCATTAGCATAATGCCTTGCATATGTTTTGTTCTCGGTCATGTTGAAACAAATGATTGAGCTAAAAATATAAAGTAGTTACACTTTCAGATAAATAAATAAGAGTGTAGCTAGGAGGAACATCATCACCATGCCTAATTGATTGTTAATTCATGGCTCATTAGCTATGCTTACTGGTAACCACAGAAAATGTAAATGGTTATTTCAATTTCAGACATATAAAAATACTCAATTAATTCGCTTAGAAAACAAGACATCAAAATAAATGTATTTGATTTGGATGAATTAATTGAAATACCTTCCTTTAAATTTAAAAGCGTAAAAAATAAAATCTTCCAGAATAGGTTAGAATATTAAGACAATATGCAGTTATTTTTAATCTCTGCTGAAAGCATTCTTCTAATGAGTCCTTTGTTGCATATTTTAACTGTTTATTAGACATTTTATATATAAGAGATTTGCCTCAATGTGCACAATTCCCAATGCCTTATACATTTCTTTTTAAAAAAGAATGTGGGATGCCTGGGTGACTCAGTCGGTTAAGAGTCTGCCTTCAGCTCAAGTCATGATCCCAGGGTCCTGGGACCAAGCCCTGCAGAGCAGAAAGCCTGCTTCTTCCTCTCCCTCTGCCGCTCCCCCTGCTTCTGCTCTCTTGCTCTCTCTCTGTCAAATAAATAAATAAAATCTTTAAAAAAAAAAAAAAGAATGTAAATGTCTTCTGATTAATTATACAATCATTGAAAGAGTACCACCCTTTTTTAAAATCTGCGTTCTACTTTAGCCTTTTTAGCTGCCTTTTATATAAATACTAAAAGATCAGAAAACTTGCAATATTTTATTAACTATACAAACTGAGAGCAATGAATCTTTTAAGTAAAAATTCATTAAATGGCTACCGTCCAGTTGAAATCATTCACGACTATGAGGTACTAGACTGGATTGTGAAGAACTCAAAGACAAAGCTCATATCCATACTTGTCTGAATTCCCAGTCCCTGGTGTAAAATTGGTGTTCAATAAGTATCTGTTGAATCAACCAAGCATGAGCGAATGAGTAAGTGCATGTATGAATGTCGTGCTTCCTGCCAGCCTTAGAATTGGAAGTGACATATGTGTTAGTGGGAGAAAACAGTAAGTTTCATCTCCAATTGTTAAGTTACGTTACATCCAGACTAGGTTAGAGCCTGTTTCAATTAACTGTCCAATGACATTTTGTTAAATATGATGAGTTTTCAATAGGGAGAATTTTTACTTTATGCTTTATCCATCTTTTATTCTCATGATCTTGGTTGTTTGGAGACTGTTGGTTCTACTTAGGCATAGTTTGACTTTTGGTTAACGATGATTCAGATGGCACCCCGAGGTGATTCAGAGGTAATGTGCTGCACCTAGGTGACCTGTCTTCTTCAGAATACCTTCTCCAGTTCTGACACTGTCCAGTTTTGTCTAGAATGGGAAGATCACTAAGTCACAGGGGTTATGGCTGCTGGCCAGCAGGAGCTTACTCACTGCACACGTAAAATTCATTCATAAAATTCTAACCTTTATGTGGGAACCCCACAATTGTTAAAAAAAAAAATATGAGGGTCAATAATGGGCATTTTTTTCTCTATTCCTTCATGCATGACGCACAAAAAATTATGAAGTCTGCCTTATTTTTTTAACTGTAAAACCATCATCATCATTATCACTATCACTCATTGGTTGACATTTACCAACCAGGCACTATTTACATAGTCCTATGTTAGAAACGGACAAAAAGAAATCCTTCCTTTGAGAGGATTCATATCTAATCAGGAATATGTAACACATAATACAAACAAGTGAAAATAGTAATACGTTTATTTTTATATTAAGTTTGAAAGGAATAGGTCTAAAGAACTATTCGTCATAAGGCAATCACTGCAGTCTTAGGGGCTACATTCAACTAGGATCACTCACGTAAGTGCTATGGGCATTTTATGAGTGGTCTTAACAGGCTGTCACAATTCTTACTTCTGGGACAATCTAGGAAAGGTCCTACCACTGTGAATTCTGCCACCTGGATGCAAGGGTAATCATTAAAAAGGACCTACTTTGAATTTCTAATATTATACATTTTTTTAAACCTACGTATTTTTCCTTTTTTCCCTTCATATCGACACAAGAAAGAACTCCCTGATTGTTGTCCTTCACTTGTACTTAGGTCCCCGTCTCTCCTTCCTTCACTGGGAGCTCTCTTTTCCACCTCCCTTATCCCAGTTCTTTCCCACCAACATTTAGGTATCCTCAAGTCAATTTCTCATCTCTAATAAGAGAATTCCTCTCAACTTGATAGCATCATTTATTTATCTATTCCCTCTTCTTTCTACTCCACTTGATTTTTTTCTATTTTTTAAGATTTTATTTACTTATTTAACAGAATGGGAAAGGGAGAGAGTGTGAGCACAAGCAAGGGGAGCCACAGAGGGAGAAGGAGAAGCAGGCTCCCCTCTGAGCAAGGAGCTTGACGTTCAATCCCAGGACCTTGAGATCATGTCCTGAGCCAAAGACAGACACTTAACCCAGTGAGCCACCCAGGTGCCCCTCTACTCCACCTTAAAGAACAGTTCTCTTCTCTTCTCAATAAACATCTCCACTCCAACATATACTTTTTTTTTGACAGAATCTTAAGTTTTCCCCAAATATGTGGTGACACTGAATTCAAGGATAGTTATCCCATTTTCTACCAGCAGCAATTCATTTAGGAGAGGACACATTACCTAGTTCTGCCTAACTCTGCCTAACTCATTTAGGAGAGGACACATTACCTAGTTCTGCAGAGAACTCTGGTAGAGGGCTATTGGCAGGCCCTCTCTGCCCTTGAATGACTTGCATGAGAGTGATGCCTAAAGCTGTGATAGTCATCCTAGAAGTAAGGAGAGGCAGTACAACACAATGGTTGAGAGCATGAACTCTGTAATCCAATGTTAGAATTCTACCTTCTCAGTATGCTGTCATATGACCTGGGCAAATTACTTAATCTCTCTGTGTTGACCTTTCCCACCTGTAAACTAGTAATGATAATAATAATTTTAACTCCCCGATGCTTAAGTGAGACTTAAATAAGTTAACTTTTCTAAAACAGTGGGACTGGTTGAGGGTATTTGCTAGATACACCTGAGAACAAAACTCAATAGAGTGAGGAGTAGACAGGGGGGTAAAAAGTCTGGGTTCTGGAGGCCACCAGCAGTTCACCAAGCCACTGAACTATCTACTTCCAGATAATTTGTCTTGGAGATAAAAATTTCCTGCTTTTGAAGCTACATTTAGTAAGACATTCTGTTATTTTCAACTAAAAGCATCCTAACTGGTATGTCTCACTCTACTAGGTTTTTTAAAAATATATTTCATATTTCTTTTGTCCTGTTTTGTTCTTTTGTCCTGTTTGAAGGTGCCATGAGCTTTCTCTACCCCTTGCCTTATAAGGGACTTGTAACTGTTCCATTGCTATGCCCACTCCCCAGTCATTTCATCAAATTTCATGGCTTCAATTAAGGTATAAGGACTCCCAAATATAAATAAATAATACAGATCTCTCACCTGAGCTCTAAACTCTTATATAAAATGATTATTGTATCTCCATAGATATATCAGAGGCAACTCAAATTCAACATTTTCAAACTCATTATCTCTCTTCCCATCAACTCCAAAGCATGTCTTCCATTCATGCTTTCTTCCTTGTGAATGCAGCACCATACCCCTGGGGGCCAATGCCACAAATCCGGGTATTCCATGTCTCCTTTATCCATTCATATCCAAATCAGGTCTTGCCAAAAAATTCCCAGCACAGAGATCACTAAAGCTGGGGCAGAGTGTGCAAAGGAGAGATGAGAATGGAGATTAGGTCAGGGAGG
Organism: Lontra canadensis; assembly: GCF_010015895.1. Classification (NCBI taxonomy): domain Eukaryota; kingdom Metazoa; phylum Chordata; class Mammalia; order Carnivora; family Mustelidae; genus Lontra; species Lontra canadensis. Next base: position 1,738,830 of record NW_022631018.1, on the reverse strand, counting down.
TAAAGTAAGGCCAAATCACAAAGGCCTTCTAGACCTCTGGCTTTTCCCTTGATAAAATGGGAAGCCATGGAAAGAGGAGTGGGTTTTAAACAAAGGCATACCATAATCTGCCTTCTTTCTTGATAACAGACTGAAGATTAGTAAGGACAAAAACAGGCAGGCAAATTAAAAGGTTATTAAAATAATGCATATGAGCAATGAAAGTAGTTTGGGCGAGGGTTTAGATGTTAGTAATAAGTGACTGATTCCATTTTGGACATATTTTGAAGGAAGAGTCAATATGATTTGTTAACAGATTTATGTGAGATGAAAGAAAAAGAGAGGGAGCAAAGATTACATCAAGGTTTTGGTCCTGAGTAGCTGGAAACATGGAGTTATAGTTAACTGAGATTGGGAAAGATTACATGAAGAGCAGATTTGGGGAGGGTGTGTTAGATGTTTATGTTGGAATATGTTGTTTGAGATGTCTATTAGTAATCTAAGTGGAGTGTCTGAATAGACTATTCAGTAGAATTCTGGATTCAGGGCTGGAAATATAAATTTGGAAATCGTTAGTACATAGAAAAAATATAAGATCATGAACTTGATGCATAATCAAGAGATTGAATGTAAAGAGAAAAGAGAAATTGTCCAAGGACTGAGCCCAGGAGTACACCAGTATTCCTCAAAGCCTCTGAGGAACAAAAGGAGATTAGATAAGATAAGATAGGAAAGACAGGAGAATGTGGTATTCTAGAAGCCAGCGAGGAAAGCTGGACAAAGATGCAGAAATAAACAACTATGTCAAGGTGGCCAAGAGGTCAGATAAGATGAAGATTGACAAGTGACCACCAGATTTAGCACCATTGAGGACAATGGTGAACTACGTTAGCTACATTCTACTTACTTTATTTTTTACTTTTTTTTATTATGTTCAGTTAGCCAACATATAGTAGTACATCATTAGTTTTTGATATAGTGTTCAATGATTCATTAGTTGCATATAACATTCTACTTACTTTAATGTTTCATTTAGATTTTTACCTCTTTGGGGAATTCCTCTGTGCCCCTGCCAAGCTGAGTTAAGAACCCCTTAATGTGCACTGTATCACACCTGTCATTTTACACTTATCCTAAGGTTTTAAAGTTGCTCTTTTACTTATCCATCTTTTCTAAACTATATATGCCTCAAGGGCAAAGACCTGAGTGTGATCACTGTTGTACCTTGCACAGTAACTGGCAAAGAGTAGGGATGGTATTTGCCAAATAAAACTTAATTACATTGCTTCTCATTTGTGCCAGAAGAGGCCATCCTTGCCAGGTAAAAAAAAAAAAAAAAAAAAAAAAAAAAGGGTGGATAACAGGGAGTAGCCAGATCTAGTAAGTATCAGTGACTCATCCTTGGATGACAAAGACTAAGGTTTTCACCTCATTTGGTTTATTTCCGATTCAGAGAAGCTTGTTATGACAATCCAAAATGAGCTTCTAATGGAATATTTAGGTGTGCCGTTTACCTGGGGGCAGGAGAACAGCCCATAGCCAGCTAAGCAAATTAGTGAGCAGGTGTCATTAGTCAGCCATGCCCACCTCAGAAGTACCTTATCAGTGGATGGATGGTTTGTAATTTTCCTAAAGTTTTCACAAAAGAGGGGATAACCAAGGGAATGAGATGTCCATAGTTCAATTCTACAATCTTCTAACTGGAAAGTTGGCCAAGGCTTCATTGAAACCAAGTGTTTTTGTTGGAATCAAGTATTATGAATTTGTTTCCTTATTATTTCTAGAGATTTATAAATTATTTTTTGTATTTCCCTTTAGTGTGGAAAGATTCCTAAAAACAGTCTATAGGACTATTATAATAATGATTAAGTTAGCAACTGCATAATAATGTTACTGATAACCAGAAGATTCAATAGTACCGTAGTAGGTCATTTTGATTTTAAAGTTAAGTATATGGTATACACTAATAAGGAAAACTAGTCTAACTTTAGGTTTTGTTTAGAGGACTTATAGAAGACTGGTTAAGTTAAATTTATTTCTATAATAAAGAGCAGAACTTATGCCACAGTGCAGTGAGGTAGAAGAGACAAGAGCAAGAGCCACAAGCCAAAACACCTGCAACAACAATGCAAACTCTGACCTTATTATCAGCATTTAAACCATTTAGCAAAAAGTAGCCTCTCCCTACACCCATCCCTGTTCTATTATCTATAGAACTTTTTTCAGATTTTACTCCATCAAAATGATCCCAAGTATTTGCTTGTTTGTTATCTGTCTCTGTGGTCCTCTTACTTTTCTTTCCCCCAAATTTTGTTGCTTTATAAAAACAGTATTTTCTGAGGATATGACCTCGTATTGACTCCTCTATCCTCTGTGTCCAGAATGCTGCTTAATATGCACTAAGTGTTCTGTATATGAGTTGAATGAATGAGGAAAGAAATGACTCAAATAATGCTACATACAGTATTGCTTCTTTCAAAATGCCATTGGCTTCTGCAATACTACTGGAGTGCACTATAATTTTGTAGCCACTTACATAGTAACCTCAAGGATTTTTTTAATTGAGTATTGATGATTTATTAAACATTCAGAAAAACTTCACTATCTTGAACTGTTTGGCCTCTTTAAGCTGTTTTGAAAAAAAAAAAACCATGTATTCTTTTGCATTTATGTCATTAGACAGATATTTTACCAACTTACTGCCAGATTGTGTGTCAGATATCAAGAATCTGATAATCAGAAGTAATGATCCCCCAAATCTGGTGATAAAACAAAGACGATGAAAGTCTTAACAATACAACATGGCATCTGCTAAACTAGACAAACTTCCAGTTCTGATCTCATCTTTGTTATTCTTTTCCCATGCTCACTATACTCTAGCCACATTATCTCACTCTTCTTATCCCTTAACACCCCGTAGGTTCATGCTACATTACCTTCACAGTTTCTTCCCCCTAATACCTCCACCCCACCTCTAGCTCTCCTTTGCCACATTAAAATTTTTTTTATCTTAAAAAATTTTTTTTGTTTAAAATTTACTTTTTGTTTGAGTACAGTTGTCCCACCATGTTACATTAGTTTCAAGCGTACAACTTAGTGATTTGACAAGTTTATCCATTGTAGCTCCCACTGTCCTATTACATCGCTATTACAGTATCATTGACTATATGCCTTATGCCGTGACTTTCGATTCCTGTGACTTACTTATTCCACAACTGAAAGCCTGTATCTCTCTCCTTTTCACCCATTTAAGGATTTTTTAAAATCAGCTAATATTTAACTTTTCTCAATCTACAGTCCCAAATACCTTCCCAATTCCAATTTAAGTACTCGAAGAAAAGCATCTCCAACTTACGTCAACATCTTACATTACATAGCTCTGAAATTAAGCTAGTATCTCAATTTTCTTCCCCTCTCTTTCCTTTCTCCCTCCAGTTTAACCCCTTCTTGAATCAATCCATCTATCTTCTATAGCAGTCAGGAAATTTGTCGTGACAAATGTAATACGGTTATCCAAGATGTTAATAGGGAAAACTGGATATGCTATATATGGAAATTTCCTTACTATCTTTGTAACTGTTATATACATCTAAAACTATTCTAAAATTTTAAGAAAGATTGGGTTAATAAAAACTACTAAATTCTAGCTTGTGTTCAGAGTGCCTGGGTGGCTCACTAGGTTAAGCATCTGCCTTGGACTCAGTTCATACCCCAGGGTCCTGGGATTGAGGCCTCTCCCACCCACCAGGCAGTCTGCTTCTCCCTCTGCCCCTGCCCCACCACTCATGCTTGTGCTGTCTCTGTCTCCATCTCTTAAAAATCTTTAAAAAATCTTAAAAGAAAATCTTAATAAAAAATTTCTACAAGTCTGCAGACATATTTGTCAAAATATTATAGCCTTTCTTAACCATGTTTCCATGGTAATCATAATTTAAAAGTCTGTTTTCTGGTGATGTAACAACTAGTAGAATCTGGTGCACATACCTCAGTAAATGTCCATGAATAATCAGCAAATTAAAAAAATTCTGCATGGATTGGCATTTTTATCATGCCAGGTTTTGCCTATTAAGCTGACTGCTGCCCTTTCTCTAGAAACTATGAGAACTTTAATAAAGTCCTGATTTAACATGCTATTTTAATATCTGATACTTTGGTGTTAATCCCTAATATGGTTCAACCAGTAAATATATATATGTAAATACATATATGTATGTATACATATATATATATTAAAGATTTTATTTGACAGAGAAAGAGAGAGATCACAAGTAGGCAGAGAGGCAGGCAGAGAGAGAGAGGGAGAAGCAGGCTCCCCACTGAGAGCCTGATGTGGGGCTCGATCCCAGGACCCTGAGATCATGACCTGAGCCCAAGGCAGAGGCTTAACCCACTGAGCCACCCAGGTGCCCCAATACATATATTTATTGATGGAGAGAGTACATTTAGCTTTCCTTTTATTCGTTTCTCTCTTGTTGGATTTGCTACACGAACTTGCATTCTTTCTTTTTTGAAGATTTTATTTGAGAGAGAAAAAGCATGAGTGAGCACAAGCAGGGGGAGGGGCAGAGGGAGAAGACTCCCCACTGAACAGGATCCCTATGAGGGGCTCCCATCCCAGAACCCTAGGATCACGACCTGAGGCAAAGGCAGACAGACAACCAACTCAGCTACCCAGATGCCCCATGAATTTGTATTCTTAATGGAACATTTTAAATTCAAAAAGCAGTAAAGAATTATTACAGAAATATCAATTTGGACAAAACTGACTTATCATTGATGTATATAATCCTGTTGATGGACCTTAATGGTAGTTTGTTTTTTAGAGAATTCCATAAGGAATAAATATCATAGATGGGGGAAAAAAGACAATCACTGAAAACTTACAGTTGTAAAGCTCCATCTGTGAATTAACTGCATTGACTTATGGTATCTTGAGATGGTATAAGTTAGTAAGATTTTGAACCTCAATTTTGGCCTTTGGTCGTTAAGTGATTTTTTGCTATGAGAGTTTTCATTTATTTTTTTTTTCCATTAGCAGGAACTTTCAGAGGAACAATTATTTATGGTTTTAAAATTGCTGCCTTGCTACTATTTATATTCATTAACTGCTAAACTCTCAGGGAATATGTGCCTCAGGGAACTGGGGTAATGGTCCATGCTAACCAAGTGCAGCGATAAAATGTTTGACAAATAAAACTTTCCACTTCTACTTCCCTTGTAGGAAGTTTATTAGCATTTACAACCCCCATGATGTTAGGAACCAACACTTATTAGAAACCACTTCGTGTAGAAATACTACTGGCTTCATCCCAACTCTTGAGACTGAAAGGACCAGCTGGCATTAAGTGCAAATGGACTTTATTCTTATTCTCATCTACTAGAGTCACCTAGACTTCTTTAATGTAAAAGTGACTATAGCACTTACTAGTTCATGAGAGAGCCACTATTTTCTAATCATTTCAGGAGTATAAAGTCTTGGTGAAAGACTTTGCTCATCACAAGGTTCTTCAGAAGCAAAAGGTGTTGATCATATAATGAAGTGGCCAAGCTTTGATCCGAAAGTGAATGGTATTTTTGTTGTTGTTGTTGTGAAAGAGAAATTAAAACATGTCACCTTCACCCATCTATTAAGGCACTCATTTACATAAAAGATATAAAAGTGATTCCTATCGAGTTTAAAGATTGCGGACATTTGAGAAAGTTTTTATGACTCTCTGAGTCTCATTTACCTTATCTCAGGGAAATGGGAAAAATAATAGAAATCTCATAGGCACTGTAAGGAAAAATTTTTAAAAAACAGTGTATGTTAAAATCCTCTTAAAAATGTAAAGCACGTGTTGAGTATTCTTCATGACATTATCTAGTAGATCTAGAAGGATGAGAAAATTGGTTTTCGCCTTTTTTTTTTACTACTTTTGCCACCTAACCCATGTGAGTACAATACCAATAAAAAAGATTGCTTAACTGTTTTAATCATGAACAAAACCTCCCATTGTTAGTCTTTCAAGAAAACTGAAACAAATGACTCAGTAGAAACCTCTGTGTTTTCATTATTTTCTTTGGTATATACAACTTGTGGGTTACAAAAACAGCAGGTACTAAATATTTAGCTTAATACAAGGTCTTTAAATTAGTATTTCCTTCCAAACTGTTCTGCATAATTAGTGCCAAATTAGACTTTTTATTACGTACTCATTTCTCCATTTGGATTTTGTAATAAGAACCAAACCCCCTTTTTCCGGTGTGTTTGTGTGTGTCTATGTATGTCCATATGAGTTTGAGCATTATACAAAAAAATTTTTTTCCCCCAAGCAGATGATCATCAGCTACTTCCAAGAATTTGCAATTACCATTATTAAATTAACTTTAAGAACAACATTTAGGGATGAAAACAAGTACCTTACTGTAAAAAGAAATGTCTCACTAAATTCTTCTTGAAAAATCATTAAGTTCTTTAGTTCTCATGAGAACTTAATAGTTTCTATAGGTTTTTCTTTTTTCTTTTTCTTTCTTTTTTTTTTTTTTAGATTCTGTAGAGTTTTATGAAAGTCACCATTTCTGGCATTTATTTAGCAAGAGTTTTAGGTAAATACAATTTTTGAATATTAATTAACTGTATTATGCAATTACGACTTTTTTCCCTTAAATGTTGAATATTGTCCATTCATCAGCTACAGACTGACCAAATCCTTATATTCATTTTGTCTACATTTTGCCCATCCAACACAGATAAGACATGTGCGTTTTTCCTGGTTGGGAAAACACTTATTTGTTATTTATTTCTGAAAGTTAAAATTGAGAAATTTCAGGGGTGCCTGGGTGGCTCAGTGGGTTAAAACTGAGAAACTTCAAAACATCAGAGTCCTGCAAATTATATAGGTGAAATATCTATAATACTGCACTAAAATTGTTCAGTTATTAATAAACCCATATCCATTAACTGCTAAGTTACCAAATTCATACTACTCAGTAGCACAGTAATGCTGACTAATAAAAAAAAAATCAGCATTTTTAATAAGCAGTATGGTATTCTATGATCTGGTCATGAAAATAATCAGGTGTTCACATGCCCCAGGTGAGTGCTAATAGGCGTCTCCCAAATTCTTGCACCACCTTTACTTCTCCTGGGACAATGAGTTAAGGGTTAGAGAGGACAATGCAATCTGAATTTTTAGTCTCTTTGCCTTGTCCTTCATAAACTGAGGTCAGCCTGTTGATCTTCATTTGGTAAGTAAGTTGAATTATGCCTTTGGAGGAGAAGGCCATCATCAGAGTGGTATCAGACTCGGGTTCTAGTTTAAGTCAAAGCTTTTAAAAAACCAGGAACTGGTTGAGAAAACAATTGGTTACTAAAACACATTGAAAATGTCAAGCAATTTATTGATCACCAAAGTTCTATTGAAAGTATGAGGCAAGTCTGGATCAAGAAACATGATGCTCCAGCAAACCCATTTAACGGCCTTTAGTCCCTAGGTTGTGTTAGAATTCAGGCCTAGCACTGTTCCCTCTCCCAGGAAGGCAAAGCTATACAAAGCATAAATCCTGACTTCAGATGCTAGCTTCACAGAGATAGCATATACGTGGATGCAACAAGAAAATAATTAAGACTAAAGTTACATATTTCTCTCTTAGAGACATTCGGAATTTAAGAAAACTAAAAGATAAATGTGGGAGCGCACGAGGAAAAGTTTACTCAAAAAGTTGGATTTTAAAGGTCTCCGAGTGAGTAAATATTAGTCAATGATTCTCAACCCTGGCTGTGCATTTAAATTGCCTAAGGATTTTTTAAACAACTACATGGGCCCCACCCTCAAAATGTCTGATTTAACTGGCCTGGGGTGGGGCCCAGGAGAGTTTTACAAAGCTCTCAGGTGTTTTTAATGGGCAGGCAGGGTTGAGAACCTTGGAGTCAGACAATGAAGAAGAAAAAAAGGAAGAGGCAAAGTAGAAGTTTAGGAACACGGGCCAATCCATTCACCCATTTACTCATTCAATAAAAACATTTATTGAGTGTCTACTCCATGCTCGTCATTGAACTAGGTGGTGGGTCAAAGTAAAATGATTGAGAAACGATGCTTGGAGTTTTCCATCTGGTAAAGAGATTCGTGTATAAACGCGTTATTACAATGTACCGTGATACTTCACAGAACATTACAGGACAGTGATTATCTTCTGTTTTGTTGCTTAGTGGACCGGTTCGCAAACTGGTAGGCAAATAAGAATCTTCTGAGGAGCTTTAAAAAGTAATGTTTTCTGGGTCCCACACCCAGATACTCTGATTTCATTGGTTTGGGAATCCAAATTTAAAATAAAAACACAAAAACAAAACGGATTACTTCCCTGGGTTACTTCAGTACACAGTATTGGGTGAGAGGAGCTGGCAAAGTAGAAGTAAAAGGTGCATTTGGGAGTCAGGTTACAGTGTCAGGCAAAATAAGACTTAGTGAAGCCTTGAATTCAAGGCAGAGGAGCTAGAAATCACTGCGTCTAAGTTTCGATGACCCAAGGAAAGGGCAATTTGTAGAAGTGCTTTCTGGCAACCAAAGGCAGAATGGAATATGGGACAGAATTCCCAAAGGTGATTTATCCTAACACAGAGTGGCCATAGTGCTTAGGACCCCAAGAAAAAATATATTTTTAAAGATTTTATTTATTTGAAAGCTATCGAGCAAGCTAGATTAATACAGGGAGAGGGACAAGCAGACTCCACGCTAAGCCTGGGACCCCATGTGGGACTCAATCCAAGGACCCCAAGATTATGACCTGAGCCAAAACCAAGAGTCAGACACTTCAGCGCCTGAGCCACCCAGGCAGCCTCCTCCCCCAAAAGAAAATGTTTTAATTTACTTTAAAATCAAAAGAAAAAACTTTTAAGTCAATGAGAATGTTTTAATATATAATATTAACGTACTGTTTTGTTTTTACCAGCGTAGTCATAAAGTAAGTTTTTTGGTGTTTTGCGGGGGACCGTGGGAGGATATTGGGAAGGGAGGCAAAGGTCCTCTAAGATAAAAGTGCTTAGGTCAATGGATGTCGTAATGCAGTCCTGGGTTAAGGGAGGACCCGGTCTCAACTAATTTTTAATTTCTATTAAATATATGATTTGTACAAGATATATGCTTTCCTATTCCTCTAAATTAGCTCCACCTTCACTGTGCAGAACCAGAATTTGAGGACCAAGTCTTTTATCTTCTTAGAATGCTTAGTTCCATGTAACAGAGAGCTGACTGAATCAAAAATTTTGGTATCAAAGGGCACTATACTTTCAAAGGTTACCTGGTTTCCCCTCTCTCTGGAATGCCTTTACCCCTTTTGTCCAACTGGGGAACCCCTAATTGTGCTTCAAAGCTTAAGACCTTTAAATTCTGTGTGTCATCTTCTTTAGCCTCTCCTGTCACCCACCTGAAGTAATCATTATGACTTAGCAATCTATCAATATTTGGTTCATCCACTAATACTGCATACTCACCATGCACTGCAGTAAAGTGTGGGTCCGTGCCTTCCAAAGTGACCTCAACATCCTGGTTTATTCACTTCTGTGTTCTGATTCTAGGGCATCATTTCTAACATACAATAGGTACCCCAAAATATCTGCCCATTGATGTAGTAGATCAATATATTACTAAATGTCATACTCCACAAATTTCAACCATTCTTTGGAGAAAAGTTAAGCAAATTAATAAAGTTCTGGATAGCAACATTGTTTTAATGAAATCAAATTACTTCTCGAAGAATTCACTTTCCGTAGGTTGAGATAAAGACAGGTAATGATCTCACAGTTCTTGATCAATCTCAAAGAATTTTTGTTTCTTTATACATTCATAATTGACAGTTTCATAATATAAAAAATCATTCCTTGAACTTTATTTTGACAAGATTTTGGACCTTACAGCATATGCTGTACTTCTCTTCCTGCCAGAGTTGGAAGATGTATAAACCAGCATTGGCCACACATCTGAAGAAACTCAAAGAATGTTAACTAATCATTCTAAAATCTATGATAACCTTTCTCATAAACTTTTAACAGATCCATCTGTTCACATTTAAAACCCACTTCCTTTATCTCAAGTCTGATCAGAACAAGATCTGGCTGTTCATTTCTATTTTCCAGGAAGCCCCAGGTTCCAAAGTGCTATTTCAGCTGGGGCGCTTATATTAAAAGCTGGTTAAAGAAAGAGGGGTATTTGAATTATTTTTAATCTATGAGCTAGTTATTTTCAATCTAGTCCCTAAAGAGGAAGTATATTCACTGTACAATGGTCCACCACACTTGAATCTTATTGTGCTACCTCTGCCTCTGCAGAGAGTATGTTATGGCTTTTTACCTTAACTTTGAGTCAAAAAATGATGTCCTCAAAGAGTAGTTACTGAGACTGAGAATTTGTTCACTTGTGTTCATTCTTATGGGTTGCTATGGAAAGGGTTTGGTGAGGGGAGGTGTGGAATAGTGGAAAAATGATCAGGTAGAAAGGCATTATAAGAGATGATGAAAACAGGAAAGATTTGGATGTTCCCAAAGAACTACCCTTGGACAGTAAGTGTGTCAGGCATGTATGTCATCATGGAATTAACTGACCTTTAGGTTCCAGTAGAAACTTGGTATCACATCAGGTCTGTGAGAATGGTTAAGGTTTTTTAGGCAGAGCTAGAATAACAGCTCAAGGGTGTTTTCTGAATTGAACTTGAGAGGAGAAAAAATAGTCTATGACCCCAAGAGGTTCACCGTCTACTAGTAGTTGACTGCAAATAAAAATTATCATGCTGTATGAGGAATGATTCCAACAGAGGAAGAGTAGGAGGCCCACTGGACTCACTGGCACAGTATTATGGAAATTAAGGCATTTTTTTAAAAAATTTATTTATTTATTTGACAGAGATCTCAAGTAGGCAGAGAGGCAGGCAGAGAGAGGGGAGGAAGCAGGCTCCCTGCTGAGCAGAGAGCCTGATGTGGGGCTTGATCCCAGGACCCTGAGATCTTGACCTGAACGGAAGGCGGAGTCTTTAACCCACTGAGCCACCCAGGCGCCCCTAGGGCATTCTTGATGTTAAAGGAAATTATTAATCTTCTGTGAAGGGAATTAGTGACGTTGGAGATCATCATGCTAGCCATCTCATTTTTTAGGTAAAAAAAACCAGCATGGAGCAGTGGTTAAGAAAGAACATGGGCTCTGGGGCTAAAACTACCTGGGCTCAAATTTGATTTCTACCACTTATTACTTGAGCCTTCTGTGTCCAATTTCTTTAGTAGTGGAGGAGAGGGGATACATAGTGTCTACTTTCTTGCTATGAGAATGAACACAACTAAAATGCTTAGAACGGCAGCTGGCACATAATCACTGCTCAGTAAGTGCTAGCTGTACCCACAACACAGTTGCATGTTGGCAGTTGCAGAAACTTGGCTAGGCATTGGTGGAGAGAGACTGACTTAAGATTTCCAGTGCTTTCCCATTCTGGCCTTGGTGTTTATACATGAGTTAAGTAATATTTAATTTTTTTTTTTTTTTTTTTTTTTTGCTTTTCTGTTTGGTTTGGATGGTCTTCTGGTCACTTGTTAACTCACTGATTAGAGGAATAATTAGTCTTTCAAGAAAATCTTTTTCTCTGAAGATTATAGAAGCTATTCTATTTGTATCAGTAGCAAAACTGACTGAAGCAACCAATATACTGAGATCCCTGCATGTTGAAAGGCCATGGATACTAAGCCTTATTTCGGGTACCTCCTAGCAACTGACAGCAGTAGACCTTCATGCAAGGGCAACCTGGGCTCAGAATACCCTCTGGCTGAACAGAGGATAGTTCCCGCTGAGAACAGCTGGCCTGTCAGCTCTTACCTCTGGGCTCAGAATCTCCTGTCCTTTAGAAAATGTAGTTGAATATTGACTTCAGACCCAAGGCCACACACACACTCCCAAACTCACCCTGACACCTGTGGTCTGTAGGAACTGTCCTCATGATGTGGTTTTGGCATATGTGAAGTTCATGGGTTGGAGTCCAGAGCCAAGGAAGAATTCTTAAAACATCTTTGGTACAAAATGGTGGTTCATTAAAGCACGGGACAGAACCCCATGGGCAGAAGAGCTGCTGTCTGGTTGCTACCAGGGGTGGCTGATTATGTATTACTGGGAGTTGCGGGTTGTAAGGAAAAAGGGAGGCTCGAAAGAACTTTCATATGCTAAAGATGACCTAGAAGATACTGGAGGGCCATTGTCAAATTAAGGCTGTTTACCCCCAAGGCATTAACCTTAGGACAGTTGGGAACTCCCTGGAGGAACAGGACAGCCTGCCCACTTCCATTACTTGTCAACGGGCTGAATGCTTTGTTCTTGCAAATTGCTAAAACATTTGTAAACTGAGGGAGACTCAAGTCTTGCAGGATTGTGATCTCTATGTAAGTTTAATGATTTGTTTTTCCTTTCCTTGCCCTTAGGGCAGCCAGGAGTGCATAAGGAATGTCACATCTGTTCCATGGGGGGTTGGTTGGGGGGTGTCAGCTTCTGCTTTGTCCTCAGCATGGCTTCTGTTCCCTCCTCATTCCCCCCTGAACAATTTTGACCCTTAAAACTTTAAGATTGTTGAAGGTGGAAGATCTTATCTTCTGTAATGTCTTCTTCCTGAATAGGGGCAGAGAGATGTCCTTACCTACAGGTCAACATTGGTCAGTTGGGGAAATGTATATGGGAGTTGCCAAAGGGGGAGGCAGCTAAGTCCAATGCAGTCAACATGTGAACCTCCTTGAGTAGAAAGGTCATCTGTTAAGTTATTTGGCACTATGCAGGGAGACACCAGAAATAACAAAATAGTTGTAAGTATTATAGTAAGAAAGAAGTCTGAATAAAAGGTCTCTGATAGTTACCTTTGATATTTTTCCTCCAATCCAGGAATTTAAAGCAATCACTTAAGGAAAGAGAGCGTTTAAAGCAGCAACTTGATCATTCATGACAGGTAGAAAACCATAGTATTTTGTGGTAATCTGGAGTGTATACACAGCATTCTGTTTTTATGCTAGCACAAATTTTACCTTGTGTAACAGTTAACACATCTAATGCCATTCTGTTTTGTTAAACTGCTTTATGTATTTGTATTATGTTAGTATTTAATTGAGAAATGTTATTTTGGGGTGTCATTTAGGGTTTCGACCATTTACACATTAAGAGCGTCCATGTGCCAAACATCCTCCAGTCTCAAAGAGGTAACAAAGATGGATGCTAGGGGGTCATACCAATAAGACACATAACAACATGTCTACCATCATTTAAATTTGGACAGTTGGCTGGGTTGGTAATGATTTTAATAATGTGTCTGTGCATCCAGGCAAAACCCAGAGTACGGTGGCCTATCTAGCCAGGGGGAAGCATTGGCCACAAGTTAGAGTCACTTGGCCATTGGGCCTCAGCCAGGAGCCAGTTACAGAATACAGGGCCTTTCTGGAGTGTAGTCACAATTTCAAGGGCTACTTGGTTTTGAAGGGCTATCCTTTGCATGTGTAATAATTTCAGGCCCATATTTGGTTGGGCAGTGGCTTGATAATAATCCCTTTTCCTTTAAATTGTACCATGGGCATGTTCAGACTAGGAAGGCATATTTGGAGTCAGTATAAATATTAATTCTTAAGGCTTTGGCAATTGCAAAGCACAGGTGGGCTCTATTAATTCTGCTTTGGGGGCAGATAGGTTTGCTGATAGGGCTGCGGCTGCAACAAGTGACTAAGACTGACTATAGTCTACCCAGTTTTTCTTACCACCTTTTCCATGAAACTATTGCAACTGGTAAACCAGCTGTCATATGTAACTATGTGAGGTAGACTAACCACTGTTGGCTCCAGTACAGCCATTACCCCAGGAAATGAGGGAAGAAGCCCCCACCATTATTAGGAGGAGGAACACAGAGAGTCAGAGTCCCCTTTGCCAGGGAGGGCCTCTGTTTCCTCCAGCAACCAGATTTGGTCAGAGGAGGCCTATCGCCCAATGTCAGGAGAGAATTTACTACCCAAATATGTTCTGCAAGAGGCCGTTGGGGTGCTGGTGTAAAGCAATGAAGGCCTAAGTACGATGAAGGTGCCCTGGGTCCATTTGCCCCGTTTCTTACAGAAGAGATGTAACTTATAGGTCCCATTGAGACCATGCAGAATGACAGATACATCCGTCACTAAATTTTGTAATCCGAATGATTTCCAGTGGGTTAAAAGGCACCCCAAGGGAGAACCCTTGGGGACTGAAGAAGCTCCCATCCAATGATAGAGAGGATACTAGAGAGGGTCCATGACCAAAGAAAATCTCCTCCTGACTCCCAGTGGCATCCCACACCCAAGGTATGTCAGAGGTCCCTGGTGTCAAAGTGATCTAAGACATCCCTGAATAAAATCACTATTATCACTGCTGCTGTTAAAGGCCGCTGTAAGTTGGAAGCCTGCCCTCCCCCCACTTCCCCATCATGTTCTAGACTATGCGTGCTGGCAAATGTACCAAAATACCTTGCCTTGAAAAACCTACCGTTTTAAGCCCATAGAGAACACTAGAAGAGATTTATAAGGGGGAATTACCCGAATCTGTAACTTAAGTAGTTAGTAGAGGTCACTGACGGGAAAACAGTAAAGCTGGAAATCCGTCATGATCTAAGCAACATTCCAACACATGTGGTCCTTACAGCCAACTTCCCTAAGAAACGGTCCCCTGTTGGGTTTTAATTCCCTCAGGTACTGGTTTCAGCCGGCTCCTAATGGGTCCCGAGGCCACAAGTGGCTAGACCAGGGAGGGGATCACATTAGATCAATCAGGAGAAAACCTCATATAGTAGTCTTGAGACTGGCAGCCATGCTAGTTACTTAGGAGGCTATCCTGTGTCCAAGACAGACAACTCTGTATAGGGACAGCAGTAGAGAGGGCATCAAGTTTCTGGGTCGTATTACCATCCCCGCCAGGGTACTAACTTCCAGCTAAAAGGCAGACTTTCTCCTTCCCATAGAGGATTGCAGCCTGAACAATCAACATGAGAGTGTTCCACTAAGACTGTACTCCTTAAAAGCCCCTGAAATGAGAGAAAAGGAAAGAAAAAGTACTCACCAATTTTGCAGAAGCTCAGAGTCCTGAAGTAAAGACTCCGAGCCTCATGTTTGGGCCCTATATGAAAGGGTTTTGGAATATAGCGAGGTTCAGTGGGGCAGAATCCAGAGCCGACCAAGAAAGAATTTTTGCGACATCTTGGGTACAAAATGGTGGTTTATTAAAGCACAGGGGTAGGACCTCCAGGCAGAATGGGCTATACCACAGGGGCTGGGAAGGGTGGCAGATAATATACTGTGGGGTTGGGGTAAGTGAGGAAAAAGGGAGGTTTTGAAAGAACTTTCAAATGCTAAAGAGGACCTAATAGATACTGGAGACCTTGCAATTGTCAGGTGACGGTTGTTTACCCCATTAATAAAGCATTAACATGTAGAGGGTTGGGAACTTCCTGAAGGAACATGACACTCTGCCCACTTCAATTACCTGTCAATGGGCTGCGGGTTATAAGGGCATTTAATTGAATCTACATTTCCTTCTGGAAGCTAGGTTGTTGGTAGAAGTGCTTTGTTCTTGTAAATTGCTAAGACTTTTATAAACTGAGGGAGACTCAGGTCTTGCAGGATTGTGATCTCTATATAAGTTAGTGGTCGTGGGTGTCAGTTTCTGCTTTGTCTTCAGCTTGCCATCTGTCCCCTCATTACTAAAGGATTCAGTACTATAATTTGATATTAGTTAGATCCCAGTTTAAAAAAAAAAACTGCACGATCAATAAGGAGTTTCATAAAGGGACTGTTCACAAATGGGTAGACCATATTTCAGAAAAATAAAACAGTTGGTTCAGGACTTTGCCTGAAGCCCCTGCCATGTTTAGGCCTGAGGAGAGGGGGAAAGGATGGAAGGAATTCTCAGGACCGAGAGAGTGTTTCACGGGGAAGGCTGCTCAGAGAAGCTGTGGCCTTCAGTAAAGGAATGCAGTCATCTTAAGATGCAGGAAGGAAAGCCTGGTGTATTGTGGTAGGTTCCCTTTTCTCACGCTGTTTAAATTGTAAATGCAAGGTTGATTCAACATTTGAAAATGAATGAATATAATTCACTAGATTCACAGATTTCTAAAGATTATATGATCATCTCAATAGATGTATAAAGAACACCAATAAAATTCAACATTCACTCCTGATTTAAAAAAAAAAAAAACAACTTTCAGCAAAATAGAAAGTGAAATGCCCTACTTAATAAATGGAACCCAGGAAAAACCTACAGCTAACATCATACCTGATGATGAAAGACTGAATGCTTTTATTCTAAGTGGCAACAAGCTGTTGGGGAGGATCCCTCCGGCTTTTAGTCTGCTGGACTAAGAATCAAACTGGCATGAGAAAGATAACAGGAGAAAATCAAGTTTAATTTCATACACTTGAGTATTCCATTCAGACAAAATCCAGAGAGCTAACAGGAGGCTCATATAGGACATCCTGAGCTAAGGAGAGAGGAAGGAAGACCATTGGCAAGAAGGGAAGAGAAGATGTTTGGAAAACAAAGGTTGCTGGGTTATACAGAGAAGTTTCTTAGCTAAAGAGGAAAACTTGTTAATAGCTCTCTTCCTGGTATGGGCAGGCAGTTAAAGAGGAAGTAAAGAGCCCTTCCTGCATGTGCTGGGTTTTCATTGCTCTTAACTCAAAATAATCTTCATCCCAAGGTGGTTCATCTGCCCTTGACCCCTACAGTCCCCTCCTCTGAAACTTCCCAGAAGTTTTACACATTGAAAATTGAGTTGGTAGATTGTTCTGTCTTATTGATTTAGTCACTTAGCCCTGACAATAGGTCAGTCCAGTTAAACTCATTTCAGGAGTCAGGAATGTAGGGTGTTCTCAAAGTTAAACCTATGATTTAAGTAATCTGGTATTAAATAAGAGAGATTTCTATGAAATAAAAGAAAAACAATGATTAATAACTGGATCAAATTATAAACCAGTTTCTGAGTTCTGAGAGTAGCCAGTCCAGAAGATTTTTATTTATTTACTTAAAAGGTTTTATTTATTTATTTGACAGAGAGGGACACAGTGAGAAAGGAAACACAAGCAGGGGGAGGGGGAGAGGGAGAAGCAGGCCCCGCTCTGAGCAGGGAGCCTGATGCAAGGCTCTATCCCTGCGCTCTGCAATCATGACCTGAGCCAAAGGCAGATGGTTGACGACTGAGCAACCCACGCAGATCTTTAGATGTCAGGTTGAAAGCATTTTCAGATACAATAGGAGCTAGCCATGGCAATCTCACAGATTTTCCTCATTAGAGTTAAAATATTTCTGGTCTTTTTGAGTGGCGCATAGACAACAGACATTCAGATTATCTATACGTGAGCTATTAGGGTGATTGCTCTGGAGTTTACATCAGGTTGTTCATATTTAGCTTGTAGGGCTTCATGAAAAAGTGCATTTTTAGTTCGCAAATGATTCCAAGTCAGAAAGTGGGAGAAAAATGGAAAATATTAGTTTGAAGACTTGTACCCAGACACTGGAGAAAACTAGAAGAAATAAGGATCTAGTCCAGTTTATAATGAACAGAATTAGAATCTGTGGGGCACCTGGGTGGCATCTCATCTCATACACTCTCTCTCTCTCTCTCAAATAAATAAATAAAATCTTTTTTTAAAAAGCATCTAATCCTGGGGAGCCTGGGTGGCTCAGTGGGTTAAAGCCTCTGCCTTCAGCTCAGGTCATGATACCAGGGTCCTGGGATCAAGCCCCGCATCAGGCTCTCTGCTCAGCAGGGAGCCTGCTTCCCTTCCTCTCTCTGCCTGCCTCTCTGCCTACTTGTGATCTCTCTCTGTCAAATAAATAAATAAAATCTTTAAAAAAAAAAAGCATCTAATACCTACAACAGATGTGTTATGGAAACATATATTTTTCTCTATATAATCATTCTAATTTCTATAGACGATAACTAACTTAATACTAATTTATTTGCAAAGTAAGCCTAGTTTTAAAAACAAGTTGGCCTGATTTTTACTTAAGTGCAACAAGAAAAGCAGTTGACCGTGTAGGCTCTTTAAAACATTTTTTTTTAAATTTTATTTATTTATTTGACAGAGAATAAGAGAGAGCACAAGCAGGCAGAGCAGCAGGCAGAGGGAGAGGGAGAAGCAGGCACCTTGCCAAGCAAGGAGCCTGACACGGGGTTTGATCCCAGGACCCTGGGATCACGACCTGAGCCGAAGGCAGTTGCCTAACCAACTGCGCCACCCAGGCACCCCAAAACACGTTTTGTTGGGAAAAATCCTTAACAAAATATTAACAAACTGAATCCAACAATACTTTAAAAATCATTTACCACAACCTAGTGGGGTTTATTCCTGGGATACAAGGGTGGTTCAATATTCACAAATCAATGTGATACTGATGTCAACAAGAGGAAGGATGAAAACCATGTAATTATTTCAACAGATACAGAAGAAGCATTTGACGAAGTATAACATTCACTCATGATAAAAACCCTCAACAAAGTAAGTTTAGAGGAAACATACCTCAACATAATAAAGGCCATAGATGAAAAACCCACATCTAACATCGTACTCAATGGTGAGAAACTGAGAGCTTTTCCTCTAAGATCAGGATCCTTGCTTCAAGGATGTCCACTTTTATTTAACATAATACTGGAAGTCCTAGCCACAACAATCAGAAAAGAAAAGGTAAAGGGATCCAAACTGGTAAGGAAGTCAAACTTCCACTATATTCAGATGACATGATGCTTTATATAGAAAACCTTAAAGGCAACCAAAAAGCTACAGGAACTGATAAACAAATTCAGCAAAGTCATAAGATTCAAAATCAATATACAGAAATCTGTTGAGTTTCTACACATTAATGAAGTAGCCAAAAGAGAAATTAAGAAAATGATCCTATTCATAACTGTACCAAAAATTATAAAATACCTAGGAATAAACTTAACCAAAAAAGGTGAAAGACCTGTACTTTGAAAACTATAAAATACTGATGAAAGAAACTGAGGACAAAAACAAATGGAAAGCTATTCATTGTTCATGGATTGAAAGAATAAATATTGTTAAAATGTCACACTACCCAAAGCAATCTGCAGATTTAATGCCAGCCCTATCAAAATACCAATAGCATTTTTCATAGAACTAGTAAAAATAATTCTAAGATTTGTATGGTATCACACAAGACCCCAAATAGCCAAAGCAATCTTGAAAAGGAAGAACAAAACTGGAGGTATTACAATCCCAGATTCCAAGATATACTACAAAATTATCCTAGTATAACAGTATGATGCTGGCACAAAATAGACACATAAATCAACAGAAGAGAATAGACCACCCAGAAATAAACCCATAATCATAACAAAGGAGACAAGAATATTCAGTGGGTAAAAGACAGTCTCTTCAGCAAATGGTGCTGGGAAAACTGGACAGCCACATGCCAGAGAAAAAACTAGACCGCTTTCTTGCACCATACACAGAAATAAGTTCAATGGTTTAAAGACCTACATGTGAGACCTGAAATCATAAACATCCTTAAAAAAAAAATAGGCAGTAGTTTCTTTGACATCAGCTGTAGAGACATTTTTCCAGATATGTCTTCTTTGACAAGGGAAACAAAAACAAAAATAAACTATTAGCACTACATTAAAATAAAAAGTTTTTGTACAGCAAAGGAAACCATCAACAAAACAAAAGACAGCCCACCAAATGGGAGAAGATATTTGCAAAAATAATATATCTGATAAGGGATTAATATCCAAAATATATAAAGAACTCATACAACTCAACACCAAGAAGAAAAAAAAAATTAACTAAACATGAGTAGAACACATGAATAGATATTTCCTCAAAGACATACAGATGACCAATAAACACAAGAAAAGATGCTCAACATCACTAATCATCAGGGGAATGCAAATCAAAACCACAATAAGATATTACCTCACACCTGTCAAAATGGCTAAAATCAAAAACACAAGACAATAAATGTTGACAAGGAGATGGAGAAAAAGGAACACTCATGCACTGTTGGTGGGAATGCAAACTGGTGCAGACAATTCTGGAAAACAATATGGAGGTTGCTAAAAAAAATTAAAAATGGAATTACCATATGATCTAGTGATTTCACCATTGGGTATTTACCCAAAGAAAATGAAAGCACTAATTTGAAAAGACATAGACACCTTATGTTTATTGCAGCATTATTTACAACAGGCAAGATGTGGAAGCAACCCGAGTGTCCATGAATAGATGAATGGATAAAGAAAGTGTGGTATGCTTGTGTGTCTACACAAACACAATGGAATATTACTCAGCCAAAAAAAAAAAAAAAAAAGAATGGAATCTTGCCATTTGCAACAACATGAACAGAGCTAGAGGTATAACACTAACCAAAATAAGTCAGAGAAAGACCAGTACCATATGATTTCACTCATATGTGGAATTTAAGAAGCAAAATGAATGAACAAAGGGAAATAAAAAGAGACAAACCAAGAAACAGACTCTTAACTGTAGAGAACAAACTGATGGTTACCAGAGGGGAGGTGGGTGGGGGGATGGGTAAAATAGATGAAGGGGATTAAGAGTATATTTATGATGAGCACTGAATAATGTATAGACTTGTTGAATCATTATATTGTACACCTGAAACTAATACAACACATATGTTAATTATACTTGAATTAAAAAAAGAAACAAATAAAAACAAAGTAACCTGTTTTGCTGGAACTTTTCATAAGGAATCTCCAAATTGAGCTTTCAACAGCCTTTCAGATCCAGAAGCCAAACCAAACCCACAATACCTGTAGATTTGGGTTAATTCCTTTCTTCTTCAGCTCCCCCAAATATCCTGAGGTTCCTGCACATGACAGAAAGTGACCTTCTTTATTCATCTTGTAAGGCTGTTGGGAATTGTGTAAGCACGGCATCAGAATGATCTTTTTTTTTCTCCTTTGTTTTTTTCTCCTTTGTTTCTTTTCCTTTCTTTTCTTTCCTTTTTTTTTCAGGATGATATTTTCAAGAGACTTTATTAGCTCCATAAAGTCAACTTTAGTTCCTTAAAGCTGTCTGGTCTTGTCTGAATCTATGCATTTCGGTCAAAACTTTAGCAATATAACCAATGATTGCAATTGTGTCCTGTCATAAGGAGAACAGATTTTTGTTGGACATTGGACTTTGAACACTGTACACTGGACAAATAAATAAATTGCTATGAATATATAAGACTACTTACTGAGTTTTTTAATTCTGGAAGGACCGTGTAGGGAGAAAAAGATAAATATTTCATTTGTTTCCAAAGGTATATTTTGTCAGATTGCTGTTAAGTCAGTTAGCTTAAGAGAAAAGGTTTCCTTAAATCTGGAAAAACAAAACATTTTAAAAGTCAGCTAGGTTTCAAATAAAAAGTCATAAAAAGGGATGCCTGGGTGGCTCAGTGGGTTAAAGCCTCTGCCTTCAGCTCAGGTCATGATCTCAGGGTCCTGGGCTCGAGCCCCACATCAGGCTCTCTGCTCAGCGGGGAGTCTGCTTCCCCCCCGCCTCCCGCCTGCCTCTCTGCCTACTTGTGATCTCTGTCTGTCAAATAAATAAATAATAAAAATAAAAATAAAAATAAAAAGTCATAAAAATTATAATTATCCCTCTCAGTTTGTTCAGTCCCATATTATTGATGCTTTTCTGCTTGGATCCTGCTTCACCACTAGTTCAGAAAATCTAACGTAGTTCAGCTTTATGATCTTAAGGTATCAGAAAACTAAACTCAAGAGTTTTTTTGAGTCTCACTGAGGATGAAACACATTTTCCATAGCATCAGATAAAATGGTAATTCGTAAATGATAAGACTTGATGGCCATGGTTGAAGATCTGATTCATGTTCATTACAGTGCAACTGGTCAGGGAATTTGATCATTTCTGTGACACACAGCACTCCATGGTAATAACATACCAAGAAATCAGATTTCTAGGAGTTTCAGACAATTTTAGAGCACTTACTCTAATAACATATCTCTGCACAAATATAATCTGAGTGCTTAGTATTACTTATTTGACAATGCTTCCCATGTAACAACATACCAAATAAGCCTAATTAGTTTAATTTTTCACAGAAATCTTTGAAATGTTCCAGGGACCTGCTGGAAAATTTCAGTTAGCTTGTGGTCAAAAGATTTCATTTTAGTATTTGACTTTTGGAAGTATGCCAGAAATACCCAAGACTTGAACATTTGATTAAGTAAATCATTATAAAATCATATAAAAGATATTTAATATAAAATAACATAAAACATTTTATTAAGTAGGATTAAATAGGATATTTATTTAATAGGATATTTTGATATTTATTAAATAAGATGTTTATTATAATATAAATTAATATAAAATAATATAAAACATATCATTAAGTACGATTAAATGGGATCACAAATCATTATAGAATAATATTTAGTGATTTATTTAACCAAAGTTAAAAAGACAATAAAAGATTTTAAGGGCAAATAAACAAGGCTACATAGTTGTGAGCAGACTTCAGCTTCCCCCCACCCCACCCCCCAGAGAGAGTATGCGCGTGCTCTTGGTACAGTGTCCCACTCTTGTTGTCAGCTCAGATCTTGATTTCAAGGTCGTGAGAGTCTTAAGCAGACTCCACACTCAGTGCGCAGCCTGACGCAGGTCTCAATCTCATGACCCTGAGATCATGACTTCAGCTAAAATCAAGAGTCAGAAGCTTCACTGACTGAGCCACCCAGGCATCCCTGGCTCTTAACAATCAGTCTCGGTTTTCTTATGTAATCAAAGACCTGCTAAACATAGAAAATATTTTTGCAAACCGCAGAATCTTTATTTTCTAAGCAGATAACTTTAAAGAAAAACTTCTGTTTATAATATTTTTATTAAGAGAAGACCCCAATAGTTCAAGAAAACTATCTGGCAAAGAGAAACAGTATTTAATATTGTATTAGTATATTTTTTTATATTAAAACTCATTTACTTAAGTTTATCCAAATCTTAGCCAGCATATATAAAACTCACTTAAAATTCTTTTTCCATAAACCTTCTACAACTTTGTTTCTTCCATTCAGATTTTTTTAATATATATTTAAAGATTTTATTTATTTATTTGAGAGAGAGAGAGCGATCACAAGTAGGCAGAGAGACAGGCACAGAGAGAGAGGAGGAAGCAGGCTCTCTGCTAAGCAGAGACCCCAATGCTGGGCTCGATCCCAGGACCCTGAGATCATGACCTGAGCTGAAGGCAGAGGCTTTAACTCACTGAGCCACGCAGGTGCCTCTCCGTTCAGATTTTATCCTAAGTTTTCCCTCTTGAAGCAGTAACCAGTCTCACTTTGGAACAAATCTAGTTTCCTTTCTCTCAACAAAATTGTTTTTATTGCTTACCCACACATCTTACTTCCAATACATACACAGAGTTGTTTCCTTTATTTTTTCCAGTAGTTTTAATTACATTCCTTAGAATCCTTAACTCCTAGAAACCTTAATTTCTAGTAAAAACTAAGCAGAAAGCAGTTGAGTTGTCTCCTTCTTTAGATTGGTAAATTTATAAACACATTTCATAATGTTTAAAAACATGCACTTATAAAAAAAAGAGGGATTCACCAATGCTTTCTTCTAAAAAAAAAATGCGGTTATAGTACAATTTTTAAATAAAGCACAAAACATGCTTACTAACAGACCCAAATTTATCTTTAGTTTTTCTGTAATAAAAAAAAAAAATTAGAGGGGAGCCTGTGTGGCTCAGCTGGTTGAGCATCCCACTTTCAATCTCAGTTCACGTCTTGATCTCAGGAATATGAGTTCAAACCCAGGATTGGGCTCCATGCTGGGTATGGAGCCTACTTTAAAAAAAAAAAAAAAAGAAAGAAAGAAAGAAAGAGAAGAAAAAAGAAGAAATTAGATTTAAAATATTAATATTTTATTATTTTATCATTTTTGGAAATGAGCTAGATTACTTAATGAATTTAACTCATCATTTACTTTAATTAGCAAAACTTTCAAGTTTCAGGTTGTAAGACTTTATTTGGAGGTTTACCTACAAACCTTTTTATTTTATTTACATCTATCTAATTTTTTTAAAGATTTTATTTATTTAGTTAACAGAAAGAGACAGCGAGAGAGAGAGAGAGAAAGAGAGAACACAAGTAGGGGGAAGTGGGAAAGGGAGAAGGAGGCTCTCTGCTGAGCAGGGAGCCTGGCTGGATCCCAGGACCCTGGGATCATGATCTGATCTGAAGGCAGACACTTAAGGACTGAGCCATCTAGATGCCCCTACAGCTATCAAATTTATTTGTTTTTAACACTCATGCTTAGACCACCCACAAAACTTCATGAGGCATTAGCAAAGTCAACTATTCTATTTCTGATAAATTTTGCAACAAAAATAACATGAATTTATTCAACTTTCAGTAAACACAGGCAGAATGAAAGTTTTAGACTTAATGCTGATAACTTTAAAGATGTCTATTTTAATCAAACCAACAACAGTATTTTATTTATTTTTCTTAAGTAGGCTCCATGCTCAAGGTGGGCTTGAAGTCCTGACCTTGCGATCAAGAGTCACATGATCTACCAGCTGAGCCTGCCAGGTTCTCCTCAAACCAACGATTTTAAATTAACTTTAATACTGGACATTTTCCCAGATCACATTAGCTCAAAAAATATTTAGGTGAGTTTTTAGCTTTCTGAGTTTTAAAAAACTTGAGATAATCAGCTTCTCTCATTTTCCCAGTAAGTGGTTTTGGGAAGGTCTTTTTCTTGTGCAATCCCCTGCTGCCGCTTTATCCATCTCTCTGTCCTCTCTCTGTGGTCAGGGCTCCCTCCTCTCTGGAGCACCTGTGATTCTTTCCCCCCCAAAACATGTCTCTGCACCTGCTGCTTTCCACAGTGTGGCTTCATCTCTCCCTCTAATTGTTCAGTTTGTTCTCAAGGTCCTCAGATTGATTTCCTGGGTGTTCAAAATGATTGGATAATTATCTAGCTGTGTTTGAGGGACAAAGCCAGCATAAGGTCCTCTTAACGATTCTGCCATCTTAACTCTTCTGTATAGCTTTCTGAGTTTTAGAATGCCTGACCCTTGTAAGCACTTGCCTTCATAGTAAGTAGAGCTCTTTAACAAATTAATTTTACCAATACCATCCAGAGACAGAGGTAGAGAAAATATCTCACATTTTACAACAAAAATGAACATCCACATACAGACAAGATGCAAACAAAAACCTTATAGTCTTTGTTTTTCCAATACTTGTTGAAAGGACATTAAAGACCTCTTTTTTTAAAGATCTATTTCTTAAAATACCCCCTTCTCTTTCCTTCCTGATGAAAAATTTCTCCCTAAAATTTGTACCTCAAAGAATAGCACTTAGGTCCCGGAGTGGGGCTTGGAGGAGGGGAAAATTTTCATCCCAAAGGATCAGAGAAAGTATCCAAATTTTCTTCAAGGTGAAGATTTTTTATTAGAGGTTAGAATCTGAGCACTAAGCAGCATGTATTTTAAAAAGGCCGTTCTCCCACTAACCAACAGTTCCCCCATACCTTTTTTCAGTCAAAGGCAATTGAGGGCTGTGATCACATTTCAAAGACATGATAAGATTTATAATTGCAAGGGACAAAAAAATGCAAAAAAAATTTTTTTTTCCTTAAAGTTTCAGGGTAATTTCTATTTAAAATTTACCTTTTCTGTTTGTTTAAAGTACAGGACAGTTTTGTTCCAATATCCTGATCTTTTGTAATGTCTGCAAATGTTTTGAGAGGAATAGACAAGGTTTGAGGATTCACTTGTTTCTAGAGTTGCATTCCTGGTTTTGTAGTGATAGAGACAGTTGTTTCTAATTCCCTAAAGAACTGGGTTATAACCTAAAAATCAAGGGATTGGCTCATCATTTTAACTAAATTTGCTTTTTTGTATCAGGGATATTTTTAACTAAAATGGGAATCAAAAGATTTATGACTTGGTAAAGTCTGTATAAAGAACTTGAACAAAAGTCTTCTTTCTGGGTATACAGTTCAACTTTGGCTTCTAATTAGCCTCTGAATATTGGCCTTTAACAGATCATTTGTAGGAGGGTCTAGGTGAAATTTGGATCATCTGTTTCCTCTGTGAAGTGGGAGTTATAGTCATTCATCTTTCCAGTTCCCCTCTAAATTTGAGAGATCTTCTGGAAGTGTAGGTTAAAAGATCTGCTGCTGTCCAGGAGACACTAATTCTTTTGTGTTGGGGGGTCCGGAATGTATCTGCAAAAGACATTGCATAGGAATGCCTGAAGCTGGCAGAGTCTGATTACAGAGCCCTGGAAAGTGGGAACACAGAGATCCTTATTCCCAGTCTCTGGAGCTTTTGTTAAATTCATTTCCTGGCTTTTACCATTTACATGAGGAACCTGTGTCCTTTAAACCTAGATTAAGCCAGTGTGCGCTCTATAAATTCTACAGGGAAAGGGAAGTTAAAACGGGTGTAAAAGACTGGATTTTAAGAAGGGGAATTTACATTGGATGTGGACATTTTTCTCTAAAGTATAATTTCTGTTCTTTCATCTTGTCAAGGGAGTCCTTAAGGCTGATTGTAACACTACAAAGACAGTTGAGAGCACTCTACCAAGAATATATTATTTGTTAAAAGCCAATTTAAAGGACCCATCTTCTGGCAATTGATGAGTAGGATCTATTAATAGTAACTCAAACCAATAAGCGTTTTAAAGGGTTAACCAAAGACTCAAGAGGTATCCGGAGAGGGCACAGATGATGCAGCTACCATGACCCAAAAGTTTACTCCTGAAACTAGTGTAAGAAAGCAAAAACCTCTATTGATGGGCAGTAAGGATGGTGGAGTGAAAATGGTGTCTCCAGTCTCCAATCTCCCACAACATGTGAGACCCTCCAGTCATAGACCTACTAATTTGTGACAGCAGGCTGGCACTACTGAAATGGGACTTTCTAGCATTAACAAACTATGGAAGTTGAGACAACAAAGGTCACTATGGGACATGACCTCCCACAACAGATACCCCTGGGGGCTGGCACACATGGACAGGTAGACTCAGAACCCTAGTCTATTCAGCTGGCCACCAATGTGCACTATGCACACTCTCCAGAAAGAGCAATTCTCACTGGTCACCAAGCCTAGCTCTTAGGATGTAGAACAAGACAGAAGGAAAAACCTCATTCAGCTTTTCTTTTGGCTAAGTCTTGGGTCTTTTGGAGTCACACAAACACCTAAAAGGGATGGGCTGTGGGCTTGGGGGCTGTGTGTTTCACAGTGTACCTTGCTGCATGGAAGTTTTTTTGAGGTTGGTGTAACCTAGTGTCAGTTTAACTCATTCCATGACCAGCTTATCCTAACATAGGAGCTCTTAGGTGGTGAGCGTTCCGATGGCTTACAAGTGCTTGAGCCATGGCCCTGAATTTTGTGGCCTTGGCTTCCAAGATGTCCCTTTAGCAACAGCCTTTACCTCATATGCACATTAACCCATAGCAAAGTTTGCTTAAACAGACACTGATCTGAATAAGAACCATGAACTCACCAGTCTGTGAGGCCAGCTTGAACAACAGACTGATAGGGCGTATGCCTGGGTTCTGTCCTATGGTACCTTCTCTTTATGACAAAAGGCACAAAGAACATAGACAAAGGGAAACAAAGACCGTCTCTGGGAGGAATTTCTGGAGTGACCAGAGTACTCTACCAAATGTCTACCACGAGTTACTAAGTTCCATAGATGTTTTCTCCTGCTAATCTAAATTTATGTAAAGAGAGAGAGAATTCTCACCATTCTCGTTCCATCGAACTATGCAGATAGAGGTTCCAGGAAACTGATATAAGAAGGTATCTTACCTTCTGCTGGTTGTTTGTCAGATATCCTGAGGTTATCTCTGCTGCAATAATGTTGGGGGGTCAGCAGTGTCCAGGGAGTTCAAGTATCCTGCTGACTACACCAACGTTGGGAAGGAAGAATTTCCTCTGCCTTTCAAGATCCTGATGCTAGACTAAGATTCAAATTGACATGATATAGATGAACAGGAGAAAATCAAATTAACTTTGTACATATGAGGTACCCACTCAGACATGAAAATCCAAAGACAGTCAGGCAACAAGAGGCTATATGACATCCTGAGCTAAGGATTTGTGTCTGGGACCTGGGAATACAAAGGGAGGAAGACCATTTAGGAAAGTGAAAGGAGATGTTTGGCAATGGTTGCCCTGTTATACAGATGAGTTTCTTAGGTAAAGAATAATCTCTGTTAATAGCTCTTTTTATGCTACTGGCTGGCAGCTGAATGGGATGTAAAGAGCTTTTTCCTGAATATACTGGGTTTTGATTATTTTTAACTCAAAATATTCTTTATGCCAAAGTGACCCATCTAGAGGCAGCATGCCCTTGGCCCTATAAAGCCAAGGTTGTCCACAATTACCACTTCTAATTAGCATTATAGTGGAAGCCTCAGTTTGTGCAATAAGGTAAGAAAGAGATATTAAAACCATACATTATGGAAAGGAAGAAGTAAAATTGTTTTTATATGCAGATGGTATAATGGTGTAGGAGTACATAGAAAATCTTAAGGAATAATAATAATAAAACCCTACTAAAACTAGCATGAACACAAGATCTGAGATTGTATATTATACAAAAACCAGTAGTATTTCTATATAAGTAACAAATAATTTCATTCACTATGAAGAAACATAAACTACTTAGGGATAAACTTAACAAAATAGGTGTAAGACCTATGTATACAAACTACAAATCCTTGATGAACTGAATTTAAGAAGACTTAACTAAATACTGAGAATTACCTCCATGAACTAGAAGACTCAATATAGCTAAAATTTCAATTCTATCAAAAATGATCCAGATTTCATGCAATTTCAATAAAATTTCAGGAGGCTTTTAAGATAGAAATTGACAACTTTATTCTAAAATTAATATGAAAGTGCAAACAATTTAGTATAACCACAGCAATTTTATAAAGCAGCATTAAGTTAAAGGAATTACACCAGTTGACTTACAGTCAAAAACAGTAGTCAAAAACAAGGTGGTATGGCTGAGAGGATAGACATCTAGATCAGTGCAACAAAAGGCTTCCAGAAGTACACCTACACATATGTGATCATTTCTCTCTCAGCAAAAATGTGACATATATTCAATAGGAAAGGAAAAAATTTTTTTAACAAATGGTTCTGGATGTCTGTATGGAAAAAACAACAATCAACCTTTATATTACCCCTTACACAAAAACTAACTCAAATTCTAGACATAAATGTCAAAGCTATAGGAGATAAACCCTGACATCTCACAGCCTTCATGAGTTTGTTTCTTGCTCTCATAGAGGCTGATCTGCAGTGGGGCAGGGGTTCTGCTCAACACAGTCATCCAAATCCCAAGTTCGTTGGGCCCTCTTTCTTCATTGTGTTGCATCGAGGTCTCTCTGGGCATTGGCATTCTGCACAATAATGGGGGAAGAATGGCATGGGACATTTCTGCCCACATATCATAACCAGAAACTGAGTCATATGGCCACCTGTGACTGTGAAGTTATCTTAAAAATAAGTCTAACTGTAGATGAAAAGAGTTTAGCCTTCTTTATCAAATAATCTATTGGTCTAGCAGTAAATTAGACATTTGTTATTTAGTGATGTTCCACCTAAAACGTACTTATGTAGGATCATGCAGGAGCTAAAGCAAAGTTAGAAAGGTGTTATCCTCTCATATTAAAGTCAGTGAGAATGAGGCTTCCTGTGGGGATGATTTGCGAATATATTGGGGATGGTTTTCTAAATTCAACAAAGTGAAATCATGTATTATCAAGAAGATAAGAATGTGATATAGATTATGCAAAAGAAAATGTAACCTTAAATTGTATGGTAGTGCATCTCATGGTTTGATGATTGCTTTCAAAGGCAGATTAAAGAGTAAAAATGTGTCAGAGTTTAATAGTAGTGAAAAAAGGCAGTGAGAGGCCAACTATCTTACAAATATGAGTGTTCCAATCACTTAGAAGAACATGTTTTCTGTAGTGAAAAAGGGATGGTTCTCTGCACTTTACCATAACCTGGGGGCAATATTCTTCAGGTCCATTTTGCTATAACTTTAGTCACACTAGAATTCTGATTATTAATTTTGATAGATATTTGAACCATGATGTATTGAGTCCTACTATAAGCCATTCTCTTTGAACGAGATGATTTATTTTTCCAACAACTCTGTTTTCCACTTGACTGATGAAGAAACTTAGTCATACTGATGAAAGGACCTGTACCAGAGACTATTGGAAACTCAGAAGGCAAGTTGCAGAGCTGGATTTGAATGTGGGATGCCAAACCCCTCGATCTTCACTAATACACTCTCCTTCCTCTTGTGGGCAATAGATACTGCTATTGGAAAGGAGGAGCTCTGGGATCATATAAAGTGATTTTCAGTGTAAACCACAGAGATTTGTCCTCTAATTCTATATCTTGTATGAGTCTTGATGGTTTTTGTGGTGTACTCTCTATGGAAGGTTCAGGTGGAAAAAAGAAATTTAAAAACACTTATCATGGATTCATAATTGGTATGATTTATAATTGTTATAAATAGGATTCTTAAATGTTTGCCTACTAAATATTAGATATTACTCTTCACTTTGAGTAAGAAACAATCCACAGGTGGTTTAATTTTTACATCGTGTGGTCCCTAGATCTGACATTATCTAAAATCACCTGTTGCAAGGTACTAGAAATCAATCACTGATCTGGCCTTCAATATCTTTTTTTTTTTTTTTAACTTCTTTATTTGACAGAGACAGACACAGTTAGAGTGGGAACACAAGCAGGGCGAGCAGGAGAGGGAGAAGCAGGCTTCCCGCCAAGTAGGGAGCCCGACTTGAGTCTCAATCCCAGGACCCCAGGATTATGACCCGAGCCAAAGGTAGACACCCAACAACTGAGCCACTCGGGTGCCCCTGACCTTCAGTATCTTAAGGTGAAATAATTCTATCAGGACCACAAAACACTAGGACAACTTTGAATGAAACATAAAACACGTGCATAAATCTATACTTGCTTTGGTTTTGATCATCTCATTTTACTCAAATACTGAAATTTTTATGACCCTAACAACAAACTCTCTGTTCTATCCTGATGCTTTTTTGGAGTTGTTCTTTCTGGACCAAGTATCAAAATTGGTAGCAGATAATTCTTCATAAACAAATTTCATTACTTCAATATCCTGAAATTTAATGGACAATATGGTCCATTAGTGTTTTTTTAAACTATGACTAATACTTACTCTTATGCTGTTTTTACAGAACTCTTATGGTATCTTATTCTGTTTGGATTTGAAAATATGATCTGTGTTGTCTCCCTCTTGCTGTGAGATGTGAGTATGTCTTGAACATTCTAGGAACTGCTTGAAAATAGACACTGTATACCAGGGTTTGACATTTGTCTTACAGTATCTTGTAAAATTGTTTGATATGCCAAGAAATATAAGTGGAAGGGTGAAGGTTGAGATATCAGTTAAGTACATTTCTTCCATGCTATAGATTCAAATTTAGGATATCCATCCACCTGTTAGATCTGGAAATAAAGCCTATTTACTCAACCTGTCTGCTACCAGTAGACACTGAATTTCCCACGGCTCCGGACTCGTGATCTAGTGGGAAAACAGAAATGCTCTCAAAGGAAATAACTGCAGTGCAGATTGATAACCTTTAATCAAACAATTTTGCCAAAGTGACCACTTTCAATGCTTTACTATTTTTATTCTTTTCTTTCTACCAAGAGCTTGTGTAATCAATCATATGTTTGTATACCTTTTTTGTAAAGTAGCTCACAGGTGGAAAAATTGTGACACAATATTATCCATTCACATTTAATCATATTTAAAACCAATTCAGACTAGCTTGTGTATCAAGGAAATTCAGTTATTTATATGATTCCATAGCAACCCGACATTAAGGAAAATATTGAACTAAGAAGCTTGCACACACAAATAACCTGCCTCCACAGTGGGAATCCTACAAAATTCCAGAAACATGAGTTGATATGTTAGTAACTACAACAATGTTATCAAACACAAACATATGAGGCGTTCTTTTCCAAAGCGAGTCTACAAACATTGGGATTTCCTACCTCCAGCTGTTTTCATTGGAGAGAGCTTTAGTAGGGTGAAAAGTTTAAGCAGGAGGGAGCAATGCAGGATAGGGGCCTGAAGTCTTAGAATCATATCCCCTGTTTTTCTTTTCTTACTGTGAATGACTTGTCTTATGACTTAGTGACTCACTTGGCCTCTACATGCCTCAGTTTACCAGCCAAACTTCTTAGGCAGGACTACTGTCATTTTGAATTATGCCCTTACTTATTTTTGAGACTCACCCCTGGAGAGTGAGTACTAAAAAGCCATACTAATTAGGATGGGGATTTGTTTTTGTTGACAAGTTCTACTTATAAGAAATACTTAGAGGATTTCTCTACACATCTCTTCTGAGAAAGAAATTTAGAGGATGAGGAAAAAGAAGAAGAAATGGCCAGTTCTCAGGGACTGCTGACATTCAGGGATGTGGCCCTAAAATTCTCTCAGGAGGAGTGGGGATGCCTGAACTGCCTTCAGTGGGGATTATATGGGGATGTGATATTAGAGCTGCACAAACCTCTTCTCCTTGGGTCTCGTTATGTCAAAGTCAGACCTGGTTATCTTTTTGAAGCAGAAGAAGGAGTCTTGGGGTGTGAAGAGAAAGGATGTGAAGCACCTAGGGCTTGTTGTCTCTAGGGTGACTCTGGTCACATTCTTTGGAAATGGAAACAGCCCTGATGCATGGGGAGAAATGAGACATTAGCTGCACACCCAGGTGAAGTGATGACTGCGTTTCTGTCAGGAGTTGAGATCACAAAGTCACAAACCCCAAGTCTCCAAAAAGTGCTGAGGAAGAAACCTGCCAACCAAGAATACTCTACCTGGCAAGGTTGTCCTTCAAAATGGCAGAAGAGAGTTTCCTGGACAAGCAAAGTCTGAAGGAGTTTGGCAAGACTGGCCTTTTAAGAAATGATAAAGGGGCTTCTTTAAGCTGAAATGAAAGGACGCCTCGTTAGATTTACACCCTCACATGTTTTCCTGTTGCTCACCTGGGAATGTAAATATATAATAAAATTCACAATACTAGAATGTTGTGCTGGTGGTGGGTAAATCATATAACTCCAGTATTGAAGTTAAAAGTATTAAAAATAACTATAACTAAAATAATTTGCTAATGGGTACATAAGGCAAAAGTATATCAGTTGTGACACCAAACACAAAACATGGTGGAGAGACTAAAAATAGAAGTTCTAAAATGCATTCAGAGTTGTTCTCAGCTGAAAACAAATTAAATAAAACATCTTATATTGATATTTTAAAAAAAAAATCCTTAGAAAAGGCAAAACTATGGAGACAGGAGGTTGCCTGGGATTGGGCGTGTGAGTGGAGAAGTCCTGCGAAAGAGAATGAGAACTTTCTGAGGGGATGGAAGTGTTCTCAGACAGCTGCACCACATACTTGCATAAATGAGCTAAGAGGCACTGAACTCTGTACTGACCATGGTATCTAAGTTATAGCTCAGTAGGAGCTAATTCCCTGGTAATTTCCACTTCCCTTGGAGTAAAAGCAGAGTCTTCATTGTGGCCCCCAAGACCTGGCATGAGGTGGCCTCTCCCTGCCTCTCTGCTCTTACTTCTTTTCCCTCACTTCACCTACTCCAACTGCATGGACCTCCTTGCTGCTCCTTCACCATACCAGACCCCTCCTGCCTCAGGGCCTTTGCACTGGCTGTTCCCTTTACCTCAAACACTCTTCCCCCATGTATCAGTATGGCCCTCTCACACATCTTTCAGGTCCTTGTTCAGAGGTCACTTTCTCAGAGACGACTTCCTAGACCACCCTTTCTAAATTGCAACCCTCCTACCCATTAGCCTTCACTCCTTATCCTCTTCCTCAACTGAGATCTACAGGACAAGTAAGGACCAAACAGGTTAAGAAGTGAGAAAAGGCTATATGATGAAAGAGATAGGAAGGTACATTCCTGAAAATAAAAGAGGTTCAGAGTAGTTGACTCTCCTCTAGTCCAGTGGTTCTCCAGCAGGGATGATTTGTGCCCCCAGGAGATGGACATTTGGCAACGTCTGGAGACATTTTCTAGTTGTCACCACTGGGGAGAGGTATGTGCGCCATTGACATCTCATGTAGAGGCCAGGAAAGCTACCACACATCCTATAGTATACAAGACGGCCCCCTATGATGGAGAATTAACCAACTCCTAATGCCAGTGGTACCAAAATTGAGACATTCTAGTCTAGTCTGAAGAGTCTGATCACTCAAGGCCTTGATCTGCTAAAGATTCTGTACTTTATCCTGAAGACAAAGGATGAGCTTGAAAGATTTTAAGCAAAGATGGGTGTGTCCAAAAGCTCAGCACCATGGGGCCCACCTAACCCCTAGTCTCTCTGACACCCCCCCATACCCCACACCAACACCACATACACTCAATAGTCAGCAGAAACTCAGAAGGGGAAATACCTCCTTTCAGCAAGACTGTGAGGCCTCTGAAGACATTTCTTGAGCTCCCTCCAGTCTAGGCCCAAGCTGGGGTAGTGAAAAGATTCCGACTGAGCCTATTGGTTCTATCACACCAATCTCATCCAAAGGTCCTCCCCAGGTGACATTATCTGCCCCTCCTCTGAGCTCCCTCAGTCATTGGCATAGCCTTTTGCCACCACCCTGGGCTCTAGGATTATAACTCTGTTTACACATCAGTCTCCTCTTCCACTCCGCTGAAGGCAAGAGCAAGGTTGGAGCCATCTTTGTGACCCACCCCAGGGCTCTCCCTCCTGGCCAAGTAAGTCATCCAGTGACCACTGGAGAAATAAAACCCCAAAGAAGGAAAGAAAGTGTCCAAGGTCTTACAAAGAGTCAACTTTATCCTCCCCTCCCTCTACTCCCTGTAGTGTCCTGTAGTGCCTTCCACATGGCAGTGACATCCTTGGGAATGGGTCCACAGTACTTCTCTGTCCCTCCATCCATTCCCCAAATGCCTGAAGAATGGCGATCTGAAATGCCCAGTGCACTCTGTTGCTTCAGCTGAGCTGAGGAGGCAGGGGGTCAGAAATCATCAGTACTGGACTAATTCCCCCAGAAGACTAGTTTATGCTAAAAGCATACCCATCTCAGTTTTGACCACCCTGTGTCAGCAATGTCTGGTAACTTCTACACAGTCTAGACCTCCAACCTGACCAGGGTGACCTTCTGTAAGCACTTTTCTATAGTCTCACTGATCCTTGGCTTAGGTCTGTCAGCTTCCACAGCCCATGCCCTTCACCATGATGATCACCTGACTTCCCCAGAGCCAGAAACCCCCCAGTTAATCATTGCCTACTCCTCGGGCACTGCAAGAAAGACTTAAGAATGGTCTTGGAAACTGGAATCTGAGAGTCGAGAACCAGGACACCTGGCCACAAGTCTGTGCCCCTCTGGATCACTGTCTCCCAGACTCCCCAAAGAGCCTGGTGGTCTCCGGTGCAAGCATGCAGGCGACAGCGCAAGGGCTGGCTACCGGCACTATCTGGCCTCCCAGACTCAGGAGGAAAAATCTCCCTGGACAAGAGCCCCCACTGCACTGGATTCCTCAAAACAGGGTAGGATACCTACCCTGGGAGGCCATGCCCTCTCATCCCCCCCCCCCCCAGCAGGGAAGAATCCTGCAGGCCCTCCTCTGTCTTGGCACCTGACCAGAGCTGCCTCCTGCACCACCAGGTCTTCTGGATTTTTCAATAGATTACTTTTAATGAATCTGAGACCCTCACTCTACCTTGAAACATCACAGAGTGTTATGCATTGCCATTCCATTTTATCAAATCTCTCAAAATCAGTAGAAAGTCCCATGTAAAGCTAAATCTCAGGATAATAACATGAAACATTAACTTTCTTTGTTGGACACTTTTCCTTCCATACTATCTACTAAAAAAAAAATCCACATTAAAAATAAAGTTTTTTGGGAAGCCTGGGTGGCTCAGTCGGTTAAGAGTCTGCCTTCAGCTCAGGTCATGATCCCAGAGTCCTAGGGGCGAGTCCTGCATCAGGCTCCTTGCTTTGCAGGGAGCCCATTTCTCCCTCTTCCTCTCCCGCTCCCCCTGCTTGTGCTCATTCTCTCTCTCTCTCTCTCTGTCTCTGACAAATAAATAAAATCTTTTTTTAAAATTGTTTTATTGTCACTAAATTTGTTTTATTGTTACTAAAGTAACAATAAATATTGTTACTAAATAAATACTAAATTTATTGTTACTAAATCTTATTGTTACTAAAAATGAACTCAACTTAAAAGTGACTCCCTGAGTAATAGATTTGGCAATAGACAGCTTTTTAGAAGGTCCCTAGCCAGTATCCTGGTCTCGAATAGAACTTTCTCTTTGTTATCTACTATTAATAAAGCACCTGATAAATCATTCTCATTTGAACCCCACACTGTCCCACAAATCAGACTAGACATCATTTTTCTCATTTGAAAAACTGAGAAATTGAGACTCTGAAGAAAATGACACATGTTTGATCAAGTCACAGTGATGAAGCTGCAAGTGCAACCTAGTCTCCTCACTTTAGGTGTTAATAAAATAAAATGGGGGGGGCTGGGAGGCTCAGTGGGTTAAGCCTCTGCCTTTGGCTCAGGTCATGATCTCAGGGTCCTGGGATTGAGCCCCATGTCGGGCTCTCTGCTCAGCAGGGGGCCTGCTTCCCTCTCCTCCTCTGCCTGCCTCTCTGCCTACTTGTGATCTCTCTCTCTCTTTCTTTCTGTCTGTCAAATAAATAAATAAAATCTTTGGGGAAAAAATTAAATAAAAATAAAATGGGGGGCACCTGGGTAGCTCAGTCGTTAAGCGTCAGCCTTCAGCTCAGGTCATGGGATCGAGCCCTGCACTGGACTTCCTGCTCC
This sequence comes from Lontra canadensis, assembly GCF_010015895.1. Taxonomy (NCBI): domain Eukaryota; kingdom Metazoa; phylum Chordata; class Mammalia; order Carnivora; family Mustelidae; genus Lontra; species Lontra canadensis. The sequence goes on along the minus strand of NW_022631018.1, from coordinate 1,701,926 downwards.
GTGGGAAGCCTGCTTCTCCCTCTCCCACTGACCCTGCTTGTGTTCCCTCTCTCACTGCATCTCTCTCTGTCAAATAAATAAATAAAATCTTTTAAAATAATCATAAAATAAAATGGGTAAGATCTTGAGTTCTATAGTCAGGAGGACATGGGATAAATACTGGGTGTGGTGTTTACATGCTGGAGGGTACTGGACAAGTTATGCAATTTCTTCATCACTCATTTTCCTTATCTTTAAAACAGGGAAAATGATCACGTCCATGTCAGTATCAGTGGTATAAAAATTAAATAATTATCTAAATAAAGTACTTAATATAATGCCTGGCTTATAATAAGCACTGAATAAATGCTTGTGAATATAATCAGCCTTGTATTTTTTACTCTGTGGAGGGAGCCTCAGTAAAGGGGTAAAAGCTTGGCTTTGGTATCAAACAGATGCTACCTAATTTCTGTTCTATCACCATGACTTTTATAGGCGTTCCTTACCCATATAACCCTTCTGGCCAGTTTTGTCATATGTAAAGCCTTAAAGAATATTCAGAAGATTAAAGTCCTGATCTACAGAAGGGGATATTTAATAAATAAATGTTCAGTTTCTTTCATTCTACCATGAAACTTCTGCAAAAAAAAAAAAAATTATTTACTACGTATTTAGTTCATACTGTGCATTTTGCCGTTACATAGGTCACCTTACTGAACGGTGTCTCACTGGCACCTAGTACAAGACCTGCATCTTAGTAGGCCTCGAACGGATCCATGTTGAACTATGTATTAAAGGGAGACAGGATTCTCTGCAGCTTGGGGTGGCCAGAGAAGACTTTATGAAGGAGACAGGATTTAAGTGGATCTTCAGTAATGTTTGTAAGAATGGTCACCGTGTAAGAACAGGGAATGAGAGTTAGGTGACTTGCTCATGAGATGAGCAGCCCACAAAACTTAAACTTCAGGTATGGGGAGGAATGACGATTCTTGTAGAAGTTCTAGAGACAAGATACATATATATGTATATGTATGTATATATACATATATATATATATACATATATATATACATTTTCTTTTCTTAAAGATTTATTTAAGAGAGTGAGAAAGGGGGAGAGAGAATCTTTTTTTTTTTTTTTTTTTTTAAGAGAGAGACTCTTAATCAGGCTCTTCACCGAGCATGGAGGCTGACACAGGGCTCGATCCCAGGACCCTGAGATCATGACCTGAGCTGAAATCAAGAGTTGGACACTTGGGGTGTCTGGGTGGCTCAGTGGGTTAAGCATCTGCCTTCTGCTCAGATCATGATCCCAGGGACCTGGAACTGAGCCCCACATTGGGCTCCCTGCTCGGCAGGGAGCCTGCTTCTCCCTCTCCCTCTGCCGCTCCCCCTGCTTGTGCTCTCTCTCGCTCTCTATCAAATAAATAAATACAATCTTTATTAAAAAAGAGAAAGAGAGTGTGAGTGGAACACGTAACCCATTGAGTCATCCAGGTGCCCAAGGGACAATATCCTTCAAAGCTGACCGAGGTGATAATGAACATTCCAAGGCAGGAGTGATCCAAGTCCTGGCAGGTGCATAGGGAGCAGCGAGGGCAGCATGGTAGTTTTGGAAACGGAAAAGACAAGTAAGACTTATCTTTTCCATCTTTCTTTCTTTCTTTCTTTCTTTCTTTCTTTCTTTCTTTCTTTCTTTCTTTCTTTCGTTTTTTTAATTATTTATTCATTTGACAGAAAGAGACACAGCAAGAGAGGGAACACAAGCAGGAGGAGTGGGAGAAGGGAGATACAGGCTTCCCACCTAGCAGGGAGCCCAATGCTGGGCTCAATCCCAGGATTCTGGGATCCTGACCTGAGCTGAAGGCAGACACTTAACTACTGAGCCACCAGGCACCCCTCTTTTCCATTTTTCAAAAATAGTGGCAGGATGTTTCATTAGGCTAAGTTCACAACTCTGATTTCATACAATTTCGTGAAATTAGTTTCTCCTCCATAGACTTTCCTTTGATTCTAATTTTTCTATTTGATTAGAATCACCCCATTAATGTTAATGAACACTCCACACCTTCATAAAAAGGAGCTCTGGAAGCATTGCTCTCTTGGAACGACAGGTTGCAACATTGTTGGGGGTAAGGTTTTGTTTTAATAATAGGAAAAGATGCCAAGGCATTGATGCTCCCAACTGAGGCAAGGGACAATCAGTTGCAGAAAGTTCATTGAGTTTTCTTCTGCAAGGCACCCTTGACTCCGGGTGCCAAGTTACCTCACTGCTAAGGGAAGGACTGTGTTAGGCAAGAGTTCAAAGTGCTAAGGGCACGGAAACTATCACCAGAGGTTTTGGAGAGGTATCGGTACAGGTGTCTTGGTTTTGAAATTTCCTTTTGAGGCAGCCCCCTACTGTGTGAGAAGGCAATCACTGATTTCTCTGTTGATTCTCCTGCTTGAACTACAACAGAATGAGGTTGGCGATTCATGCTCCTTGTGCCCTTCCTGAGTCTCCCAGACACATTGCACTCCATTTGTATCCGTATCTGTTCTTTCTACAGCTTCAATAAACTCCTCTTTCCCTTGAAAAGAAAAGAATGAGGCGGATCTGAGAACTTCAGATTTCATTAAAAGAACTTTACCTATATGAAAGCTTGTTCACTTTTATTTTTTAAGATTTTATTTATTTGTTTGAGAGAGAGAGAGAGAGAGAGAACAAGTGGAGCAGAGGCAGAGGGAGAAGTGGACTCCCTGTGGAGCTCCATTCCAAGACCCTGGGATCATAATCTGAGGGGAAGGCTGCCACTTAACTGCCACCCAAGGGGCCCAGCTTGTTCACTTTTTTATTTCTTTTGTAAAAACATCTCATTCCCATCCCAGTGACCATACTCTGGAGTTTGCCACCTTGTAGAACTGCTATCTTAAAGTCTGCAGTTTAGTCATCCTACTTTCTGGCCATGTGGTTACATCCTCACCATCTGTACTATGAAGTCCTGACAACCTGTAATTCCAGGGTCCTTTTCCTTTATCTGCACCTATCAGTTTTTTCAATAACTCACATCATTCCCCTCCAGCCATGATTCCATGGTTCACATTCTAACCTCTCCTCTCACCAATCATCTAGATTCCAATCTGTTGCCAGCATTGCCTCATAAAAACCCAAACACAGAAGAATCCAGTGTTTCCAGCACTACATCAACAAAGTAAACTCCCTCATTCTTAAAAAAGCAAAATACTTAGTCGTTAGGGAAAACATAGTCATTAGCTAAAAGCCCTCTTCATGTCCGTCTCTCAATCTAAAGATTCACCTGCTTCCAAACTCACTATTCTCTTATTTCTTCTCTATTAAAAGAAGCAGTATTCCTCCCCCTCATCTCTGCCTGGGCTCGCTGCCTTTCTATCTCAGCCACTCTCTCAAGGATTTTGCCTGTTAGTGAGCCTGTCTCCCTCCTATATTCTCAAATCCACATTCTTTCTTCTTTTCTCCTTCCCAGCAGCATTAAGCTTCCTTAATCTCTCTTAAGAACAGCAAAAACGTCCCTCAACCCCACGTTGGCCTCCATCTACCATCATCTTCCTTTCCCATGAAGGACATCTCTTGAAATGGGTTATCTGCTCTCAGTTCACCACTTCCCAACAGCCCCTCACTCCTCATACTTTTCTGTATGGTTTCTGCCTTTACAAGTCTATTATAATAAGACTTGTTCCCACTAATGATTACAGTGATTTCTTAGAGTTAAATCCAATGGATCATTATTAGTCTTTGTTACTGTAGCACTTAACATCATTCTTCTATTCCTTTCTCCCAGAATCTTTCTTTCCTTGACTTCTGTGACACCACGCTCCTTTGTCTTCTTTTGGTTTGTTCTCTACTTTTCCTTGCTAACCCCTTTCACTCAGATTTTTCTTGCTAGCTTGTTTCTTTTGTCTATTTCTTAAATGTTGATGTCTCTATGGGCTTGATTCATTCTCAGCCCTCTTCTCTTTGTTACAGACACTCTTGCCAGTCAATCTCATTAAGTTCCGTGGTTCAACTTTCTACCCATAGGCCGTTGACTCCCCAGTGTATATTTCCAATCCAGTTGCTCTTCTGAGTAACAGATTCATTCTCGCAACTCCTCTTGGACTTCCAACAGGTATATGTCTGCTTTAGTCTGCAAGGCTCTTGCAAACTATTTTGTAGCTCTTATGGTGGTGGTAGAAAGGGACTGTGGCGATCATGGCGCTGGTGTGGTAATCTGTAATGGAGAACATCTGGTACATTAGAGCTTTCGAGCTAATGTGCCCTAATGTGCTGCGTTGTGAGTTGTGGACATATTTAAATCTTGATCTCCTACCCCTGGGGAGGTTAGGTGTAATCTCAGGCAAATTTCTCTAGACACAACAAAATACTATAGACTGAGTAGTTCAAACTATAGAATTTATGTTCTCTTGGTTGTGGAGGCTAGAAGTAGTGGAGGCTAGAGATTAGAGTGCTGGCAGGGTTGGGTCCTGGTGAGGCCCTCTTGTTGACTTGCTGACCTTCTGGTCACATATGTGTCCTCTGCACATATGTGAGCAGGTGGAGAGAGAAAGAGGTTTTTTTCTTTTTCTTCCTCTTCCTATGAGGCCACAGTCTATCAGAAAGGGCCCCGCCCTTTGATCTCATTTAACTTTCAATATCTTCACAAAAGCTCTATCTCCAGAAACAGTCCTGTTGGAGGTTGGAGCTTCAACAGATAAATTATTGGGACATAATTTGTCCAAGGTTGAATTCAATCAGCTTCATACTAAAACAAACTCCATTTTCTGTGCTCCCAATTTTAATGAATGGTATGAGATGGTATAATGCACCTGAATAGTAGTAAAGCACCAGTGTAGTATAAAGAAAATAAGTGCTAGAGCCAATCTTTCTGGGCTTGATTCCAGGTTCTAATCTCTCACTAATAATTTGTCCTTAGGCTCCAGCTTTGTCATCTGTAAGTGTGTTTATTATATAGTATCTATCTCATAAGAATGTTGTTAGAGTGAAATGAGTCGATACAATTCCTGAGACAGTGGCAGGCATGTAGATAAAATTATTAAAACAGTGTTTCATAAACATCAGCTATTTCTGTTACCATCCACCTAATTGATTAAAACCAAATGCCTGCAAGTCATCTTTGACCCTCACCTTTTGTCTTCCTCTGGTCATTTACTTAATTTCCAGGTTCTACAGTTTCTCCATTGCCTTAGCTTTTTCCCCAGGTCAGTAACTATAACTCTGGATTGCGACAATATGTTAACTAGTCTCCCTTGCTGCTTGGCTGACTTCCTTCTCATTTATTCTCATTTATTAATTTATTCTTATTTATTTATTTATTTATTCTCATTTTATTTCTCATAAATGGCCTATGAATGCCATTTTGGGCCTGGGGTTTTCTTTTTAACATTGAGCCTAGGGTCAGTTGGTCTGGGATTACACATAACCCTCTCCCCCACCAAAGGTCGGGAGATCAAGATTCAAATATATTTGTAACTCTTTGAAATCATGGCGACATAACTAGGGCATGTTAGCTTGAAACCTCTGTCTAATATACCAGATGTTCTCTATGAACAGTTACCACACCAGTACCATGACCTCAACCGCCCACTTCTACAGTCACCATAACCTCTACCAAAGCTCCTTTAAAATGCAAACTAATCCTTCACGTCCCAGTTTATTGATCACTTACTCTAGAAGATTTCTTGTAATTACTCTTCATGTCCGGGTCAATGTTTTTCTTCTGTGTTCCAAATAGCACCTTGTAACTCCCCTTTTGTAGCTTATATAAAATATGCTCCCAGGGAACATTCTGCATATATTGATAATACAATAATAGATACACACCTAGGATCTAGTGGGAGCATAGAAATATCTTCAGAGACCTTATAAGAACCCAGTGTTAATGTAACATTAACTCTCAATAGTGCCCCAAAATTCTGACCAGTGTTCTCATTTCCTGTACGTAATTAAATAATTTTTTAAGATTTTATTTGTTTATTAGAGAGAGACACAGCGAGAAAGGGAACACAAGCAAGGGGAGTGGGTGAGGGAGAAGCAGGCTTCCCGCAGAGCAGGGAGCCCAATGCTGAGCTCAATCCCAGGACCCTGGGATCATGACCTGAACCACCCAAGTGCCCCTAATTAGATAAATTCTTCACTGACATACTTAAACAAGGACTTTTTACATAGTAAACCAACTTCCTTTTTAGCTAATGTAGATGCCTACCTTAGGTACAAGTATAAACCAGCAAGATAATTGCTTCCCTTTAATAATATGGGTATGTTTGACTTTTGGTAGTAGCACCAGAGTAAATCTAATTAAATGATAGATATTTATATACAGGTTCATTTTAGGGGGGAAATCTTTAAATGCCCTCCAGCATCAGAATCTCCACATATAAATTGAAATTCCACTAAACCCTCTAGAAACAATGTGTATTAAATGCATGATTAATTTACCCTTATGGATTCTTGACTCAAGTCTATTATTTCCAACTGTGTCAGTAATTGAGAATTAACTTGACATTTTAACATCTCTATTCTCGGAAATAACAATGGTTCCTCTATTTCCAAAGTGCTTGTTAAAGATAAGCTCAGTTTATTTCACATTTAACATCTTTGGGACTGATTATATATACACAAACATAAATTAATCCCTGTTCTTCCTTTAAGCTCTTTAATCTGATTTTGAATTGCCACATATTTTTAAGCAAAACTTTTACATAAGAACATAATAGATATGAGAAAAGTGATTAGGAGTTTTGGGGTTTTCCACTAATATAAATTAAAACCATATCATTAACTGACTTACTCACTACATAAATAATGCAAAGGGAAATTTAAGAAAATTTATTAGGTGGGGCTCCTGGGTGGCTCAGTTGTTAAACGTCTGCCCTTGGCTCGGGTCATGATTCCAGGGTCCTGGGATCCAGTCCCACATTGTGGTCCCTGCTCTGCGGGAAGCCTGCTTCTCCTCTCCCACTCCCCGTGCTTGTGTTCCCTCTCCCACTGTGTCTCTCTTTGTCAAATAAGTAAATAAAATATTTAAAAAAGAAGAAGAAGAAAATTTATTAGGTAAGAAAGCCAGCCAACTAGTTAACAAAGCAGGTTTGAAACCTAGTATTATGTTTGTTTGTTAACCTTAAAAAAGAAGGGATTGACCACATGACATTTTGAGGTTCTCCCCAAGTTGTATTCTTGCCGTTCATCTCCCTTTAGCAGCCTTTTCCAGCCACCTCTCCTCCACTCTACTGTATTTGCCTCCTTTTTGACACTTGCCCCTTGGCTGCTAACACACTCCTAGAACCCAATCATCAAGTAAAAACAATATCCCTTAACTCTGCTTCCTTCTCTGGCCACCAGCCCATTTCCTTTTTCTCCTCAGTCAACCTTATTTAAATGCCAACATTTCCTTTCCTTGTGTATCTCCTCAACTTCTCTTTACTCTTCCATATTGTAGTCTGCCTTCTGCTTACCTTTCTGCTGAAACTATGTCAGTGATGTCACTGATAACCTTTTATTAGTATCTCAGCTCTCCACGTGCGCTCAGCAGTACTTGGTACTACTGACAACATTTCTACTCCTCTGCTCCTTTAAAGAATTTTTTTAAAAAAATTTATTTGAGAGACAGAGGGAGAGAATGAGCACGAGCAGGAGGAGGGGCAGAGGGAGAAGCAGGGGAAGGGGAAGAGGGAGAAGCAGGCTCCCCGCTGAGCACTGAGCCCTACTCACCTTGGTCCCAGAATTCTGGGATTGTGACCTGAGCCGAAGGCCGCCGCTTAACCAACTGGGCCATGCAGACGCCCTTCTCCTTCACGCTTTTGCTCATAAAATGGTAAAACCAAGCCGGGGCATCTGGGTTCAGGCTCATCCAAGGATGGTGGGATAAACAGCTTAAGGCTAGACAGCACACTCAAATGGACGGAGGAGTGCAGGGTGGCCTGTGGGCCATGCAGCGGAGCCATTGTCTGTCTTTCCAACTGATCTCAAGTTCCCAAAGACAGCTGAGAAAAAAGAAAGAAGGAGAACTTTCCAGAGGGGAAGGAATTGAGAAAACTGAGCACCTATGTGTGATTTGTGAGGTCATTCTCTGTTCCATTTGTAAGAGGAGCCTATGAGCCGAGGGTTCCCTCTTGCATCTATCCAATGCCCCTGGAGTGCAGTAGAAGTCCCCATGGTAGCCGACACAAAAGCGCAGGAATCATCTAGAAGTTATTCTGACTACAGCTGAAAACATCTATCATCCTATGCTCCAGAAGCAGTAATGCAACTTGATCCACGAAGAGCCTGGAAAAGATGTTGAAAGAGTATCAGGACGGCAGCCAATGGTCAGGTATCCACAACTGACCTTTATCTTGTTGGCCTCTCTTCAAGAGAAGTCTCCCGCCACCCCCCGCGCCCCAGTCTACATGGTGTTCCCTATTTAATGTTGCAATAATATATAGTTCCTTTCCCTCCAGTATGATATCATTCATAGGTAGCTTGGGCATATAAATATTTTCTTCTTTTATTTTCATTTTAATTCCAGTACAGTTAACATAAGTGTTACATTACTTTCAGGTGTACAACATAGTGATGCAGCACTTCCTGACAACACCCAGCTGCTCATCAGTGCACTCCTTAATACCCATCACCTGTTTCAGCCCACCCCGTTCCCCTCTGGTAACCATCATCAGTTTGTTCCCTAGAGTGACATATCTGTGTCTTGGTTTGTCTCTTTCTCTCTCTTTCTTTGCTCATTTGTTTTATTTCTTAAGTTCCCCAAGTGGTAAACCCACGATGCCATTGGAAAGGTGGTATAGAGTCCAGTTCTGGACCCATGACACTAGGGTTCGAAACCCAGCTCTACCTCTTATTGTCTGTGCGTTGTTGGGCAGGTTACTCAAATTCTCTGTGCTTTTGTTTCCTCGTCTATTTAAAATTAGGACCTTAGAGGGGTTCCTCTGTGGCTCAGCCGGTTGAGCGTCTGCTCTTGATCTCAGGGTCATGAGGTCAAGCTCTGCTTTGGGTATTGTATTCTGGGCATGGAGCCTATTAAAAATCAATAACTAAAATTAGGACCATTGAATTGTTGTGTAGAATAAATAAGCTAATTCTTAAAGAACACCAGGAGAGATGTTAATTAAAAATTGCTTCCTGTGGGAGCAATTAGGGAGCGATGGGAGACTCTTCAGATTTTTTTCCAGAATAGAATACTCTGCATAGTTAGGCCTGACTAATTTTGTTGTTTTCTTTGCAGTTGGCAAGTATTTAAATAAATACCGATGTTTCTAAATAAATTTATCATTTTTATTGCTGGAATTTATTAAATTCCAGTTAAAGTTACTAAGCTTACTGTAAGCAAAGAGAAGTAGCAGAAGAAAACCACTTATTGGTTATACTAGCGTTGCCTGTGTATCTACTCACGCACTTACTAGGAGGTGCGTCTTTGATTCTAGCAATTTTCCTCTTCTTGACATTTTGGTCTTTGCGGAATTGGATACATGTAGGTTCCTGCTTCCCAGTTTCATTCAAACTGCTCCAGATCTGGTGGTTTTGTTGTTTTACAATCTCCTCCAATGTGCCAGGTAGGTGAACAGGTCTCTGTTGCCTTGAGGGATTGAAAGATAGATTGATTGATTGATTGGTTGATTGATTTTCAGGTCTATTATTGAACCAAGCTATTTATGACTGTTAAATGCACTTCCCCTTCCCCACTAGACTTCCAACCTAAAATAAAAACTTCAAATTTTTATTTGATCCAATGTTACATTTATCTGGAGTACTGGAATACTGTAGAACATGTCTGTTGGGCACCTGGGTGGCTCAGTAGGTTAAGCCTCTGCCTTCCGCTCAGGTCATGATCTCAGGGTCCTGGGATAGAGCCCTGCATCAGGCTCTCTGCTCCACAGGGAGCCTGCTTCCCCTCATTTCTCTGCCTGCCTCTCTGCCTACTTGTGATTTCTGTCTGTCAAGTAAATAAATAAAATCTTAAAAAAAAAAAAAAGAACATGTCTGTTTATGTATAAATGCTACTTTGGGGATAGTGATCCTTATGGAGATTTAGGTGAATATAAATTACATATTCAGTGTGTAAATTACTTTTTTTTTTTTAAGATTTTATTTAGGGGTGCCTGGGTGGCTCAGCCCATTAAACATCTGCCTTCGGCTCAGGTGTTCTTGGATTGAGCCCCACAAAGGGACGGCGGGGGGAGGGGGGGGGGTCCCAGCTCAGCGGGAAGCCTGCTTCTCCCTCTCCCTCTCTTGTGTTCCCTGGCTTGTGTTCCCTCTCTTGCTGTCTCTCTTTATGTCAAATACATACATAAAATCTTTAAAAATAAATAAATAAAGATTTTATCTATTTGAGAAAGAGCGACCTGAGGGGAAGGCGAGAGCCACACAGGTGCTCCTGTAAATTTCTTTTGTTTGTTGTTTTGAGTAGTGATAGAAGTTTATTAAGTAAAGATACAGAAAAAGCTCTCAAGAGTGAGAGGGATCCCGTCAGGGTTGCCCTGTAAATTACTTTTGAAAGAAAATCTCTTCTCTTATTCTTCTTACCTCTTTTCCCTCCCTTACCCCCTCCCTGCTTCTCTCCTTCTCCACTCCAGTCACACTGGCCTCCTTTGTATTCCTAGAACACACCAGACATGCCCCTTCCATGTGTGTTTGGCTAACTCCCTCAACTCTTAAATCTTCAGATCTTTATAGTTAAGTTGACTTGAGATTGCCTTGAAGATTACTTTTTAGGTCATACTCCCCAGCATCACTCTCTCGATCTCTCTTATCCCTCTCCATTCTATACTTTTTTCCCATAGCAAATTACCTTCTAAAATTTAAATACTAAAAAAATACTAAATTTAAATACTAAGAACATACTGAAAAAAATTTATGTCTGCGATAATTGTGTATATTTCCCCACTCAAATTTCGAAGCTTTACAAGAGCAAGGATCTTGGTCTGTTTTGCTCACTGCTGTCCCAAGCCCTAAGAACAGTGCCTGGCGCGAAGTAAGCACTCAAAATACTTGAGGCATCAATCAGTAGAAAAAAGCACAGAAAGAGCAGGCAGCATCCTGTTAATCTCAGCTCGTGAAATGTCTGTATGTTCACAAATGAATTAAAGGAGATTACTGCGCTTTCTTGTAAAGTATTAAAGTATGTATATGCATCATTCATTTTTTTTTTTCCTATTCGAAAAGAGGTGTCATTTCATTATCAAGGAAGCTAAAATCTGTTACAATACTGTTGCCTTTTTAAAAAGTAGGTACACAGAGGAACTTTCATCAAATGTATTACATTCTCAGTTATAAGGATAAAATAGATCCTTTCAAAAATAAAAATTATAAACCAGGTGAAAGTTTTGTGAGTTTTGTTTTGTTTTTGTTTTTGTTTTAAAGAGTGTTAGAGGCGGAGTCTGGTATTTCTTGTGCCACTTAATTTCTTGGCATCTTGCTCTAACCTTGTATCTCCACTGCAGTCTGGTTTTTGGCTTTCTGGGCCTCTCTCCACAGAGCTGAAACTCTGTTAAATGCTCAGTGTCATCCTTGCAGGCAGGGAGTGTTAATGAACTGGACCACCCGGCTCCAGCTCAGCAGCAAGTCACCCTTTCCACCGGCTTCCTCTGGCCCCTTGCTGCCTGTGCTAACTTCATGGGCTTCGACATACTTTCTGTGAGCTGGCCCCACTGGATTTCCCAATTCTGACAGCTTCCTGAGTATTGAAATCACTTTGTGGCCAAGAAGCTTCTTTGTTCTTTCCAGTTCTCCCTAGACTGGTGCCTTTCGTCTGAATCTGAAAAAATAAATACAGTGCATCTGTCTCCCTCCCTGAGCTTCCAGATTGAGTCATCTGGTGGATATCCAGCTCTGCCGGATATTGAAATTATAGTCTCTTCTCCCATAAATGACGCCGTAGTCTGTCCTTCTCATGCTTCCCTTTCAGTTGCCTCTGATGTTTCTTTTGCCATATATTTCAGTATTATTTTCTGCCTATGTAGGTAGACTTCCTATCTACTGCCTGCCTCTCTAGGATGTAGGCAGAACTGCAGTCCTCAGCCATTCCCAGAACGCCGCATCCCCCTTACAGCTCTCCACACTAGAGCTGGCCACGTTTGTAAGATAATGAGTCATACCGTATTTAAAAAGTCAGAATACACTAGACAATTTTCCGTCCTTTTCTGCTCAGGGTTTATTAGGTGAACGTGTAAAAATCAGCAGCCAAGCATGACACAGACTTCCTTATTGTAATGCACAGATAGAGGTTTCCAGCAGCCGCTAAGCCAAGTGCAAGCCTGAACCAGGGACGCAAATGCCATTGTCCTGATCTGAGTGATACACGGAATCCAACAGCTTCCATCTACAAGGTTTCTCTTCTTTGAAAACCCTTCATTCTATTATTCACTATCAGGAGAAACCGTAAGTGTTGGGAAATTATTATTGTAATACATGGAAATTTGAGCTAAACATATCTAGGAGCAACCAAGAACTTTGGGCTACACATTGGGAAAAGAGGAAGGAAGTATTTCCTCTCTGAAGAACCAAAGCGATAAAAATGTCTCTGTGTTGGGAGCTGATTCTGCTCCCACAATGTCCACGGCAAAAATTCTCTTTAGACCCATGGTTGACTGGGCTGATCCCAGCCCTTGGTCTTCTGCGTGATCTCTTCTTCTGTATGGACGTTGCTGTGGCCGACCCCTGCACATAGGTACAAACAGAGTTTCTGGGGGTCATCTGGGAGTGCAGTGAAGACCTCACCTGACCTGGGAGAGCTGCGAATGAGGTGATCCATTGTCATTTCCACTTTTGATGATCTCATGTGTGAGTTCATCTAAGGCCCATGATGCATGCGTTCTTTAAAGCTTCTGAATGTGTTTTAGAATACAACACTTTAATATATATTTTATAACTGCTTTATGAATCCAAAACTATGTGATTTACATTACAGTCTCCAGGAGAATTGCCACAAAACACATAATCAAAAACAGAATAGAGGCTGCACAATGACATTCCCTTTACATGAAAAAGGGAGTGCATGCTGACCAATGACATTCCTCACCCAGAGAGGCAGCCAGAAGTTGGTGCTGAGGTATTTCTTACTGATTACTTAAGGCTGGATGCAGCCGGGACTCCGACCTGAAGGACTGCATCTTGGCCTGTCTTGCTTTCCGTGGCTATGGAGAAACGTTCTATCCCAAAGACTCTTAGAAACCACATAAGGTTCTGGAAAGCAGGCTGGGCATTCAAGGTAGAAAGCAGATACAGCGAGGTCCTACATTTTAGAGGTAGAAAGGAATCTTATGGGCCCTTTGATTAAAGTTCCCATTTTTTCAGATATAGAAACTGAGATCCAGAGAAGCTAAAGAGTAGCCTAGGAAAGTATGTGGTTTTCTGGGGACTAGAGGTCCGATTTCCTCCCTGGAAGCTAGAACTTCTCCCTCTTTGCCATTTTGCTTCCCCCATCTTCTTCTTTTTTTTTTTTTTTTTTTAATTTTATTTATTTATTTGACAGACAGAGATCACAAGTAGATGGAGAGGCAGGCAGAGAGAGAGAGAGAGGGAAGCAGGCTCCCTGCTGAGCAGAGAGCCCGATGCGGGACTCGATCCCAGGACCCTGAGATCATGACCTGAGCCGAAGGCAGCGGCTCAACCCACTGAGCCACCCAGGCGCCCAGCCCCATCTTCTTCTTCTTCCTCATTTTTTTTTAAAGATGTATTTATTTATTTATTTGACAAACAGAGATCACAAGTAGGCAGAGAGGCAGGCAGAGAGAGAGGAGGAAGCCAGGTCCCCACTGAGCAGAGAGCCTGACGCGGGGCTCGATCCCAGGACGCTGGGATCATGACCTGAGCCGAAGGCAGAGGCTTTAACCCACTGAGCCACCCAGGCACCCCACTTCCCCCATCTTCTGTAAGGATTTGTTAGCTGGCTTCACAATTCTGGGAGGCTGAGCTCCAGGATCAGCAGTCAGGAAATTCAGATTTGTAGCCAGGCTGGGTTAGTATAAACTGCACGTGTTCTAGAGTAAAAGTCCAGCGCTGCTCCCACGCGAGCTTGGCCAAAAAACTTAATAACTTTGGGTTTACTGTCATCACATACCAAATACAAACATAGAGAGCTACTACATAGAGAGCTACTATATTACACCGAGCACGGAATACTAAGTATATCTTTGGCTCCTTCCCTCCCCTTGTTTTCCAACAAAGGTTCCATGTCTTTGTCACAGCATCTTGAAAGTAGACAGGGAGAGCGAGAAAGAGAGAGAGAGAAAGTAAGTCTGCTAAATATTATGAATACATTTGTTTAAATGGTTACTCTTGCGTGTAAATCTCAGGAGCATTACTTAAAAAAATATTTAATAATTAATGCCCATTGCCATTTTAGGCTGACAGGGCTGAAAGGGCTTTATCTTTTACTCAAGATTATAGTATTATAATATATATAGTATTAGTAACCCTGAGTCTATTTACAAAAGGCAGCTGGAATGGTGCTATTATTGAGATAAGAAAAAAGATAAAGACTAAGTTGTTGTTGTAGTTGTTTTTTTTTCTAATTTTCCTAACTAGGGCCTTTCTTTTGGAAGACCCTGTTTCTGTTCTCAGAAAAAAAGCAAAGACTGAGCAGGTTGAAACTAGTCTTGCCTGCCTCTCACTTGCAAGCACCAAGCACTGGTCTTACTATTTCTGGCTTTGGACTTCCAGAATGCAACCTTTACCTTTTCCTGCCCAGTTTCTGCTTTTTTAGAAGCCCAACCCACTGCCTGTGCCCTTGAGGCCTTCCTCTGTCTTGCTCAAAGAACTGACCTTTCTGTTTTCATCTTCCGTGTTGTCCTTCACCCATAAACATGTTAATCTTTCTCTTAATCTAAAAATAAAATAAAATTAGACCCTGCTTTTTCAGTCACACATCCTTTATACATTATCCTTCTCATGTCCTTCACAGCCAATTAAAACAAATGATTTGTTTTTCCCACTTGAAGTCCATGATATTCTAATTTCAGCTTCAAACCCTCTACTGAAACTATTCTTGTTAAAGATACTGGAGACATTACTATAGGCCAAGTCAGTGATTCTCCCCAGTCCAAAGATAACTTGGTTTCTCTTTATGCATTTGGTGCTGTTCCCTTTTCCTTAATATTTTTTAAAAAGCTTAAAAAACAGAAATAGGCTCTCATTTTGGAAAATTAGAAACTACAAAGAAGCAAAAAGGAACAAAAGTCACCAACATTCCATTACCTAGGAGGAACTACCAAAAACAGCGGGGTATGTATCTTCACACTAATAGGTATGCTTGCGTGCACACACACACACACACACACACACACCAAGAATATGCTATTATATTTGATATTCTGTTTGTTCATTAATGTAGTGTGAACTTTGTTCCCTGTCAAGAGGCATTTTGTCAACGTTTAAAGCTTATTTTTTTTTTATTTAATAAGATTTTATTTATTTATTTGACAGACAGAGATCACAAGTAGGTAGAGAGGCAGGCAGAGAGAGAGGAGGAAGCAGGCTCCCCGCCAAGCAGAGAGCCTGATGTGGGGCTCGATCCCAGGACCCCGGGACCATGACCTGAGCTGAAGGCAGAGGCTTTAACCCACTGAGCCACCCAGGCGCCCCAAAGCTTATTTTTAATTAACTCAATAACTCAGTATTTTTTTTTTTAAGATTTTTATTTATTTGAGAGAAAGAAAAGAGCACACCAGCAGGAGAGCGGCAGAGGGAGAGGAAGAAGCAGATATCCCCCTGGGCAGAGAGGTCAATGCGGAACTCCATCAGATGACCCTGAGATCATGACCTGAGCCGAAGGCAGCTGCCTAACGGACTGAGCCACCCAGGTGCCCCTCTGAGGAATATTCCTTACCAATCTTACCTGCCTTACCAACCGGTTGAGTATTATGCAAACAACAGACAAAATAAAGCACATATAGCTATATTAACATCACAATAGGTAAAATGTTAAGCAAAAACATGACTAGAGATTAAAGAACTTTTTTTTTTTGAAGATTTTATTTATTTATTTGAGAGAGAGGATGAGAGAGAGAGAATGAGAAGAGGGAGGGTCTAAGGGAGAAGCAGACTCCCCAGCAAGCAGGGAGCTGAATGCGGGACTTGATCCCGGGACTCCAGGATCACCAACTGAGCCACCCAGGCACCTTAAAGAACTTCATTTTATAATGATTACAGTGAATTTCCTGGCTTGATTCACCAGAAAAACTTAACAATTCTTTATTTGAATGCAAGTAAAATTATAGCCTTAAAACAGATGAAGCAAGCAAGTACTGCTAGCTCCTAGGACAGAGACATTGTCATCGCTTCAGTTCTCCAAAGAAAAATATTTCCTTCTTCTTTTCCAAATGTGCTCCCCAGAATTTCACGGTTTCTCCTAGATATGTTTAGTTTAAATTTCCATGCATCACAGTAATGATTTCTAACATCTATATTTTCTACTGATATTAGATAATGTAACTAAGGGTTTTCAAGTCCTTTATTACATCAGCCGAGGTAAATTTCAAAAGCGAGGCTCTTAAATAATCCAGTGTGTGTGTGTGTGTGCGTGTGTGTGTGTGCATTTGTATGATTGCTTTTATATTTGTAGAAGTATGTAGAATTTCACCAAAATATGAAATACACACACATCCCTCAAATAAAACAGAAACACACTCCTTTTAAAAACATGTGGTAAAACAGGTTTTTATTCCTTCTTACCACTCAAAGACTCATCACCCAGAGCTAAAGTTCTTAGTTGCAGAAGTAGGGAGCTTGGGGCGCCTGGGTGGCTCAGTGGGTTAAAGCCTCTGCCTTAGGCTCAGGTCATGATCCCAGGGTCCTGGGATCAAGCCCCGCATCAGGCTCCCTGCTGAGCAGGGAGCCTGCTTCCCTTCTGCTCTCTCTGCCTGCCTCTTCCTACTTGTGATCGCTATCTGTCAAATAAAATAAATAAAATCTTAAAAAAAAAAAAAAAAGGAGATAGGGGGCTTTTTGTAACACAGGAAAGGAAAAAATCTAAAAGAAAAAACATAGAAAGTATCATTACTAATGTTATAAAAATTCTTTCAGATAATATAATAGAGGTAATGTTCCCCAGCTAATTTTGGGAAGTTTGTATAATCCTGATACCAAAAGAGCTGGAGACATTACAAAAAAAAAAGAAAAAATTTGAATTAACATTTCTTATAAACATGCATACAAAAATCCCTAACAAGATAAGCAAATCAAATTAACGACATAGAAAAAACATAATACATTGATTTAACACAAAATTTCAACAATGTGACTTAAATATTAAAGAGAAGTGGGGCATCTGGGTGGCTCTGTCGTAAGGCATCTACCTTTGTCTCTGGTCATGGTTCCAGGGTCCTGGGATGGAGCCCCGCATCAGGCTCCCTGCTCTGTAGGAAGCCTGCTTGTCTCTCTCCTACTCCTCCTGCTTGTGTTCCCTCTTGCTGTGTCTCTCTCTGTCAAATGAATAAATAAAATCTTTAAAAAAACTAATAAATATAAAAGAGAAGAGTTATATGATAATTCAGTTGATCCAGAAAATGCAGTTATTAAATTTAAGCTCCAAATCATGATCAGAAACTCTCTGCAGAATAAGAATGGAAGGAAAAATCCCCAGTCTAATGAAAGGCATCTATAAAAATTTGAGAGTTAATATCATTCTTACTAGTAAAATATTGAATTCTCTTCCTCAAAGACAGGGAAAAGGCATGGATTTCCACATTTTTTAAAAGCTTTACTTTTAAGAACAGTTTCAGGGGTAGAGCAGCATTGAGGAAAATAAAGTTCCCACACATCCCTGATTCTCAGGTACACTGCTTCTTCCTCAGCAACCTAAGCTGGTACATTTGTCATAATCCGTGAACTTACATGGATGTATCATCATCACCCACAGTCCAAAACTGACCTTAGGGTTCAGTCTTGGCATTGTACATTCCATGGATTATGACAAAAGTATCATGTAGCCACAACTGTAGCATTGTCCAGAAGAGTTACATTACCCTAAAATCCTTTGTGTTCTACTTATTCTTCCTTCCCTCTTCACAACTCTGGCAACCACTGGTACTTTTACTGTTCATATATGCTCTTTCCAGAATGTCATGTAGTTGGAATCATAAAGCCTTTTCAGATTGGCCTCTCTCATTTAATAATATACACTTATAGTTTTTCCATGTCTTTTCATGGTTTAATAGCTTATTTCTTTTTTGCATTGAATAATATCTGATTGCCTGGAAGTAGTATAGTATATACTACTATATAGGATATATATATATACTATATATATAACTATACTACTGTATATATAGTATAACTATATAAGTATAACTATACTATAACAAGTATATATATAACTATACTATAACTATACTACTAATAGTATACTTATACATATATATGTATACATATAGTTACATATATGTATACATACATAGTTATATATAGTTACATATAGTTATACATATATATGTATACATATGTTACACATATGTATACATATAGTTATACATATATATATGTATAACTATACCACCATACATATAGTAGTATAGTTATAGTATAGTTATACTTACGCATCTACCAAAGGATATTTTGGTTGCTTCCAAGTTTTGGGGAAAATGAATAAAGCTGCCATAAACATTCTTGAGCCAATCTTCACATGGACTTAAGTTTTCGGTTATTTTGGTAAATACCAAAGAATGTGATTGCTGGATCATATTCTTTTTTTAAGAACCTCCCAAACCATCTTCCAAAATGGTTATACCATTTTGCATTTCCACCAGCAATGAATGAGAGTTCCTCCTATTCCACATTCTCATAAACATTGGAGTTAACAATGTCTTATATTTTGGCCTTTCTTATATGTATGTAGTGATATCGCATTGTTCTAGTTTGCAGTTCTCTAATGACATTTGACGTTGAACATCTTTTTATATGCTTATTTTCCATCTGTGTATCTTAATTTGGTAAGATATCTGTTTGGGTCTTTTGCCTATTTTTAAATCAGGTTGTTTATTTTCTTATTGGGTTTTAAGAGTTCTTTGCATATTTTGGATAACAGTCCTTTATCAGACATGTCTTCTGCAAATATTTTCTCCCAGTCTGTAGCTTATCTCCTCATTCTCTTGTAGGATGACCACTTTTGCAGCTTCTATTCAGAATTGTAGTAGAGATCCTATCTAGCACAATGAAATAGGAAAAAGAAATAAAAGGGGCACCTGGGTGGCTTAGTCAGTTAAGCATCTGACTCTTGGTTTCAGCTGAGGTCATGCATGGTCTCAGAGTCCTGAGATCAAGCCCGGCCTCCTCAGGCTCCATGCTTGGGGGGAGTCTGTTGAAGATTCTCTCTCCTTCTCTCTCTGCCCCTCCCCCCACTCACTCAAGCTCTCTCTGTGTCTCAAATATATAAACAAATCTAAAAAAAAAAAAAAGATAAAAAAGTAAATAATAATGCTGTCTTTCTTTGCAGATGACATAATTATGCTTGTAGAAATTCCTAAGTAATCAATATAAAATCTACTAGAACTTATAGGTAAATTTAGTCATGTTATAGTATCAAAGCCACTTTGCAAAAATAAATTGCTTTTTTATTTCCCCAAGTTCGAATAGAAGAGTAAAAGCATTTACAATAATACCCAAAAGATAAAATACTTAGGAATAAATTTAATAGATTTGTGTTAAAAACTCTACCTTTAAAAATAATAAATATTATGAGAGAAATTAAGACCTTGAATATGCAGAGAGACATATCATATTTGTGAATTATAAGACTCAGCATTGTTAAATGTTCAGTTGTCCCAAAATTGGGCTATTGATTCTTTGTGATCATAATCTTAGCAAATGATTTTTTTAAGTAAATTTTTTCCCCAATGAATGGTGCTAGAACAGTTGACATCCATATGGAAAAATAAACAGATCCTCACCTCTACCTCAAGTCATATGCAAGTACTAATTTGAGAAGAATAATACACCGAAATGCAAAAGCCAAAACTATAAAGTTTCTAGAAGATAATATAGGAGATTGTATTTGCAAGTTTGTGCTGGGCAAATGTTTGTTAGAAATGACAGAACTGGGGAGGCTTGGGTGGCTCAGTCAGTTAAGAGTCTGCCTTCAGCTCAGGTCATGATCCAGGAGTCCTGGGATCAAGTCTTGCATTGGGCCCCTTGCTCTGCAGAGAGTCTGTTTCTCCTTCTGCCTCTCCCCGCTACTAGTTCTCTTACTCTCTCTCTCAAATTAAAAAAAAAAAGAAAGAAAGAAAGAAAGAAAGAAAGAAAGAAAGAAAGAAAGAAAGAAATGACACAGAAGTAAAGGTAAACTTAAACAATAAATTGAATGTTAAAATTTAAAACTGCTCATCAAGAAATATTACTAAGAAAATGAATACACAGCCATAGATGGAAAAAAACTCTTGCAACATATAAATTTGAGACTACAAGTGGTATTCAGAATATAGAAACAATTCCTACATTTCAATAATAAAAAGATTACCAGCACAGTATAAAAAAAGATAAAAGACTTGGACAGATAATTCACAAAAAAGATATATGCATGGCCAACGGGCATATGAAACTACTCAATTTTTTTTTTAAGATTTATATATTTATTTGATAGAGAGAGAGCACATGAGTGGGAGGGGCAGAAGGGGGGTGGGAATTTCAAGCAGACTGCACTAAGCCCAACGAAGCCCCACATGGGGCTTGATCTCACAACCATGAGATCACAACCTGAGCAGAAACCAAGAGTTGGACGCTTAAGTGACTGAGCCACACAGGCACCCCTCAATGCTCTTAATCATCAGAAGAATGCAAATTAAAACTACCATGCAAAATAACTACACAGCACCTAGAAAGGCTGAAATAAAAGCATAATCAAATATTGATGAAGTTGTAATGCACAAAGGACTCTCAAACATTGTTGATGGGTGTGTAAAATCTGCATCTATTTTGGACAACTTGTAATATTTGAAAGATTTAAATGTATTTCTGCCCTATGACCCAGAAAGTACATTTTTAGGTTTTTATTCAAGAGAAATGAAAATATATATAAAAATTACTTTTAGAAGAACATTCACAGGCAGCTTTATTTATAATAGACTGAACATGGAAATAGTCTGGGTGAAAGACTGCATAAAAAATATACAGTGGTCGGGGCGCCTGGGTGGCTCCGTGGGTTAAGCCTCTGCCATAGGCTCAGGTCACAATCTCAGGGTCCTGGGATCGAGCCCCGCATTGGGCTCTCTGCTCGGTGGGGAGACTTCTTCCCCTTCTCTCTCTGCCTGCCTCTCTGCCAACTTGTGATCTCTCTCTCTGTGTCAAATAAATTTAAAAAAAAAATATATATATATATGTATATATATACAGTGGAATGACATTCAGCTATAAAATGGAATAAATTACAGATGCATACAATAGCACTATACAGAGTAAGAGGATCCTGACATAAAGAAATATGTGCTTATATAAAGTCATAGAACAAGAAAACCTCATTTATGATGGTGATGAAACTCAGAACTAACGCTGGGTGGGAAGAGACTAACTAGAAAGAAGCATAAGGGAATTTTCTGGGGCCATAAAAATGAACTATATTTTAATAGGGTATAGGAATATATATCCATTTGTCAAAATTGATGATACTGTACCTTTAAGGTCTATCTATCTCGCTGCAGTAAAATAGACTTCAGTAAAATTCTTTTAAATGGCACAAAGCAAATACTGATTGGAAATTAAAAATCATAATACAAGATACTTAATTTTCTATAGATACTCTACCGGGGAGGCAGACTGTGATAAAGGCCTCCTCTTACCCCTTCCCACCCCTCCCCACCTCTCCCCACCGCAAACACTTTAGGGTCTTGTTTTCCTCTTGTCTCATTCAGCCCATCTGTGTAGAGCAGAGAATGACTGAGATGCACGCTGGAGGTCAAGATATGGTCTACCTTTGTGAGTCAGTGGAAATGTGGGGACCTCCTTCTT
Source organism: Lontra canadensis (assembly GCF_010015895.1). NCBI lineage: Eukaryota > Metazoa > Chordata > Mammalia > Carnivora > Mustelidae > Lontra > Lontra canadensis. The sequence goes on along the minus strand of NW_022631018.1, from coordinate 1,680,011 downwards.
TGTGCATGTTCTTTAGGATTCTAATGGTCTACCATTACAGGTTAACCTTGACTCTGACTCAGTACACTTCTATTATATTACAAAATATGATTTCCCAATATGATCCAGAGATTGGTCACTTAGTCTGCTAAGATACATTTCTTCCTGGTCCGTCGATTACCATTCTTTTCTGGGCACAGTGGTCTTTGATGTGACATTTTTTTCTCCCAGAAATCTTAAGGTCGTAAGATTGATGTATAATTTGTGGTGCAGGTTTTGCTACAATTCATCCTGTCTCTTTCTCTTCGATTCCATGGTATAGAGGGAGAAATGACTGACAAGCTTTTAGTTTCCTAGGTTACATTAAAAATTCTCCTTTGTATCCTATTGTGTTTTGCAAGCTATTGTTCACTCATGGGGCGAGCTTGACGAAATAGTACTAATCAGTAACCAGTAGTATCGCAAAAGCTATGCCCGAGGCTAATGGTATATAGGAATTCTGGATGAGCAGTCTAAAACATTTTTTTTCATTTTACGCAGAAATAGTCTATAAGAGAAAATAAAGAATTTGCAAATTTCTTTTAATAATTTCCGGGTCTATGCATTGATGAAAGAGATTCTTTTTCCTAAGAATATGGTAATGAACTGCTGACAACGATTTCCAGATGTCACTTCCTGTCTTCAGTGTGCTGCTTAATAGTGTTTAGGTTTTGGGTATGTGAGCAAATATTTGGTGACCTGAATTGTTTTGGTTACACAGGGAACAACCAGAGGAGTGATGTGAGTTCTAACGCCTACTCATTCAACATCCGGTGCGAATGAAATGCTTGAGGGGGTTCTTGTCTCCTGGCAATTCTTGTACTTAGGAGTCTTTGAAGAGAGAGAGAAATACGTCATGAAATAAACTCAGGTGTAGCCAAACTGCAATCATGACCTCTGTGAGCGATCCGGCTGTGTAGACTGGATTTGCCTGAAGCTTAATCTCTTGGGATTTCTGTGCTTGAGTGTTCTGGAACACATTTTCCATTCAAAACTAAATGCAATTATTATTCTTTAATATTTATGTATCTGGGCAGCCCAAGCCTGATGGAACTGACCCCTAGTGTGTTGACAGGGAAGGGTGGATGAAAGACAAGTAATTCACAGATTTACCATCATCTAGCCTATGAAACCTTCTTTGTTCCATTCCTTTCCCCCAGTCCATGCCCCCCTTATATTTTGTGCATAGTTAGGTTACTTGTTTATTATTGATACATTATATTTATTTTTGTAAACAGTTCATCAGGATATAATTCACATAAGAGTCACTCCTTTAATGTGTACACATGGGTGGTTTTTAATACATTTCCAGAGATGTGCAACCCTTGTTACAATCTAATTTCAGAACATTTTAAACACCCCTGAAAGAAACCTTGTATCCATTAGTAATTAGTCACCATTTCCCCCCTCACTCCAGCCTTTAGAACGGCTCTGCTAATGTTGGTCTCCATGGATTTGCCTATTCTGGACATTTCTTATAAATGGAACCAAACAATATGTAGTCTTTTGGTTTGGCTTCTTTAACATAACTTAGTATTTTTAAGATTTATCCATGCTGTAGCATGTGTCAGCACTGCATTCTAATGATCAAATGATATTCCATTGTATTGCTATACTCCATTTTGTTTACCCATTTATCAGTTGATGGGTTCTTTTAACTTTTGACTATAATGAATAATAGTGCTATGGATATCTGTGTGCCAGTCTTTATGTGAACATATGTTCACATACGTTTTTATTTCTCTTGGGTGGCTACCTAGGAGTGAAATCACTGAGTAACAGGCTAACTGCGTTGAACATTTTGAGGAACTGCCAAGCTGTTCTCCAAAGTCCCTGCATCATTTAATGTTTCTACCAGCAGTGTTGGAGAGGTGTGGATTTCTGCACATCCTTGCCAAGTGTTGTTATTGTCTGTCATTTTGATTAGAGTCATCCTATTGTGTGTGTGAAGTGGTCTGTCATTGTCATTTTGATATGCATTTCCCTAAGGACTAAAGATTCTGAGCAACTTTACATGAACTGATTGTCCATTTGTGTATCTTCTCTGGAGACACGTCTATTCAAATCCTTTGCCTATTTTTAAATTGTTATTTGATTTTTTGTTATTGAATTAAAACTTATACCCTCCCACAAAACCATACCATGGAGGAAAAATAACACCCCTCCCAAAAAAAGAGGATGCCTTCTTAGGAAAGGGAAACAAATTCCAAATAGCCAGTGTAACTGTAAATACGCTCTGTGTTATTCACTTCCTAGTCTCTATACCATTGCATCAAACGCCATTCTCTCAGGATCTCTCTTCCTGAGAAATGATAAAACTCTACAACAAGTTGGTTTAATGACTTTAGGTATTGGACATCCGAAGATAGGGATCTTTCAGTCATCCATCCATCAGTTCAGTCATTCACACATTCTTTCTTTCATCCCACAATACATCGAGAACCAAGTAGTTGCTAATCGCTGGGCTGAATGCTGAAGAAAAGGACCAGTGAAAACAGACAGGTCCTTGCCTCATGAAGGTCATCGTGTGGGAGGTAGGCAGTGATCATCTAAGTAGACAAATCAAGAATAGTGATAAGTGGGGAGTGTCTGGATGGCTCCATCAGTTATGGTCTACCTCTTGATTTTGGCTCAGGTCATGATCTCAGGGTCATGAGATCAAGCCCTGTGACAAGGCTTTATGCTGGGCATGGAACCTACAGGAGATTCTTTCTCTCTCCCTCTGCCCCTTCTGTCCTGCTCTGGGTGGTGGGGGGGAGAGAGAGAGAGAGTGATAAGTGCCATGAAAGATGTAGCGATTGGATCCAATTTTGTCAAGTCAGAGTAGTATTTCTTGAGGAAGACATATTGGGATAATTGGAAGGAAAAGCAAAAGTCATTCAGTGAAAGTGCACGTGAGAGGTGTTTCAGGCAGACAGAACAGTAAGTGGAATAGCCCTGCTGGGAGGGGGAAGGTACATTCAGAATTGGAAAGAAGCCAGGAAGCTTACAGGAAGAGTGAGGAAGAAAGCAGCAGGCAAAGAGGCTGGGGCTGAGGTGATCTGGGATTTGAGCAGTCAGAGCACCATAGGAGATGTTAAGGAGCCTCTTTATCTTCAGAGCACTGTGTTCTGTTTGAAGGGTTTAAGAAGAAAGAGAACAGGATGAGACTTATATTTTAGTACAGAGAGCAAGGATTGTACAGGAAAACCAGATCAAGAAGTTACTGTGAGAGACCTTGTCACTTTTTTTAATTTTATTTATTTGACAGAGAGGGGGAGAGAGAGAGAGAGAGAGAGCACATGTAGGGGGCAGGGCAGAGGGAAAGGGAAAAGCAGACTCCCTGCTGAGAGGGAGCCCAATGAGGGGCTTTTTCCAGGACCCTGGGATCATGACCTGAGTCCAAAGCAGATGCTTAATGACTTAATCACCCAGGCACCCCAGAGACCTTGTTATTTGAATTAGGAGTGGTGACAATGGGGAGAAAGAGAGAGAGAGAGATGTGCCTAGATTCAAAGGTATTTTAAAGGTGATAACCAATGGATGTAGTGAGGGACCTCTATCCTTAGAAAGGGATAAGATGTCAAGGATGACAATGACATGTATATGCTATTCACAGAGGTGACACCAGGAGAGGACTAGGTATGAGACAAAGGTTATGGTTTTAAGTGTTGGTCATGTCAAAACATCTAGGTGGAGATGACAAACAAAGAGAGGGACACATATGTCTAGAGCTTGGAATTTTAGGTAATTTGAAAAGTTAATGAGGGGATAGTCTTTTGGCCTACTACATCTCATAAAGAGAAAAAAATCTGTTTATTACGATCAGTATCTTATCAACATTAAATACAAGATTAACTATAGTCATTTACATATAGTGAGTTTCCTGGCCTTTCCTATAAAAATGCAGGAATAACACGATATCCTGAATTAGTATCCACCTCCTTCACGAAGCCTGGTCAGACCGCTCTGTCCTCTCCCGCAATGCAGCAAACAATTCTCTCAGCTTATATGCCAAGCCTACTAATCCTTTCCTTTTCTGATCATAAGGCCTTTCTATGATGTACTTCCGAGCTTTAGTTATTCACAAGTTTATACCTGGGTCAGATTTCCATGTTTCTGTGTTTTTCTATACTTTTTCCTTATAAACTTTTTATAGAGTAGCAAAGGTTATTGTTATTTACTAAAGAAATTGTATCATCACAAATAGATAACAAACCCCTGAGTAAAAAATTAGAGTTCTTCAAGCAAAGTAAAACAAGCAGAGAAAATCCTAATAAGGCATGAATCTCAAAGATCTTAAGAGTCACATTACTATCAGTGTGCTCGTGCTAAATCTGCTCGCTCACTGGGCTGTTTGTTTTCCAGTTTCCAAAACATTAGTAAGTATTTACTTATCTTATTCATCTTTGTTAGGTTGTAAATCCCTTGGGAAGAGGAACAGTCCCCTCCAAGCGACTCTTTATCAGTCCAGAGCTCCTGTGGGAGTTTGAACAGGAAAGCGTAACTCATTTTAAATAATGACATTTGGATTTACTGATGGAACTCCTGACAGTGTTCGGCAGTAGGAAGTTTTACAAAGTTAGTCTCAGGAGCCAAAACTTTAATTCAAGTAAGAGGTATAAGCATGGTGGTCTGGGAAACTTTGAAATTTGCTATGTTGTCAGGAGCCTTTTACTTTATTACGCATACTCTACCTCAGTTTCTACAGGCTTTTTTGGTTTTGTTGTCACCATTAAAAGAACTCACAGGTGCTATGGGAATGAAGTCATGAACTCTCTGGTCTGGATCAAACAAATAAGCTGAGACAGAGCTAGAAGTAGATGTCGGGTGTCCTCACTCTTAATCCAAAGCTCTTTGCACAGCACCATGCGGTTGGGTTCGATCATGAGGAAGAATGTGGTAGAAGGACTGGGGGCTACGTGGGCATGTGGTAGTTGTCATCTCTGGGCAGTGCATCATGTGACCCCATTAACTCCGTATTCTCTCTTCCCCTCTTCTCCCTGTTCCTAGACCCTTTTCCCAAGCGATGCTGAAATTTCACCATTAGTATCTCAGTTCTTACTATTAAAGCTTGTATTTCTTGATGCAAATACTTCTAGGAATGGTAATTAATAAAACATAACCCCTCAGATATACCTCAGTGAGACTCTGTGAATCAGATAATTTCCTAATAGGCACATCTGACCACTAGATGGTAAAAACGGATCTATTGGGTTCGTGAGGGAGCCCAATCAGAGAAGGCACCAGGGATGAGGTAAAAAGGGAAAAGTAAAAAGAGGCTCTTGGTGACTGGAGACAAGCTTTATAGCAGATACAAGTTTCATATCAAACCAGACTTCCCCTTTCTCATACAAAGCACTCCTCACTGGGCACCTGGGTGGCTCAGTTGGTTAAGCGTCTGCCTTCAGATCAGTCCCTAAATCCAGGGTCCTGGGATCAAGTCCTGCATCAGGCTCCCTGCTCAGAAGGGAGTCTGATTCTCCCTCTCCTTGCTTGTCTGCCCTCTCTCTCTCTGTCAAATAAGCAAATAAATAAATAAATCTTAAAAAAAAAAAAGAGCATTCCTCTCAAGTGTTTTCATCATTTTTTAACTTAGAGATTCCAGTATTCCAGAACCTCTGATTTCAGATCAGTGTCACCGATAAGATTGATAAAACAAATGTAGATACACTCTACAAACATTTCTCAGTATGACCTTGCAGATAATTCAGGGAGAAACATGTTGTCCATTTAAAAATACAGGACATTTTGAACAGATTGTTTATTATGAGGGGAAATCACAGTCAGAGAATGCGAGTTCTTACCCTTTGTTCTATTTCAGTAACTGATTTGATAATGGTAGAAATGTCTTTTAAGCTAGTGAAATTTTGTACATTTGCACTATGATTTAGCTCTGCTTCTGTAACATGACAAGCACATTCAATTGTTAGAGAAGAAGGATGAAATAGAAAGTGGAACGAATTAAAAATAGTAATCTGAAGTCATTAATTATATTACTTTTAAATAACTAAAATAATGCCAAATGATACCAGTAATTACTGAGCTGGAAAATTCAGGAGTTGCCTAATTCCTTTTAAACTCTCAAAGTTTATTGTATTGTATGTATTGTATTGTATTGTTTAGTATTATATTGTATTGTATTGTATGTATTGTTTAGTACATACAATACATTGTATGTATGTATTATTTAATACATTTTTGTTTATTCATAGTGTTGTAAGGTTAATAACACTATAATTTACAGTATTATGAAGTTACTGCCAGGGCGCCTGGGTGGCTCAGTGGGTTAAAGCCTCTGCCTTCAGCTCAGGTCATGATCCCAGGGTCCTGGGATCGAGCCCCGCATCAGTCTCTCTGCTCGGCGGGGAGCCTGCTTCCTCCAATCTCTCTCTCTGCCTACTTGTGATTTCTGTCAAATAAATAAATAAAAATCTTTAAAAAAAAAAAAAAGTTACTGCCCTTTTAAGATGATCTTTATTGTTTCTGAATTGTTCAATTTTTCTTTTCCTTAAATGTCTTCTCTTTCCCTCTCCTCCTCTCTGCCTCCTGCCTTCCTTTCCTGAACTGATTTACAATCACCATGTAAGTCATTTGTCTACTCATAGACTCTTGTTCAGGTTGTCTGCCTACATTTTTCCTTCCCATATTCAGAAAGTATCATATGTGAAAGATATTAAAATAAAGACAATTTTTTTCTTTTTGCATTCCAGCTTTTCCCTTTATTTAAAAAAAAAAAAAATCACACGGTTAAGGTCATGATCCCAGAGACCTCAGCAGGGATCCTGCTTGCTCCTCTGCCTGCTTCCCTGCCTGCTTCCCTGCCTGCTTCCCTGCCTACTTCCCTGCCTACTAAATAAAATCTTTTAAATAAATAAACAAAAATTAAAAAAATTTTTTTAAATCACAAATACTCTTTTATTTATTTATTTATTTATTTATTTAAAAAGACTATTTATTTATTTATTTATTTGACAGACAGAAATCTCAAGTAGGAAGAGAGAGAGCAAGGGAAGTAGGCTCCCCGCTGAGCAGAGAGCCCGACTTGGGGCTGGATCCCAGAATCCTGGGATCATGACCTGAGCCGAAGGCAGAGGCTTTAACCCACTGAGCCACCCAGGCACTCTTTAAAAAAAAAAAAAAAAAAAAAAAGAGTAGGGTTTTCTTTTTTTTTTTTTAAGATTTTATTTATTTGTCAGAGAGAAAGAGAGCACACGCAGGAGGAACAACAAGCAGAGGGAGACACAAGCTTCCTGCTTAGCAAGGAGCCGGATGTGGGACTGGATCCCAGGACTCTGGGATCATGACCTGAGCCAAATGCAGACACTTAACCAACTGAGCTACCCAGGGATCTCCCAAAAGATCACAAATATTCTTATTAGGTGTGTCCTCAAGTTATGATGCAAGTAAGGATATTATCACCTAATGGGCTTATCATCCTTTAGCGTAACCCGTACATTTATATGTATTTTATAAATAGTAGGTGATTGATGAATATATATATATTTAATGATAGGACTCTTGCGATTGCAGTGTTATGTAATATCGCATGGTACGTAGAGCATAGCAACATACATCATCATGCTAGACAGACCTGCCAACCTTTGTATCAAAAGCATGACAAAGGCTGTTTCACTGCAATTGCTACCAGCATTCCCAAGCTACTGCTTTGAGGACAATTAGACTGGAGGAAAAGTGTAGAAATGCATTGTGCATATGAGATGCCATTGTTGTGTTGCCCTAATCCTCATTCATAGCCCAGCCTTCCTTCGCTCGGTTTTAGGATTGCACACATCCATGCTGCTCATTTGCGGACTCACACATTGCCTCCAAATTGATCTGTCTAAAAATGTTATCACACTGTGTTCAGTTAAACCATATTTTAAAAAAAGATTTTATTTATTTATTTATTTGACATAGAGAGAGAGCACAGGAACTATGGGGGGCGGGGTGCTGAGGGAGAGGGAAATACAGACTCCCTGCTGAGCGGGGAGCCCCATGCTGACTGATCCCAGAGATCCCAGAGTCCTGGGATCATGACCTGAGCGGAAGGCAAATGCTTAACCAACTGAGTCCCCTAATCACCCATAAAGCATATATTTTTAAAACAATATCTCATGTTTTTCTTGCTCCTGCCAGACAAGATGTTATTACTCACTAATGTTTAACTTGTACTTTTTTGGCTGATGGTATTTTGATGTGGGGGATACTTAGATGCACAGCTTTAATGCAGCAGACTTGCAACAAGATGTTATGTCCTACCTTCCTCAACCTCACAAACCCCTTTCCTCCTTAACTCTGGCTGCAAGCAGACACTGTTTCGGGGGAGAATTAGAAACTGACAGCAAAGAATGAACTCCTAAGATCACAATTGCATTAACTTTGGTCTTTTAGAGATTTGGAAAGATATTTCATTTTTGAATTAGTTGCCTGAATACGCCAGACCTTGAAAATTATTGCATTAACTTTATTTAATTATTATTTTAAAATAAGTTATTTTCATAAACTCTACAAAAGTCACAGATATTTAAATATTATAGTATATAAAGGGGTAATATTACACATATAGGTAATAAATATATATCAGATACTTGCATCTGAGATAACCAAAGCAAAATTTGGGATAAAAAAATAACCAGTGTTATATTTTAATATAAAAATTAATACACTATAAAACATTAAAATTATTTATTGCAACTTATTCTTTGGTCACCTTTCTGGAGTTTGACCAAGCCCACTGTTGAAGAATGCCATAAAACACAGAAGATTAAATAAGTGAGAAAAATTTTAGCTAGTTAATAATTAATTTCCAAAGTTAAAGTTAGATCAGTGACCAGTGAGGTTGGAGCCACACTGTCAATCAATATATTTTCTTCCTTTTACTGTGCTACTTATTAGAATAAAAAATTTGAATGGAGAAGAAGTTATTATAGGCAAAACATGGAGACACTCACAAGAAGCACCTAAAATCAAGCAAATTCATGATCTTGATTTCAAAACGCCAAAAGACACTAATGATGTCTTTTCTTTAGATTCTTTACTTGGCCTCACAGATCCAAAGAAAACTTGTGATGTGTTCTAAACTTGCTTTTTAACACAATATTTGACAAAAGATCAGGAGAGACTCCCATCTCTGTATTGAAACCAAGGGAATTTATTTGCTTTTTTTTTTTAATTTGCTTTTTTAAGATAACAAAATTTTAAGAACACTGAGAAAAAGATAGCAAGCACAAATATTTTTCACCATGGTCTCCTTTATAATTTACTCAAGATAAAATTAAGAATAATTATCAAACATCACCCCCACTGATTCCTTAGCTCTCTGCCTGCGGGGTAGCTTTCTTTGCTGGAAAGGTTCTTTCTTTTGCAACCAGTTGTCACCAGTTACAACTCCTCCTTTGGCACTTTGGCAGGCAGGCTTCTGCTTTTCTCTAATAGAAACATTGTTAACAACTGGTGGCAATGTGCAATGCTCTCTTCTTCCTTATGAAAGTAGAATTGAGAGAGAGAGCAAATGGCCAAGGCCATTGCTAATTATCTCCTAGATGGAATTTTCTGCTGGTCTTCAGGAATATCTCCCAGCTGAGAAATGTGGAGATTAGAAATTCCTAAATCCCAATGCTGGGGAATATCTCTTCTGTTGGGTTTTAGCCTCTGTTTATATTGCCTCCAGCTGCCCTGGCTGAGAGGGTTTCCAAGTTAACATTTCTATCTCTCTGTAGTTCTCTCTTCACCCTTAGGGAGCAGCTGCTATTCTGAGTGCCCAAACGGCTTGGTTTGGGGCAACATTCTTCCGATAAGCAGGATCCTACTGTGAAAGGCAGGTGTCCAGTATTGGCCGTTTATTCATAATTGCTACGGCCTGGTCCAGCGCCTAACAAATTTTCATGTGGAAAACTGTCATATTCTCTAAATCAGCAAGAATGACTATTCAGGGACACACAGATCAGGGATGGGAGTGTTCTGAAATGAGGGCACCTTTGGGATTTCTAGAGTCCGAAGTTCTCGGTGCAGAGGATAGCAGGGATGGATAGAGAAGAGAAGTGCGTTGGCCCAGGCAAAACTTCTGTGTAGTCTTGGGCTTTTTTCAACCTAGTCTTTTGCATTCTGCTTTTTCTTGCCTACAATTACTTTCAAAGAGTGGGTCGTCTGTGTATTAAACCGGTTACTCTTATAAGTTAAGAGGATGGTGTGAATAAGTTCTTGTCTTTACTTATTTTCAGGACTATGTTTGAGTGATGGGAGTGAAAACTGCGGTCCCAGTGGGCCTCAGAAGGAAGAGTGGATTCAGTTGAAGAAGAGAGGATAGCAATGAAGGAGCGGTTGTAGATCCTTACAACCAACATCTGAGTTTCAAATTTGACAATTTTGCTTGTTTTGCTCTTTGCTATTATTTCCTGGAGAAAAGATCAGTTTCTGTCTGATTCTTCTGCAACAATATGGCTTCAACCATAGCATGAGCTCCAAGTAGCAGAACTCGCTGATATCTTGGTGCGTTACAAAATGTTCCAGAAACTAACAAGCCACTTTTTTTTTTTTCAAAAGAGTGTATAAATTGAAGTGCTTGTGAAAGCACACCCGAGACCCCACTCAGAACAATGCCACTGCACGCACCACAATTATTCTGAGTGAGCGAGGCTTTAATATTCAGTATGTGTGTCAGAAGCCTGGGTCTCCATAACAGGATATTGCAATTTGGTAATTCCCTTGGGGAAAGGGAAATAATCACATTGTTACTCTTTAACCATGGACAAGCTTCGAAATGATTGAATAGAGTATTCAGAAACCTAATGAACTATGCTGTTTCGAGGCAGGACACGGTTATTACGCATTTTCTGAAGGGCATACAAGGTTATTCACACTACTGCCTCTCGATTACCTACTTCCCTTAACCCCCAAATATTGTTTTTAACCATTATCCACATCAAGCACACAGAACAGGGGAACTTTTTAGTGCGATATAAATGGTTTGAGTAACTGTGTTCCAGCGCCGTGGCCATCAACGGCTTCCTCTTGGAGCCTTCTCTGACAACACAGAGTGAATCAACTCATTATTGAAATGTCACCAAGCATCTAATATTTAGACATCACTTGTCTTTCAGGTCTTGTTCTCTGTGTTAAACAGGTAGAAAATATATATTACTTATGTAGGCCATAGGCATAGAGGTGAATAATTGGATGCAGAGTTAGGTTAAACAAACAGAAACCTCCGTTTTTTTCCACATTTAGATTCCTTTCCTTTAGAACCATTGACTTTTATTCAAAAGTTTATGAATGGTCCTAATCTGTCCCCTAGATCCAGATTGCCTGATCCACTTGAGGAGTGAAATCACCAAGCTGATGAGAACTAATTGCACGGTCACATATAGGTCAGATCTATGTTTTTTTGTATATTTGTTTTTAAATATTTTATTTATTTATTTGTCAAAGAGAGAGCACAAGCAGGAGGAGCTGTAGGCAGAGAGAGAAGCAGACTCCCCGCTGAGCAGGGAGCCAGATGTAGGACAGATCCCAGGATCCTGGGATCATGACCTGAGCCGAAGGCAGATAGGTGCTTAACCAACTGAGCCACCCAGGCGTCCTGGGTCAGAACCTATGTTTATCTGTTAGTGCAGAAAACATTACGTAACTAGTTTACTTTCGACAACCTCCAAAACACACGAGTTGCTAACATCAGTTGAGTTGCAATCGTCGGGGAGTCGGTAGTAGGTGAGGACACATAGCTAGATCCTAGGTGTGACAACGTAGGATGCTAAGCCCAGCCTCCTAGTTTCCACGGGTATACAAACAGAATGAGAAGAATGTAGGCTTTCCCTCTCTTATTTTCCCTCAAAGAGGATTTGCTTGTTTGTTTACCTCCACGACAGTAGTCCTCCCTTAATCAGTGGTTTCGCTGTTCAGGTTTCAATTACCTGGGCCAATGGTCTGGAAGCAGGTGATTCTCCTTCAGATGGATAATCAGAAGGTCAATAGTAGCTTAAGGCCACATCACAAAACCTGTCATTCCCCTCACCTCATCCCATCACCTAGGCATTTTATCATCTCATGCCATCATCACAGGAAGGGTGAGTACAGTACAATATGACAATTTGAGAGAGACCACATTCATGTAACTTTTATTACAGTATACCATTATAATTGCACTGTTTTATTATTTATGAACAATAGTTCATTTCTTACAGTGCCTAATTTATAAAAGAAATTTTATCAGAGGCATATATGTAAAAGAAAAACAGAGTCTATAGAGGGTTCAATACTATCCACAGTTTCAGGCATCCACTGGGGGGTCTTGGAAAGTATCCCTCATGAATAAGTGGGGACTACTGTAATTTTTCCAGGTTTTAAAAAAACAAAGTGCAGGGAACCCCTGGGTGGTTCAGTCAGTTAAGTGTCTGCCTTCAACTCAGGTCGTGATCCCAGGGTCCGGGGAGGAAGTCTGGCATCAGCATCGGGCTCCTTGCTCAGCAGGGAGCCTGCTTCCCCCCTCTGCCTGCTGCTCTCCCTGCTTGAGCTTTCTCTTTCTGATGAATAAATAAATAAAATCTTTGAAAAAAATAAAAATAATAAATAAAAATAATTTTAAAAATTGCTAATTGTTTCATCTTTTATTTGCCTCCAGCTAAGCATTTTCTTTTTTAAGATTTTATTTATTTATTTGAGAGAGAGAGAGAGCACAAGCAGGGAGAGCAGAAGGCAGAGGGAGAGGGAAAAGCAGACTCCCCATGGAACAGGGAGCCCGATGAGGGACTCAACCTGAGCCAAAGGCAGAAGATTAACCGACCAAGCCACCCAGGGGCCCCCCAGCTAAGCATTTTATATTTGTTCTTAATTTTGTTTTACATTTAAAATGAAAAGATTTCCTACAGCCTCAGTTTCTCAATCTTATCTCCCCACCCATCTGTTGTCTCCACGTACCAGACTGCCTTGGTATACTGGCCCTGATTGTGTGAGCCTTTCCCAGCTTTCCATATGTCATGCCAAGATGGAGCTGTAGGGTATCATTGTATTTCTTAATGTGTGATTTGAATTTCATCGAGGAAAACGCTGCCTATTTGTTAGTAATATAACCACTTTTCTCAAAATTCTTATATCATTACATTCTGCAATCCTCCTCATTACGCGAAGATTCTACAGTTTTTCCTGAGCTGATTTTTTTGTTTATTTGTATCTTTGGAAAAAGCATAAGAAACTAGATTCAATCATATTTTTAAGTGAGTTGATTTTTCTGGTAGTGATAAGGACGTGTTTACAAAATATAAGCTAAGAATTTTTAATATATGTATTACAATATTGTGCTTTATAAGAAATATATAGGGGCACCTGGGTGGCTCATTTTGTTAAGTGTCTGCCTTCAGCTCAAGTCATGATCTCAGGGTCCTGGGATCGAGCCCCATATAGGGCTCCCTGCTCAGCAGGGAGTCTGCTTCTCCCTCTCACTCTGCCTCTCCATGCACCCCCATGCTCTCTTTCTCTTTCTCTCTCTCAAATAAATAAAAAATTTTTAAAAAGATATAAATATAAACATATAAAATACATATATACAAGTATTTTATGGCTCACAGCTCCCCAACCTCTTAGAGCAATAAGAGCAGTGGAAGCACCTTGTGTCATAATATTTGGTCTCTTGTCCTCAGTTGCTTCAGAGTCATAAAGGTAAAATGAGTGTCTCGTTATTCATAACAAGTCCTTTCCACCAGAACAGTGTTTATGTTAATGAAGGTGACTTTTGCAAAGCACCGAAGCTTGGAGGCTCATTGCCAAGAGAACCAGCTGGAAATAGAGGTTTGGAACTTCTAGTCCTACCCTCTGATTTCTGGGCAGTGAGGGAGGCTGGAGGTTGAATCAATGGCCAATGAGTTAATTAGTCATGCCTACCACAATGAAGCCTCCATTAAGAACCCAAAGGATGAGGTTGGGATGGGGAGTTTCCATGCTGGGGTACCAGAAAGCTTCCATATGCCACCAGGCTGGGCACCAAGCTCCATGAGGGCAGAGGCTCCTTTGTTCTAGACCTCAACTTATCTCTTTATTTGACTGTTGACTTGTGTCTTTTAACATCCATTGAAATAAATCAGTAATCTAGTGAGTAAATGGGTTTTCCTGAGTTCTGTAAGCAATTCTAGCAAATTAATCAACCCCCCCCCCCCCCCCCGCCGAGGGTTTGTTGGAACCTTCAATTTGTAGCCTATAGGTCAGAAGCACAGGTAACAAGTTGGTGTGGGGGGTGATCTTGTGGGACTGGGCTCTTTGCGAGTAGCATCTGACTCTGTCTCCAGGTGGATAGTGTCAGAATGGAGTTGAATTCTTGGTCACCCTGCTAGTGTCTAAGAATTGCTTGTTAGTGTGGGGAAGCCTCCACAAACACATCAGAATTGGGTCCAGGAACCTAATTTATTTATGAGGCAATGTATTCATTTTCTACAGATGTCTAGGAAAGTAGTTCTGAAAATCAAAATATTAAAAAAAATGGAAGGAAACGAAGTAACAGTTACAGCCGGCAAGGATGAGTTTCATTTGAATGCTTTGTTCATTGAAAGATTTCTTCTGAACTGCAGGAGTTCACCATTAGAGCAAGAAGTCTGGTGGCCTGACACCCCCTGCTGACCTGTGAGAGAATGCTGTGTTCTTACCTTTCAACATTTACCAACAGACACATTGCCAGGCCTTTTCCCATCAGTCATGATGATAACTAATGACGCATTATATTCCTTCATCCCAGATTACGGTGAAAATTAGTAATCTTAGAAACTGGTTTGAGACAGGGCACCTGGGTGGCTCAATCGGTTAAGCCTCTGCCTTCAGCTCAGGTCATGATCTCAGGGTCCTGGGATGGAGCCCAGCGTCAGGCTCCTTGCTCAGCAGGGAGCCTGCTTCTCCCTCTCCTTTCCACTCATGCTCTCTCTACTCTCTCTCAATTGAATAAATACAATCTTAAAAAGAAAAAAAAAAGAAATTGGTTTGAGACCCTTGAACACTCTCATCCTTTACTTTTAGATTTTATGACACCAAAACTGTCTTGTAAATTAACTAGTTCTAGCCATGAACACACTATCTTGGAATTATACCATATTGCTTGCTCTGGATAATCCTAAATTATTAGGCCAATTTTACAGATACAAAAACTAAGTTTAGTAAACAAGAGAGATAAGATGATAAAATGCTAAGTCTAGAGAAACTAGAGTTTCATTTCTTGGGTTTTGGTTCATTGGTTAGACCATCTAGATTAGTGTGATTGGTGCACACAGATGTTTCCATAGTGTCTAAAAGTTTTTTCTATATTGCAGTGCCTATAACTTGGTACCAAAGGCCCACTTACTAGCCACTTCCACAGAGGGAACATCTAACCCAACAGCCCTTCTAAATAACTCTTGGCTTAGAATTTGATCCAACTCTAGGTTTTCTTTTAATGGACACAGACATGAGGTCAATTTGTACACTTTAAAATTCTTCCTTTAGTTCTCTAAAACCCCCCAAAATTTTTGGTTTATATTTTGCAGCAACACTTAAAAAAAATAGCAAAGCTGGAATTGGAATTTGATTCTCAGCTTGTAAAACTTCCTAAAGGGAGAAATTAGATGTCCTAAAATTGCTATACCACTAAGTAGGCATAATTTCCTCTAAGACTTTTTTGTTAATTCCTTGCCAATTGGAGGAATTAGTGTTAAGAATTGAGGAAATTGGGGTGCTGGAGTGGCTCATTGGCTAAGTGTCTAGCTTTGCCTGAGGTCATGATCTTGGGGTCCTGGGATCGAGCCCCTCCTCGGGCTCTCTGCTCAGAGGGAAGTTTGCCTCTCCTCTCCCTCTGTGCTTTCTCTCTCTCTCATGCAAATAGATAAAATCTTAAAAAAAAAAAAAAAAGAATTGGGGAAATCTTATTCTATTTACAGTCCCATAAAAATGTTAACTTTTCATAGTTTACCACTGCATATCATTTGAAATACATACAGTTGGGGCACCTGGGTGGCTTAGTCATTGAGTGTCTGCCTTCAGCTCAGGTCATGATTCCAGAGTTCTGGAATCAAGCCCCACACGGGAAGCCTGCTTCTCCGTCTCCCACTATTCCTGCTTATATTCCTTTTCTCACTGTCTCTCTCTCTGTCTGTCAAATAAATAAATAAAATCTTAAAATTAAATGAAATAAAACATATACAGTTGACCTTTGTACAACACAGGTTTTCAACTATGCAGGTCCACTTAATATGTGGATTATTTTTCAGTAAATACAGTCTAGTACTTTAAGTGTTATTCTCTTTCCTATAATTTTCTTAATAACATTTTTTTCTCTACCTCACTTTTTTTGTAAGAATACAGTATGTAATCCATATAACTCACAAAATTGGTGTTAATTGACTATGTTATCAGTAAGGCTTCCAGTCAACAGTAGGCTATGAAAGGTTAAGTTTTTGGAGAGTCAAAAGTGATACATAGCTCAAGTTAAAAAGTGCCCCATCCAACCTGCCCCACTCAGCGGGTATCCCTCCAAAACAGTGTCTGGTGTGCCTCATTCTGCAACAGTGAATAGCACCACTCCAAAGTTACTCTTGCCCTGTGGAAAGGGCAGATAACCATACTTACGGGTTAGACTGCAGCCCCAGCGGTGGGTTGGGGGCAGACATCTAATCTGACTGCTAGCTCCACCCACCATGGAAAAGCTCACAGAAGGCAGTAAAGAGAGAGGCCTGTAGTTCAGGGTCACTGCAACCCAAAAGACAGACTGAAGACAGACATCTGGTCTGACTGCTAGCCCTACTCATGAAAGCCTCTTAGGAGGCATTGCAGGGTGAGTGCCCTACAGTTTGTGTAACCATAGTTCCATCAGATAGGCTTAAGGCAGGCATCTGGTCTAACCCAACTTCAAGCACAAGGTGACCCGACACTGGCTGCTTATCAGCACAGGGATCAAACCCTCCCCACAACAGGCAAAGAGGGCCATTGTAGCTGATTGGACTAAAGACATGTATGGCTCAGCCACAACAGTAGGGGGCATACTATACAAATAGGGGACACCACTGAAGTTCCAGGTTCTAGTAAACAGGGGACATTGCACCACAAGACACTGCAGGACCTCTTCTTCATAAGGCCATTATTTTCAAGATCAAGAGACATAGCTGACTTTCCTAATACAGAGAAACAGAGAGTTAGACAAAATGAGGAGACAGAGGAATATGTCCCAAATGAAAGAGCACAACAAAAATCACAGCAAAAGATCTAAATGAAACAGATATAACCAATATGCCTGATAGAGAATTCAAAGTAATGGTCATAAAGATACTGTACTTGGGATAAGAGTGGAGGATCTCAGTAAGACCTTCAGTAAAGAAATAGAAAAAAACAAAAACAAAAACAAAAACAACAAAAAAAACAGAGATGAAGAATGCAATAACCAAAATTTAAAATCGTCAAGAGGGAGGGGTGCCTGGATGGCTCAGTTGGTTAAGCCTCTGTTTTTAGCTCTCATCATGATCCCATGGTCCTGGGATTGAGCCCCACATTGGAGCTCCCTGTTCAGTGGGGAGCCTGCTTCTCCCTCACCCTCTGCCCAACCCCCCCGCCACCCAGCTCATGCTCTTTTTCTCTCTCTCAAGTAAACAAATAAAATCTTGAAAAGAAAAGAAACTGAGGGGGTAGAGAAACATTTATCATGCAAACAGATGTCAAAAGAAAGAGTGGCAATATTTATATCCAATGAGCTAGACTTTTTTGTTCTTATTTTTGTCCTGCTTCAGCATCAGGGTAGTACTGGGTTCATGGAATGGTTTTGAATGTGTTCACTCTATGCTATTATTTATAAGATTTTGATAAAGGTGGTCATCATCATCATTATTATTTTTTTTAATGTTTGATATAATTCACCAATGAAATCATATGGTCTTTGGCTTTTCTGTGCTGGAAGAGTTTTGATTCTTAATTTAACTTTCATTCCTGTTATTGGTCTAAGAAGGTTTCTTATTTCTTGGATTCAAGATTCTTGATTCAATCTTGGTAACGTGCATTTTTAGAAATTATCTGGGTTTTTTCCTACATTATCTGATTTGTTAGTGTGTAATTGTTTATAATAATCTGTTATCACACTATATATTTCTATGGTTATCTGTTGTATTGTTTTCTCTCCTGTTTCTCATTTTGGTCTTTGAGTCTTCTCTCTTTTTTTCTCAGTTAATGTAGTTAAAACACTGCCAATTTTGTTTATTTTTTTGGAAAAGCTGGTCATTAATTCGATGTTAGGTTATTGTTTATTCTGGGCTCTATTTTATTTATTTGTTATTTTTCTTTGTTATTTCCTTCCTGTCCTAAATTTTAGCTGTGTTTCTTCTTTTTCTAGTTCCTTGTAGTGTAATGTTGAGTTGTTTATTTGAACTTTTTTCTTAATATAAACATAGCATAAATTTCACTCTAACATCTTTTGCTACATCCCTTATGAAATATTATGTTTTTCTTTTGTTGTGAGGCATATTTTGATTTCCCATTTGATTTCTCATTTGGCCCATTGTTTGTGCAGTAGTGTGTTATTTAATATTTTATATTAAGTATTTAATATTTACATTGTAGATTTCTTCCAGCTTTGTTTTATTGTTGATTCATTCTATAAGACCAGCATTGTTCTGATACCACACAAAGTTAAAGACACTACAAAAACAGAGAACTATAGGCCAATATCCCTGATGAACATAGATGCAAAAATCTTCAACAAAATATTAGGAAGCCAAATCAAATAGTACATTAAAAAATCATTCACCACGATCAAGTGGGATTTATTACAGGGATGCAAGTGTGATACAATACTTGCTAATCAATCAGTGTGATACATCACATTTTATTTTATTTTTTTTTCTGGTTTGTATTTTTTTAATCATTTTTTAAATTTATTTTCAACATAACAGTATTCATTGTTTTTGTACCACACCCAGTGCTCCATGCAATCCGTGCCCTCTCTAATACCCACCACCTGTTTCCCCCAACCTCCCACCCCCCCACCTCTTCAAACCCTTCAGATTGTTTTTTCATAGTCCATAGTCTCTCATTGTTCACCTCCCCTTCCAATTCCCCCCAACTCCCTTCTCCTAACTCCCCATGTCCTCCATGTTATTTGTTATGCTCCACAAATAAGTGAAACCATATGATAATTGACTCTCTCTGCTTGACTTATTTCACTCAGCATAATCTCTTCCAGTCCTGTCCATGTTGCTACAAAAGTTGGGTATTCATCCTTTCTGATGGAGGCATGATACTCCATAGTGTATATGGACTACAACTTCCTTATCCATTCGTCCGTTGAAGGGCATCTTAGTTCTTTCCACAGTTTAGCAACCATGGCCATGATACATCACATTTTAAAAAAAAGCTACACACAGATTTTCAGCTATGTGGGGGGTCAGCACCCTAAACCCTTCATTGTTTAACGATCAACTATTGTCTGTCTGTCTGCCTCTCTTTCTTTCAATTTTATTTATTTATTTAAGAAAGAGAGAGAGAGGGAAGGAGAGGGAGAGGCAGACTCCCACTGAGCAGAGAGCCCGATGTGGGTCTTGATCTCAAGACCCTGAGACCATGACCTGAGCCAAAAGCAGATGCTTAAGCAACTGAGCCATCCAGGTGCCCTCAACTATACTTTAGATCTCAAGTTACTTAGAGCATCTATTCAATGTGTTCTGTTGAAAAGTATCACAAAATCATAGTCTACCTCTTCTTCCACTCTGGCACATTTATATATCTCATTAAAGTAAAAAAGATGTTAAATTCAGATTTTATCTTACTTATTTTTTTATTCTGTTTGGTTAGCCACTGTATAGTGCATCATTAATTTTTGATGTAGTGTTCAATGATTCATTAGTTCCATATAATACCCAGTT
Organism: Lontra canadensis; assembly: GCF_010015895.1. NCBI lineage: Eukaryota > Metazoa > Chordata > Mammalia > Carnivora > Mustelidae > Lontra > Lontra canadensis. The sequence goes on along the minus strand of NW_022631018.1, from coordinate 1,660,164 downwards.
CTCATTACAACGTGCCCTTCTCAATACCTATCACCTGGCTACCCCATGCCCTCACCCTCCTCCCCTATGAAACCTCAGTTTGTTTCCCAGAGTCCATATTTTCTCATAGTTCATCTATCTCTCTGATTTCTCCCCCTTCAGTTTTCCCTCCCTTCCACTATGGTCCTCTGTGCTATTCCTTATGTTGCACATGTGAGTGAAACCATATGATAATTGTTTTTCTCTGCTTGACTTATTTCACTTAGCATAATCCCCTCCAGTTCCATCCATGCCAATGCAAATGGTGGATATTCATCCTTTCTGGTGGCTGAATAATATTCCATTTTATATATGGACCACATCTTCTTAATCCATTAAAAAATCCACAAAACAGGAAATAACAAATGTTGGCGAAGATGTGGAGAAAGAGAAACCCTCTTACACTGTTGGTGGGAATGTAAGCTGGTACAGCCCCTCTGGAAAACAGTATGGAGGCTTCTCAAGATGTTAAAGATAGAGCTACCCTATGACCCACAATTGCACTATTAGCTATTTACTCCAAAGACACAGATGTATACATGCACACCAATGTTCATAGCAGCCATGTCAACAATAACCAAACTGTGGAAGGAGCCAAAATGCCCTTCAACACATAAGTTCAGATTTTAAATAACTCCGTGTTTAGAACAGGATCTGGCAAATAGGAAGAGACTACAAGCATTAGCTATTATCAGAATGCTCTAGAGCAATGGTAGCTGGAATGTGATACATGGATACACATGGTTCCCTAAAGTGCCATCAGCAGGTCAATAAGACAATATATTCTTAATAGTACTAAGGTATTATTTTTATATTATTTATGTAACCATTACTATAAGTCATTGTACTCTTCACTATTAGTACTGGCACTTGTGCTATTGTCATTGAATATTTTATCACCATGCAATCTGAGTTAAAAAAAAAAAAGTCAGTGTCACATGAGAATGACCTTTATGAAATATTAAAACTTAGTAATTTTATTAAATCTTAACTATTAGGAGCCTGGATGGCTTAGTCAGTTAAGTGTCTGCCTTTGGCTCAGGTTATGATTTGAGTCCCGCATAAACCTCCCTGCCCAGTGGGGAGTCTGCTTTTCCCTCTTCCTCTGCTGCTCCCCCCTGCTCATACTCTCTCTCTCTCTCTCTCTCAAATAAATAAATAAAGTCTTTTAAAAAATAAGTAAATCTCAACTTTTTAGTATATATCTTCTTATTATTCTGCATGATGCAAAGAGAAGAATACACAAAACACTTCTACACCCTGAAGTATGACAGTGTTGAGAAAAATCACACATGCAATTTTTTTGAGTTGTGAGTTAAACTACACACATTTTCCATGAAATACATTTTTAATTGAAAGACCAAATTACAGGGGCGCCTGGGTGGCTCAGTGGGTCAGGTCACGATCTCAGGGTCCTCGGATAGAGCCCCACATCGGGCTCTCTGCTCAGCAGGGAGCCTGCTTCCTCCTCTCTCTCTGCCTGCCTCTCTGCCTACTTGTGATCTCTGTCTGTCAAATAAATAAATAAAATCTTTTAAAAAAAAAAAAGAAAGACCAAATTACAGACAAGTTTTGGTTATTTAGATTTTAATATTAGACATTCATTTTTTCAAAAATGAGTGAAGTGAGCCTGTCACTTCAGGGGAAATAATCAGGTGTTTGTTGCCAATAGTAGCATTTGAAGTTTCACATGAAAATTAGAATTTTGGAAAATATATCCAGCATCCCAACCTTGAGAACTTCCAAATACAGAAAGACTTTTCTAATGAGGTTGGTAGTAATAGTAACAAATGTGGGGACTATTTGTCCCCAGACTTTGTATTCAGAAGGTCATTCACTACAGCCCATCAGGTAAGGAAGGTTTCCAAATGTCCTGCATAAGACCTGTCTGTTATTGAAACTAGAGCTTTACTTTTGTAACCCTACAGACAGGAATATCCCTTTCCTTTTCCAGTTACAGGTCCTATTGTCCAGAGTCCAAGTCCCAACTTTTCCTTGAAATATTCTTCCCTTTCTTATAGAGTTTAGAAATAAAAATATTCATAATATAATTAGAGTGCTTCCTCTGTGCCTCAAATCCTAATGCTATATGATATGGGTGACTTGAGGCAGAGAAAATTGTATTATTTCATCATCGATGGTGTGCATCCACAGTGTGGAAGCAATAATCTTTGGAGTTAGAAGATCAATTTCAAACTCTGCTTATGGTTAAGAAAACTTGGACAAGTCATATCAACTTTTTGTACTGGGTTTTCTCATGAGTAAAATGGGGATGATAATAATATCTATCTTACAGGGTCATTATACAATCAAATAAGAGAATGTCTGTTGAAAATGGCAAAGCTCCACAATCAACTCCAAAGTTGATTATTGATAATTACTGTTACTACCACTACTACTATGATTATTATTATTGCTATTGTTGCCTTTTTTATGTGTCTATGTATTTTCTTTATTCTTAAAAAGATTTTATTTATTTATTTATTTGAGAGAGAGAGAGAAAGAAAGAGTGGGGAGAAGTACAGAGGAGAAGGGAGAGGGACAAGCAGACATTGGGCTGAGCACAGACCCCCACTTGGGGCTCGATCTCATGACCGTAAGATCATGGCCTGAGCCAAAACCAAGTCAGAGGCTTAACTGAGTGAGCCATCCAGGCGCCCCTCATATGTGTATGTATTTTCATGCCCCTAATCAGGACATCAGGTTTTGAAAGGGAAGTGTTGAGTCATTCTTTACTTTTTAATTCCCCCTTGTTAACAAAAGATCTGAATATAAGAATGAATGTTTACAAAAAGAGAAGTTAGAAGGGTTGTGGTAACCCACAAATAAAGTTTTGTTTTGCTAAGAAAAATAATACGGAGGGGAAGATTAGCAATGTGAAGCTTAATTCTGCTTTTACTGAGGGATTGTCTCATAGTGACGAGGATAGTCTTACTGCCGAAAAATTTCGAACCACAAGCATTTTTAAGAAAAGATTCCAAGATAAATACTTTATAGCTCCTCAAGGGAGAATGAGGTTAAAATTCTGTAGGGAAGGAATGAACCAAAAGGGCAGAGACTTAAGGATGAATCAACATGCAAAATAAAACTAAAGTAGAAAATAAGATTGGCAAATTCTGGGAAGGTGGCTCAACCTCTTAGACAAAATAACTTATTACAGAGATGAAAGCTTAAGTCATCTATATAGTTAATTTTCTGATGTTCAATCAACTGAAGTGTTGGCAGCTTATATGATAAATTATGGTGCTACAAGGAAACCAATGTCAAATTAATAAACTTTTGGTGCTTCCAGAATTACAAGAAATGCTATTAAACTTTTAATAAGCACATGCTGACTTGAGTTTCTGCATACTGTAAGTAAAGTTAAGTTCTGAGCGAATGAGAATGTTCCAGGTTAGGAATAGCTGGTAGGAAGAGGATTGTAGCACTACACGTGTGCATTTATGAGCAAACAGCCTCATAAACAGAAGGATCAGTGATTATGATGAAATTAGGGGGCGACATAAGGGATCACGTCCTGACTGTCTTCTGCTCGCTGCTTTTCTCCAACCTTTATATCTGGACGTACTTAACCCCTACGTGCAGCTTCAGACTCTGGAACCAAATCAAGGGAAGCATAATGAACCCTAGTGAGTAGTTTGCAGGCTCAGCCTCAAATAAAAGATGTTACTAATCCCTCTCTGACTTTGAGCCTTACCTAGTTCTCACCTTCTGCCTCTTACATGATCAAAGAAAGTCCCTCCTTTGCTTTCTTTGTTCCTAAGCCCTGGTTAATTTGGCATCTGTTCAGTAACACACTACTTTTCACCACTTCTCTTTGTCACAAACGTCACTTGCTTTTTCTAAGTTAGGCCCTTTTTGCCTTCTACATGATATAGGAAAATAAACTTTTTTTAAAAAAGATTTTATTTATTTAATTGAGAGGGAGAGAGCAAGGGAGAGCACAAGTGAGGACAGGGGTTGGGCAGAGGGAGAAGCAGCCTCCCCACGGAGCAGGGAGCCCAATCTGGAGCTCCATCCCTGGACCACCTGGACCATGGGGCCTAACCAACTGAGCCACCCAGGTGCCCTAAATTTTCAAATCATAAACCAGATACATTGAAGAAGCACCTTAAGTATGATAAATTTAATTTTCTTCCCATTGAGGAAAGAATGGACTTTCCATAGTAACAAGTAAAAGAAAGTTAAGAGTAAAAGAAGTTAACAAGTAAAAGAAGGTTATGTATTGGTACTGAAGCACAAACCCCACAGACACGGGCTGTTTGCACTCGACCCATCCAGCAAGGGCAAACTTCATGATGATTTCACAGAAGCCGAAGCAGTAGAGCCAGCGTTTCAGGACTACGTTCCGAGCGGTTGGTGGAGAAAAGGATCTGAACAATGCATCACAACCACCTTTGGAAACACAATTTTTTAATTTTAGTCGTCAGTAAAGTTTTCTTGAGCTTCTATTATATGCCAGACAACATGCTAGCTATTAGGGGCTCATAGATGAAGGCGACTGCTTTCTGCCCTCAAGGACCTCACCGTCCTGGTAGATGAGGAGAGAGGTTGCAATACATTAAAAAAAAAAAAAAAAGATTGTGGTGAGAAGATTTGGGATTTGGTGACATTGAACCACTCTGAAGAGTCACCACAAGTAAAATTGTGTAATGTCAGTAATAATTAGGGTACAATTTTATTTGAAATTCCTTACTTTTTATCTCCTGAGGAGAAATCAAGAAACTGTGATGGGAGGCACAGTTTTTTTTTTTTTTAAGAGAGATAAATGATAACTAGTTTAAAACACTTGGAGTGGAGCAAGGGAAAAACAAATAGAATGCTCAGTGATATAAAATTAAAATCAACACTAAAAATGGCAATATGGTACAGCTTGAATAAACTAATAGTACGTGATTACAAGGAGACCTCATTTGAAGATGATTAGAGAAGACTTTGAAAGCAGTTTTTTTTTAAGATTTATTTCTTTGTTTCAGAGAGAGAAACAGAGCGAGCAGAGAGAGAGAGAATCTCAAGTAGACTCCGTGCTGAGTGCAGAGCCCAACATAGGGCTCAATCCGAGGAGCCTAAGATCATGACTTATGCTAAAAGTAAGAGTTGGATTCTTAACTGACTGAGCCACCCAGGCACCCGCTTTGAGAGTAGTTTTTAACCAGAACCTGAAGGTAATGATAGAAATTCTTACCCCATAGTTAACTAGGTAATGACTTGTCCCGAGGCCCAAAGACAAACATTAGAAAATCTGGTTGAAGGAGGACAATGAAATGTTGTTGGCCAAAGCAGAGGGTTCAAAATGCTAATTAACTGAATATGAGTTAGGGGTTGGGCTGGGAAAGATAATGGGTGACCTTGAATTAGAGACTCATGTGGACATATGTGGTTTCATTTGAATCTGTAAGATCATAAGAGTTTAGAATGAAGAATGTGCTGAAAGCAGAGGAATCTAGTGGTTCTGAGAGTCTGGGGAGCAGGAATTTGATCAACTGGCAGAGCAGAGATATTCATTCATTCATTCATTCATTCATTCATTCATTTACTCATTCATTAATCTAATGTTTACTGACAACTTACTATGTTCCAAGAACTGTTCTAAGCACTTGGATAAGCCCCGAAGCCTTATGAAACTTACATCCTAGAGGAAGAAGTCAGAAACAAACAGATAAACAAATAAACAAATGAAAATATTGCCTGATAATAATTGCAATGCAGACATTAAAGGGAATCATATGGATGAGAAACGGATTGTTCTTTTATATTTGGGGGTGGGGAAGGGCTGGAGGTAGGGGAGGGCTCTTTGAAGACGTGACATTTAAACAAAAACCTGAAGTCAAGAAGGAGTCACACGCACATACCCAGGGGTGTGTGGCTGGGATGAGCAGAGTCTGATGGAGCAATTCCCAGCAGACAGACTAAATCCAAAACCCTGGGAGGCCAATGTGGTCAAGAAGGAGTAGACAAGAAACAAATGGCTTAAGTAAGCAAGCTGGATAAGGGACAATGAGGATCTTATGAGGAAGGATCTCAGGAACTTAAACCACAATTCTGAGGTATATAGTAGTCGGGAGCTAGATCAAAGAGGAGGGGTCCAATGGCTGGGTGTGGGCACACATGTGATTCAGTCATGGATAAACTGAGCAATGTTAGAATTCAGTACAGTTGGGGCACCTGGGTGGCTCAGTCAGTTAAGTGTCTGACTCTTGATTTTGGCTCATGTCATGTTCTCAGGGTCCTAGGATGGAGCCCAGCTTGGGGCTCTGTGCTCAGCATGGCATCTGCTTTTCCCTCTCCCTTTGCTCCTCCCCACACTCATGTTCTCTCTCTCTCTCTCTCTCTCTCTTAAATAAATAAATTAAATTAAATTAAAAAAGAAACAAAGAAAAAAAACAAAGAATTCAGGACAGTTTGTCATAAGTAAGGAACCAGAAATTAGCTTGGATTAGTGTGTTTTCTGGTGTAGGACTTCACAATAATAATAACCACAATAATTTTTCTAGTGATCTACCACCTACCTGTGACAGTCTTATTTCCTCTTTGCCTTCATAACTTTTACTCATCTTTGCTTGTTGGTTGAAATCAGGTGTCCCATCATCCTTGACTCAACTCCCAAGTCTTGGTAGGGTTGAGGAGTCCTTACTCAGGGATCCCTGAGTACACTATTGCTGTTGCCATAAGTTACAGTCCTTTATGTTTATATTTTTATTTCTGCTACTGTGTGAAGGTTTTTCAGGGTCAGCAATTGTATCTTATTCTTCTTCATATCCCAAGTTGCTAATATAGTGTCTGGCACCAGGATGTGTTCAATATACATTTTTTTATTGACTAAATGAATGAAAGAATGAATAGATCACAGCTTATTCAAATCCTTTGTGAAATTAGGCAGGGCAAATGTATAAAATAAGAGTAAAGTGCATGGGGCGCCTGGGTGGCTCTGTGGGTTAAAGCCTCTGCCTTCTGCTCAGGTAATGATCCCAGGGTCTTGAGATCGAGCCCCGCATCAGGCTCTCTGCTTAGCAGGGAGTCTGCTTCCCTTCCTCTCTCTGCCTGCCTCTCTGCCTACTTGTGATCTCTGTCTGTCAAATAAATAAATAAAATCTTCAAAAAAAAAAAAAGAGTAAAGTGCATGGCTATGTCTGATATATGCCAGGTTCTTTACTTAAACCATGTCTGTTAATTCTCCCAACAAGTCAATGTGGTGGGAAGTAAAATCATCTATCCTTTAGAGACAAGTAAACTGCAGTTCAGAATCCATAAAGATCAGCAACAAAGTGGTAAACCTAGTGATGGACAAGGCTGGGAAATGACGCTGGGTTCTTTCCAGTTTGCCTAGAATCACAGCATGGATGGTGTTGAACTCAGATATGTATGCAAGAAGGAAAATTTCCTGCCAGGGAGCACACAGCTCCTGATTGCCGTAAACTTCTTTGACTTACTAGGGCGATGGAGAATCATTTAAGTTTCTGAGTGATAGGATAAAATGTATTATGCTATGATGGACATGACCTTTGGGATAATTATTCTCACTGCTCTGGCTACTCTGTACAGGCTGAATTACAGAGAGACATGTTAGGGGTTAATCATAGTCCACCAGCTGTGGAGCTGTGAAGAATTACAGTTGTGTGTATCCCTGGAACTAGAAAAGAAAGAAAAAAATAATTTAGGGTATATTGAGGAGGAAAAAAGAAGGCAGAACTAAAAAAGTCTCATGGGATGTGAGATAACAAGGAGAGAGTTCATTCAGCTGTAACTAGGGTTTCAAGTTCCTAGATCCTAAGGGCATCCAGGAGTTTGGGATGGCACCTAATTTAAGACATATGCTAAATGCTGCTTAAAATTCATTACATTTTTTAGATACCCTAATGGTCCACTAAAAAAATCATGGAGTGGGTGAATGCAAATCTGTGTGCCATTCATGTCTTAGTTCCTCATCTAGAAACTAGTAAGAGTTTTCTTAGATGATTTTCAGGGTCAATGACTTCAATTGGAGCAGTTTCTTTCCTTTAGATGCCCCTCCCTTTCCTTCCCTCTTCTTATTTCAAAATGATAGCCCTGAAAGTAATCATTATCTAGATGAACAAATATGTTTAAAGCAAGTATATAATTAGAAATCTGTCCCAAGTTTTGTACACACAAAGTGCATTTTTTGGTTTGCCAGTCCTGGAAATGTTTGTGATGGCTTCTTGGCGTTTAGTAAGCATTGCTTAGAATAACCACCTGCTTTCTTTCTTTCCTTTTTTAATTGCTTGGGATGGAGCTGTTTTCTATCATGGATTTTTCCATTTGATAAAACTTTTCTTCTGTTTACCTTACTATCAATCATTTCACTGTAGCACACCCCAGAAATGGTTATGAAACCCTGCTGTCATCAGTCTTCTAGTTAAAGTATGTTGCAGAGTCTTAAACATTCATTCTAGAATCTCAATATGGGCAGTAGCGGCATACCAGTTTGTGTTAATCATGCCCTAGAATTCACTGTACCTTACTTAAAAAAAAAAAAAAAACTTCAACCAGAATTTCAGAAGCATGATTCAGTAGCACAAAGGAGAAACACTGTAGGAAAAACACATTATTATCACCATATATTAAATCCAGAGCAGTGGGGGCCTTGGAAATTGGAATATTGATTTGTAAACTGTCTTTTGAAATAATTGAGATGTGTCGTTGAAACTAATAGCCAGAATAAAAAAAAGTAGCAAAAGAACTTAGAAGGTAAAGCAGAGGGAATTCATTAATTTGAAAATATTTATCAAGTACCAGTTATTAAGATATGGAAGCATCATGTTAGACATTATGCTATAGCGGAACACAAAACAGATAGTCCCTGCCCTTCCAGAGCTTACAGCATAGAGTGCAAAGCTATAGGGAATGTAGGTATTGCATAAATGATTAGAAGTTTTAAGATGGAGAACTGCAAGGGAAACAGAAAGAAAAGGAACTTGACTTTGGACAGAGGAAGGGGAAATATAGTTGGTCTTTTAGGAAAAAGTAATCTTTAAGTTGAAAATTGAAGGTTATGTAGGTGTTAGCTAGCAAGGCAGAAATGTTGGGAAAGAAATGGGATGGGATAAGTGTGAAGGTAATTAGACAGGAGCTGAGATATTCTTGGAATTGAAAGAAGTCCATTTCTTCTTTCAGGAACAGAGGAGACTTAATCAAGATATTTTGAGGCCAATTCAAAGAGAATGGGTGCATCTCAAAGGAAGAAGGGAGCCATGGAAGGGAAGTGACAAAGGATTGATCATGTTAACTGCTGTTGAAAGGGAAGAGTGAGAGTAGGAGATGTATATGTGTGTACATGTAGCCTCACAGAAAATAATGTCTACTTGCCCTAAATTGAGGCAGTAAGGACATGCTATTTGGGAGATTGCATTAACTGAAGAGGGAGCAAGGAGAAGTTTAGGATCATGGTTTATCACATCATTAGGCAGCCTGGTGAAGTTTTCTTCCTTGATGACAACCCTTGCTATGAGATGACAAACATTTGTACAGCTGGAACGGCTTCAAGAGCAAGCTTCTCTAACCTTTCTGGAAAATCATGATTCCTAAACTTGAATATCAGGGATCAGGAAATCACTCCACTCTCTCCTTAAAACAAAAACAAAAATAAAACCCCAACAAACCTAATAACTTAAATAAAAATTTGGAATGACATTTTAACATCATAATTTAAGAAGAATATAATTTCTCAGTAAATGTAAGCTTTCTAATTCCCCCATAAGGACAGAAACACTTTTGTGCATACAATTTTCCTTATTTTTCTAGTTTGTCCATGAAGCTATAACATTTTGTCACATCCACAATTCAGTTCCAGAGACTGAATTCTGTAAACCTTAGCTCTACCTATCACAGAGACAGGACAAAAACTGGTACTGTATTTACCCTTGAACTAATTACATCTGAGGTCATTTAAGAGTTGAAATACACTTTAATTCCACAATTGTGCCTTTTAGGATGGACCAGAAGAAGGCTTAAGCTCTCTTACTGACAAAGCATGATTATTTGCTTATTCATTGAAGGTGGACAAATGTTTCTCAGAATATTCCTTCTGCTTGACGGCTACTAGCTTTGTAAATATACCCTTGGAAGAAAAAACCCAATTCTGATGAGTCATCCTAGTTTCATATAAGGATGCTGAAAAGTAACCTCAGAATAGGAATAGAAACCAAAAACCTATTTTGAGACTTCCCTGATTTGAGGCAATTTTTAAAGGAAGATATACATGAAATAAATTCACTGCATATATATTAATTCAAATTGAAAACATTTAGAAAGGGATTCCTGGGTGGCTCAGTTGCTTAACCGACTGCCTTTGGCTCAGGTCCTGATCCCAGGATCCTAGGAGGGAGCACCACATCCAGCTCTCTGCTCAGCGGGGAGACTGCTTCTCTCTCTCTCTCTCTGCTCCTCTCCCCACTTGTACTCTCTCTCTCTCAAATAAATAAAATCTTTTTTTAAAAAAGATTTTTCTTTTTTTTAAAAAAAATTATCTATTTATTTATTTGGGGGGTGGGACACAAACGGGGATTGGGAGAGGGAGAAGCAGGCTTCCGGCTGAGAAGGAAGCCTGATGTGGGGCTCGATCCCAAGACCCTGGGGTCGTGACCTGAGTCAAAGGCAGACGCTTAAGTGACTGAGCCACCCAGGTGCCCCACAAATAAATAAAATCTTTGAAAAAAAAGAAAATATTTAGAAAATAAAGATACAGTGAACATCTCTGAAAATGTTTCGTATCATAAACATTATGTTTTTAGTTCTATAATTAGGAGAGTGAAGGGACAGGGCCATGAGAAACCCTGATGAGTAATGACTTCTTTTTCATTTTATTCTGAAGTATAATAGGTTTCAGGGTGGAATAGAGCTTTATTAAGAGAAAAATATAATTTCGATCTGTATATAGAGAAGACGTGAGAGAGTTTGTGAGTATAGTCTTAACCTGAAGAGGAGTAACACTAGCACACCTACTGGCATACCAAGAAGAGCTTTTCCAAAATAAACAAAGGGGAATCCATGCAATTAAAAGCTGTACAACAAAAGAAACAATTAACAAAATGAAAAGACCACTAATGGAATGAGAAATTATTTGCAAATCACATATCTGCTAAGGGCTTAATATCCAAAATATATAAAGAATTCATATAACTCAATAGCAAAAAAAAAAAAAATCTAATTAAAAAATGGACCAAGGACCTGAATAGACAAAGAAGGCATGAAAATGACCAATAGGTAGATGAAAAGTGATGAGCATTACTAGTCATTAGAGAAATGTAAGTCAAAACGACAATGAGATGTCACCTCACATCTGTTAGAATGACTGTCTTCAGAGAAATAAGCAATAACACATGTGAGCGAGAATGTGGAGGAAAGAGAGCTCTTGTGCGCAGTTAGTGGGATTATAAAGTGGTGCAGCCACTATGGAAAAAGTATGGAAGTTCCTGAAAAGAATTAAAAATAGAACTATCAGATAATCCAGTAAATTCTAATTCTGGGTATTTATCTGAAGGAAACAGAAATACCACATCAAACAGATATCTGCGTTTCCATGTGTGTAGCAACATAATTCACAGTAGTCAAGACATAGGAACAGCCTAAGTTGTCTATCAACAGATAAATGGATAAACGAGTTGTGAGTCATATATATACAATGGAATATGGTTCAGTTATAAAAAAGGAAATGCTGCCATTTGTGACAATGTGGATGGAACTTGGGAGCATCATGCTAAGTGAAATAAGTCAGAGAAAGATAAATAATTTATTTCCTCACTTATATGTGAAATCAAATCAAATCAAGCCCCCAAACTCATAGAAAAAGAGATCAAATTTGTGCTTATTACAGGTAGGGGGTGGAGGGTGGGCGGAATTGGATGAAAGGGGTGAAAAGGTACAAAATTCCAGCTATAAGATAAATAGTACTGGGGACAGAACGTACAACATGATGACTCTAGTTAACATAGAAAATCTAAATAAAATCTTCAAAAAAATGAAATAAAATTAGGGACTTTGCACCTTCTACATAGTATGTAATATATTCTACTATGTAGTAATACATAAGTGATACATGGAGATACATATTAAGTATTTAAGAATAGTTATTAACATTTAACCTTCAAATTACCATTTATTTCAAGAATTAATACATGAAAAAGAAAACTAGTCTTAAAGATTTTATTTATTTATTTATTTATTTATTTATGCAAGATTGAGAGAGCAAGCAAGAGCAGGGGGAGGGACAGAGGGAGAAGGGGACTCCTTGCCGAGCAGGGAGCCCAATGTGGGACTTGATCCCAGGACCCTAAAGGCAAATGCTTAACCAACTGAGCCACCCAGACATCCAAAATTCCTTAATTTTAAATGGATTTTCTGAATTAGCAATCTTTTTTCCATGCATTTAGCAACTTTTTAAGAAATTGAAGTATAGTTGTCACACAATGTTGCATTAGTTTCAGGTGTACGACATAGTGATACAAAACTCTGCATGTTATGCTGTGCTCACCATGACTGTAACTACCACCTGTCACTATACAACACTATTACAGGACCACTGACAACATTGCCAGTGCTGTACCTTTTATCCTATGACTTAGTCATTCCATAACTGGAAGCCCATACCTCCCATTCCTTTTCAACCATTTTGCCCATTTCCCCATCACTCTCCCCGCTGGCAATACCAATTTGTTCTCTATATTTATGGGTCTGTTTCTAGGTTTTGTTGTTGTTTATTTACTTACTTTAGTTTTCAGACTTCACATATAAATGAAATCATATTTGTCTTTTTCTGACTACTCTCACTTAACATAATGCCCTCTAGGTCCATCTGTGTTATCAAAAATGTCAAGATCCCATTCTTTTTTGTGACTGAGTAATATTCCATTGTATAGATTTATCCCATCTTCTTTATCCTTTCATCTATTGATGGACCCTTGGGTTTTTTCCATATCTTATCTATTGTAAATAATGCTGCAATAAACATAGGGGTATATATCTCTTTTTAAGTTAGTGTTTTAATTTTCTTTGGATAAATACCCAGTAACAGAATTACTAGATTGTATGGATTATCAGTCTTCTACAAATTATCTTCTACCATATAGTGGGGTATCCATTCCCTGAAAGTCTTGCCACCTGCTCTTCATCTGAGGGATGGGGATTACCAATACTCTCAAACACTCTAAAAACAGAGTAAAATTGTAGAGTAAAAATACTCTAAAAACAAATCACTTGGATCCTTTCTACCTTGCCTCCATGTTTGCTTTCTCTCGTAATCCCCTATAAGAATTTGGGCTTTGCAGGGGCACCTGGGTCACTCAGTCAGTTGAATTTTGACTCTCTAACTCTGAATTTTGAATCACTGACTCTTGATTTTGGCTTGGGCCATGATCTCAGGATTGTGGGATTGAGCCCTGCATCTGGCTCCGCACTTAGCATGGAGTCTACTTGTCTCTTTCCCTTTGCTCCTCCCCCCATTTCTCTCTCCCTCTCTTAAATAAATTAAATCTTAAAAAAAAAAAAAAAAAAAAAAAAAAACTTTAAATCTTAAAAAAAAAAAATGAATTCGGTTTTTGCCAAATATAATTGGGAGGGGAGATGAAGGGAAGTAAGGAGTTGAGGCTAGTGATCTTCTCCATGCTTTGTACTGGCTGCTTTAGTAGTCTTACAACTTAAAAAATTCTTTGTCAATGGAACACAAAGTCATGATTTGAAATGGAGAAGGAAAAAATACCCACAGCCAGGAGAACTAAATATAGTAAGATGATGTGTGCATTTTCAAAATGTTTAATGATAAGCTTGTTACCCATCTAATATGAATTTTTAAAAAAAACAATAATTTAGCAAGAAAGAAAACAAAGCATGTGTATATAAAAACTCCAAACTTTCTCATTTCCTATTTACTTGGGAGCTTTTTCTTTGGCTCAATTAATTTATCTGTGAGTAGGCCATGGGAAATGGCTTAAAAAGATATACATATTTTGAGGTCAAAGGTTTGGTTTAAACTCTGACCTTGTTCAGTCTTGGGTAAATCACTCACTCTCTGAAAGTCCGTGGTGTTCTATTCTTCCATTGGAATGATAATGAGGTAGGCTGGGGCAATGCTGTTGGGACCCCAGTTCATCCCAGAGGTCACCAGCAGCTCCCATAGGCTGGGAAGACTTTCTTCCTTAAACACTCATGTCTGCCTGAGGACTTAGAAGCAAAAGACACGTTTTGTAATCCCAAATTACCTTGTTTCCTAAATCGTTGCTCACAACTTTCAGGTGGCAAAACTGATTCCAACTAAGAATAACTGACTTGTTCAGATGTAAATTCACGAGGTAAGCAGCAACTTGAAGATTAACTCTTAAATCTCAATGTGACATTATTCAATACATACTACGTATAAAACATTAAGTCTCTGATTTTGAGTTGAGTCTCTGTACCATCAATCTTATACAGATGATCTTCGCTACCGTGTGGTGTGGTCTGGTTTATTTTATTCATGCAGCTGACTTCTGTCAAATTTTTTCAACCCTCCACTTCCATCCTTTCTATCCTGATGGGTCTCCTCTTCCTCAGGCAGTAGGACACCACATCTTCTTGACACAGTAATCACTTTGGCTTCCCTCTCCTTGCATCACCATCTCTGCTCTTCGGTCTATCCTGCTGTATTCCAGAATACTAGTTTAACAGTGTCATTCCACTGCTAAGATCCAAAAAAAAAAAAAAAAAAACAAACCAAAAAAACCAAAAACCAACATCCATCTATGACAAAGAATCAACTACCAAAATTAAAACAAAACAGGGCAACTAACCACTACCATCTTGGATTCCTGGGAAGTTTCTTATTCACTACACAGAAATGTCCAAATTTCTCCATTACTAATGAATTTTTAAAGCTTGAACCCCCAATGTACATTTCTAAGTTTACCTCCCACTGCTCTCTCCAAAAACTCATCTAGAATTGCCTTTGTACTTCCTACCAACCATGAATGCTGGCCTTTACCATTTCTCCTTAAATTAATAACTATCCATCAAATTCCAACCCTAATTTCATGGCCCAATTTGAATTTTCAGATTTAATTTAGTGCTCCCTTGTCTCTATTTCCTCCTTCTAACACCTTTTGTTCAAGACATTTTCAGTTATATGTATATTTCATATTTCATACATCAATACAGTTTTCTGAGCTTGTACATTTCTCCTATACCTAGTTTCATGGCTGATTGGCTTATTTTCATCTTTCAAATCTCAGCTGACATGTATCCTCAGAGAGGCCTTTCCTGGACACGTTGAATTTTTTTTTTTAAGCCATTATCCTTTTTGTTTTGTTCTTTGCCCCTCCTGTCTACTGGGATATAAGCTCCATGAAAATATGAACCTTGTCTATCCAGTTTGTTTTCTCTCTAGTCCCTAACAATATGCTAGGCACATGGTAAATAGGCAAGACTGCAGGGGAATGGCTATGTAAGCCCTTGGTAAAGTTAGTTTATGTTTTCAGGTCTTCCCAGGAGTCAGTCTTACCAAAAAAGCAACTGATAAGTTTCTTTCTTTCAAGGAATGAAGTGGGTTGACCAATGGGTTTATCAGTAGTAAGCTGTGCTTAATACCAAATAAATTATGGATTTCTTGAAAAAGATTTTATTTATTCATTTATTTGTCAGAGAGAGAGAGAGAGCACGCACCAGAAGGCAGAGTCGGAGAGAGAAGCAGGCTCCCCACCAAGCAAGGAGCCCGATGTAGGACTCAATCCCAAAACCCTGGGATCATGACCTGAGCCGAAGACAACAGCCCAACCAACTGAGCCACCCAGGCGTTCCTAAATTATAGATTTTTAAAAGGATTTTCCAGTATAGATATTTAAAAATCATTGTAAGTGAGTGATAAAATGAATGAATCTTATTACTGGGTGAATGGATGGTATTTATGAAATATATATTATATCCAAAGAGAATGCTGTGTAAGGGTTGGTAGAACATTCCAAAACAAATGACCATATATATAACTTAAACCATGAATTTATTACAAATATCAGAATGATTGTTAAGGAAAATAGAAATATCTAGAGAACCAAATGAAAGGGAAATTGTTTTTTTAGAACTACTATTTAGAGTAAAATAGTTATACCCTTTTCTTTATTCCTATTTTAGTAATAAAATATTATTTGATATTGTAGTGTTTTCTTTCATGGTAGCAAATTATAAACAAGAATGGACATACAGTTGGTTAGGATAATAGTCTTTTTTTTTTAAATTCAGTTTTTGGACTGGTCTGCTATTTTCAGTACAGTAAAAATATCTCAGTAGGATATTAATTAAGAAATATTTGGGGCACTTGGGTGACTCAGTTAGTTAAGCCTCTGCCTTCAGCTCAGGTCATGATCCTAGAGTCCTGGGATTGAGTCCCATGTCAGGCTCCTTGCTCAGCGGGGAGGCTGCTTCTCCCTCTACTTGGTGCTCTCCCTGCTTGTGCTCTCTCTCTCTTTCTCTCTGTCAAATAAATAAATAAATAAAGCTTTTAAAAAAAATTAATTTTGTTTGTGTCCGCAATGTTTTTTTAATGGTCCTATCGCTATAAATAAAATAGTTGGATCATATTGCTAATTTGGAATGGACTTGATTACGATGAGTGTTTTTTTCTTTTGTAGCAGTTTTTGGAATTTTGTTATAGTTGTGAATTATCTTAAATTTCCCTCCACCCTCAAAAACAGATTTGGGGCAAACTGAGATTAAAGGCTGTATGACATGTTATGAAGATGTTTAGTCACTGATTTTATAGACATAAATACAGAAATGTTGTTACTATCTTGGTCCTGTTACGAAAACACTACTGACATGTATCAGAGCTCAGTTACTTGAAGAACTCTGGACATTCACTTAGCAGTAATTCTTCCTACTCAGGATTACCTTCAAAGCAAAGGACATGGGCTTAGATTCTATCATGGGCATCAGCACATCGAAATTCTAAGATACAAATATTTAAAAAATTCTGTCAGGTGCTGGCAAGTTGGTTTCTGAGCTGTGTAATTGGGCTGGTGCC
Organism: Lontra canadensis; assembly: GCF_010015895.1. NCBI lineage: Eukaryota > Metazoa > Chordata > Mammalia > Carnivora > Mustelidae > Lontra > Lontra canadensis. The sequence goes on along the minus strand of NW_022631018.1, from coordinate 1,643,147 downwards.
CATTCTGACAGAATCGCTAAAACTAGACATGCACTTGCTTTACCAAATTTAGAGGGATCTTGGAGAGCAGAAAACAACTTGCTAAATTATTTCCACCATTAGATAAAATGAATTAACACAACACAGCTTTGTCAGAAGTTCCCGAACGTGGTTTATCTATAGTCAAAATGTTCTATTGTATATTAAGTCATATTAATTGTTGACTGTTTGACCCATTCCATTTATACAATATAAATTTACAATTTGTGGTAAGATCTGAAGGGATCCTGATTTGATTTTCACTTCTACTTTGTCTACAAAAGAAAAAGAAGTATTTTAAGGTATAGGAATATAAGTCGATAGGCAGTGGAGAAAACTGTGTGGTGTGAGTCTGACAGTAAAATGGTCTGACTTATAGGAAAGTTTTTCTGGGAATGAAGTCTAGGATGCCTTTTTTTTTTTTAAAGATTTTATTTATTTATTTGATAGAGAGAGAGAGAGAGAGAGAGAGGGAACACAAGCAGGGAGAGTAGGAGTGGGAGAATCAGGCGCCCTGCTGAGCAGGGAGCCTGAAGTGGGGCTCGATCCCAGCATCCTGGGATCATGACCTGAGCTGAAGGCAGATGCTTAATGACTGAGCCACCCAGGTGCCCCTAAAATATAGCTCTTATTGTTCATAAATACTTTCTAGATCTGTGCTTTCATAATAACATTTAATTTTTAAATGCATTATAAATATATCTTTTTAAAAAGACTTTATTTATTTATTATTTATTTGACGAGAGAGAGTGTGTGTGAGTGGAGGAGAGGATCAGAGAGAGAGAATCTCAAGCAGATTCCCCAGAGAGCATGGAGCCCTACACCCAGCTCAATCTCATGACTCTGAAATCGTGACCTGAGTCTAAACCATGAATCCAGTGTTCAACCGACTGAGCCACCCAGTTGCCCCTCATTTTAAATATATCTTAATTAGAGTTCATTCCATCCCTAATCTCTGATTTGCTTCATATTAACAGGAATTTTACCAGCGTGGAGACGGAGAGTAAAAGAACTAAACTCTCTCTTCTTTAATAATGATGAAAACAGCAGCTGCAAGTAGAATGTTATCTGGATGTCAGGTTTAAGATATCTCTGAATCTGGGATGCCTGGGTAGCTCAGTCGGTTAAGCTGCTGCCTTCGGCTCAGGTCATGATCCCAGCATCCTGGGATCGGGCTCTTTGCTCAGCAGGGAGCTTGCTTCTCTCTCCGCCTCTGCCTGCTTGTGCATTCTTTCTCTCTCTCTCTCTCTGACAAATAAATAAATAAAATCTTTTTTTTTTAAAAAGTTATTTCTGAATCCACCATCATAGATAACAAATGCAACAAACATCCTTTGAGCTCCTAGTTTAATATGGACGTCAGGAGTGGGGGAGAGGGCTGACGAGAATGAAGAAGGCTTGTTTCCTGTCATCATAGAACATAAAACATTTTTTTCTTTTACAGCCAAGTATAATACAAATTGATTAGTGCTCATATGAATGTTCTTTCTCAAGTGGAAAGATTATTTATGCTGGAAAACGTAGTGGGTAGAAAAATTTTCCAGACAAAGTGGTAATTGAGTTAAGCCTTTCAGGATGAAGATTATTTCAGTGGAATTCAAGGGAAAGGTGCGCAAGGAGAATGAGTTTTTGTATGAAGAGAAAGGTGTGGGTCAACCAGTGGGGTGCCAAAAAAATTCACAGGCAAAAATAACTTTGATTTGCTTTGATTCGGGTGTCTTACTAATTTGATTTTTATTAATACTTCAAGAGAGGAATGACTGGAGGCAACTGGGTGGTTCAGTCAGTCAAGCATCCAACTCCTGATTTTGGCTCAGGTTGTGATCTCAGGGGGTGTGGGATGGAGCCCCACATCAGGCTCCACACTCAGTGCAGAGTCTGCTTCAGAGTCCCTCCCTCTCCCTCTGCTCCTTCCCCACTCATGTGTGCACGCTCTCTCTAAATAAATAAATTATATTATATTATTATAAATATAAGATACTATTATAAATTATACTATAATTTATATAATATATAACATATTAATATAAAATATATACTATATATTATATATATTATATATTATATTATTATAAATAAATAAATCAATAAAATCTTTTAAAAAAGAGAGAATTCTTATACAGATAAATAGTAAGGATACCAACTTAGTGTTTTACTATAAATATAGTCACAATATGGACCAGAATACTCAAGCATAGCAGTGCACAAGAGGGGTGTGTTTATTATCAGCAAATCAGTTACTGGTGGACATTTAGGCTCTTCTCTGTGTCTGTCTGCAATCTGGATTAGATTTTCCTATTCAACTCTCTTAGTGTTCTAAGAGAGTATCACTTAGCATACCAGCGAATCATTTTCAGTGAATGTATGGATTTTACTACAACATTCCTCATGCCCAAGCTCACAGCAGGCAAATCACTTTCATGCATTTAGAGTACAGGATAAGTGAAGTAGAAGTTGTAAAAAGAGAATGGAAAGCAACTTCATATAAAGGAAGAAAAATCAATCATAAGAAGATCAAGGTTTTGTTGTTTTTTTTTTTTTTAAGATTTTATTTATTTGAGAGAGAGAGAGAATGACAAGTAGGGGGAGGGCAAAGGGTGAGGGAAAAGCAGATTCCCTGCTGAACAGGGAGCCTGACAAGGGGCTCAATCCCAGGACCCTGGGATTATAGCCTGAGCCCAAGGCAGACACTTAACAGGCTGAGTCACCCAGGCACCTAACATCAAGTTCTTCTTTTCCATTTTTTGAGCCACACGTTTTGACAAGTAGGTACTTCCTTGTTAACTTTTTTCTTTTTTTAAATATTTTATTTATTTATCTGATTGAGAGAGACAGTGAGAGAGGGAGCACAAGCAGGGGGAGTGGGAGAGGAAGAAGCAGACTCCCTGAGCAGGGAGCCCAATGCAGGACTCCATCCCAGGACCCTGGGATCATGACCCTGAAATCGTGTCCTGAGCTGAGGGCAGACACTTAACCACTGAGCCCCCCAGGTGCCCCTACTTCCTTGTTAATTAATTCAGCTAGTTTTAGGACTGTTCCATTTGCTTACTTATCCAATGCTAATTATTATTAGGGCTTATTTGTTCTCAGTCTAAAATGTTAAGATGTTGATTAGTAACAAACGGTATGAGACTCGATGACTAGTAATTATGCAAAAGAAGGGACTGGATTTAAAGAGGCTGTTACCATACCGCTCAGTTTCAGAGGGATTTCACATGTAATCCTCCTAAATGACTTTCACTGATCACAAGCCCAGGGAAGAGGAGTCTTCAGATCTAATTGGTCATATAGTCTGAGGCAGGCTATGAATTGCTCTGTCTCTCTTACCAAAGGTGCAAGCAAAGGTCCCTGGAGCTAATACTGGATATCATTTTGGAGAAAATACGACAAAGTAAAGATAGTAAATCTGAGCTTGCACCATCCATTTAGGGGTCTGTGCGAATAGTGAAATCATAGGTCGAGAGCCAAACTGGAGGTAGGCATGGAGGCCACAGAATGGGACAATGGGAGGTGGTTCTAGTCAGTTACAGAGAGGGTGAGACATACTTGAAGAAGCTTTTATTCACTACAAGTATGGAGATAAGTCAGTCTCATTTATAAGTGGAAAAAGGCAAACATCTCCCCATGTGTTTTAACCCTAGCCATAGCACAGACTGAATATTTCTTTAAAAGCCTTTAATCAAAACATTTTTCTGTTTTTAACATGTGACATTTTAGAAATCCTCCCTCTCCAAATATTGAAAGCTATTATTTTTCATTATCAAACTGACTCGAACACTAGGAAGCTAATGAAAAGAGTCTTTCTTGCCAGAGTCTTAGGAGGAACATGCCTGTAAAACATATCTTTCACTGGTTGTGTCTGGGGAAGGGGCCAAAAATAGCAGTGTGCTCTTTGCTTCCCTATTGAACACACCCCACCTTTCAAGAAATTCGGGGTCTTCTTTGAAAACCAAAAGATCTGGATCCCATGAGACACTACAGGCCTTTTTTTTTTTTTTTTTTTTTTTTTTTTTAGGAAGGAGAGATTTATAATAAGCCAGGTTGAATTTATGGGGGGAAAAAAAAGGAGTTGATTCTTGGGCAACAGAAAGCAGACAACCCATCAGACTTAATGATGGAGTCTGCAGAAAATACTTTCTTTGATAGTGTTATAAAAGAGCTAGGAGAATACCCCCAGCATCTAATTAAACGCAAAATTCTAAGATTCCGTGTTTGAAAACAAGCTATCCTGGAAGAATACATCAATCTTGAAAGACACTGATCCATTCCTGTGGCATTTGGATACATTTAGACTGTACACCTTTACTACAGTGATATGGGGTGTTTGAATTTGGATTGCCAACTTGTAATTCGATGTGATTTGATCTCTCCTTCTCTATCTCAGAATATGCATTACAGCCGCTGTTGGTATGCTTTTAATCTTAAATTTACAAACAATGGGTTATCAGGTGTTCTGAGTTTGGGGAGGAAATATTTGAAGAGATTAGATTTTTTTTTTTAAGCGCTCTTATATCAGTCATCTTCAGAATGTACAGATTTTCTATTTTGGGCTTGTTATAAACTTTGCTTTTTTTAAAGAAGGCAAAAATGCTCTAGGTTATTCAACTTTTCTATTTTATTCTTGTGGGGGAAGGAAAGAGGAAGAAGCAGTGACGGCTTAAGGACAAGACGTGCTACCACACACAGACAGCTCCAGGAGTATCCATGTGATTTACACCAGTTAATATACAGATCATTTTAGGCACGTTTTGTGACTTCAGGCTGATAAGTAAACATTTACATTTAAGATATCCGCTTCTTCTTGAATACTGCTTTCCCTCGCTTCCTCTTTCATTCCACCTTAAAAACAGCTGCAAAGTCTAAAGGAAACCAGCCCACATTTTAGCCCCGCCTAGCAAGGGTTAGACTTGAACTTCTCTGTAGTCCCAGCTGAAAAAAGGATCCCGACTGAAAGCTAGAGGCAAAAAGGAGCCAGAAGAATTTCATGTAACTCTGGGAACAGTAAGCAATATATTTACTCTTGCCCCACTGCACTCCCTTCCCCCCCCCCCCACCCCCATCCTCCTGAGCTGTTTTAAGTTTGTATCTTACTTGGCAGGGAGAAGGGACGGAGGCACACCTGGGATTCTCTGCTTGACCAAGTCTGCGTCTCCTCTGCCTTTTGGGAACGAGACACAGGTCAGGGAGTCTAATGTCTTTCTAACAAATGCCAGCTTCCTTTCCGGGGTCTGACGGTGCAGGGGAGTGGGACGATCAGGGGTGTCCCTAACTTAGAGCCCCGAAAGAAAGCGAGCGTTGCCCGGTGAGCTGGTTCCCTTGAGAGCTCCACGTGATGCCACCCCGCGGTGACCCATCCCAGACTTGAGCAGCGTGCTGTTTGTCAGCCCTTGTGCCTTGTTAGCGGTGGAGTTTGTGGGTTCCGTGACGGTTTAATCTAAAAAAAAAAAAGAAAGAAAGAAAAATAGTGGTTAACGATGACTTAAGCAAAACATTCCTGGATGTTTCATACGCTGCGGTGCTGGGCGAAAAGAGAGACAATGTTGAAAAGAGACTTGTACACCCCCTGGTGTGCCGATTCGCCTTGCCCTCAGTTGTTTGACGCGCTGGGAGGACAGAGCTCCCGACTAGATGCTGAGAAAGACGTGAGCCAATAATAAAGTTAAGTTTTGAGTGGGAATGCTATTTTGGTCATTTCGTTTTAGAAAAAGAAGTTTAAAAGGGCATTTGGATTTGGAATAAGAGTGGCTTAACATATCTGAAGTTCCTACAACTTATAGTCAAGGTAGCGTTAAAAAGAATGATTTTTCATCTCAAAAGCTAGAACAAGACATGCTCTTCACAGTGGTTGATGACGTAAGCATTTATTCAGCTAAGGCAATTGAAGAGTATACTAGAAGCATCTTATTTGGATGGGTATCAATTCTCATTTACGATATTTGCATATATAACCTTTGAGTTCAAGGAGAGTTTGTATTGTGTTTCGTTTCTATTTGTTGCAGAAATTTGGAATTGTAACTCAAGAGATATTTTCAGGGAATAGTAGTGAAACAAACCCTGTTAAGGATTTTTAAATTTTACTCCAGAGGTCCCTAAACCTTGACAATCCAGTTTGATGTTGGCATAAGAAAAAAGTATTTGCTTCTGTCATTGAGCTGAGGAAGAGTTAAATTTTAAATTAAGCAACAATTGTGAAATGCACAGAGAAGTGTGTATTCTGCATTTGTCCAAAGCAGCTTTACAAACTTCCTGAAAGGACAGCACTTCTTATGCGACAAGAAACAAAGAAAACTTTTTAAATAATTTTCCTTTTCTAATTAACATAAATGCAAAATACCCCAGTAGTGACTTACAGTGTCAAAAAGATGCATACTTTGCAAGTATTTTGCATTTGCATTTAATTAGGAAAAGGAAAATTATTAAATAGATTTCCTAGGACTTGATAAAGTTCATTCCGTAGAGATAATTTGGCCTGTGTTTTTAACCCATCATTATCTTTCCTGGTGTTACTACTTAGAAAGCAAAATCATGAAACTAAATGATTTGCATATTAAAACGTGTTCCAGGAATAAAAAAGAGGAAGACAGAGTTAGCTGTGGTTCTTTTCCCTCTCATAAGCCTTTTATTTACCTTCAGTTTGTTTCCTTCCTCTTGCTTGCAGACTTCATAGCTTTAGATATTCTCAACTTTTTTTTTTAACTTGCAGACCCTTTTACAAATCTTATGAAAGCGATAGACCCCTTCCCTGAATAATACACCTATGCTGTCCAATACACGTATCTATCCACAAATTTGGATAGACCAGTAGGAAGATCACATACCCTCTGAAACAATTCATGTCACATGAACATGTAGTATTTTTTAGAACTTTGGAGTTTTCTGCTAATATCAAATAATTAGCAAATCATGTTGCTTTTAAGAACTGTTGCACGGTGAGTATTGCAGTGCCCATAGTGTCATTTATTTATTAGTATTCCGGAGCTCTAACCAATTTGGTGTAACGGAAAAAACTATCTGCCTGAGAGCCAAGTGACCTAGATTCTTGACTCAAGGCCTCTAATAACTAACTGCACAATATTAAGCTGCCTTTTTCTGTAACATCTGATATTTTTTATTGCTGAATGCAGTAAGTAAAACAAATAGGAGAATAAGATACAAGTTGTATTTTATTGGATCATGGGATGTCTGTATTTACTGCCTTCATTCCAAAATTCCTAATAATATTTCCCAATAGGATTGTTTTATAATACTCTTGCTTATTACAAAGATAATTCCTGGGGCGCCTGGGTGACTCAGTCAGTTAGGTGTCTGTCTTTGGCTCCGGTCATGATCCCAGGGTCCTGGGATGGAGCCCCACATCGGACTCCCTGCTTAGTGGGGAGCCTGCTTCTCCCTCTGCCTCTGCTGCTCTGCCTGCTCACGTGCGTTCTCTCTCTCTCTCTGTCAAATAAATAAAATCTTTAAAAAAAAAAAGATAATTCCTTCACTATTTAGATTTCCTTAGATATAGAAAATTGCAAAGGAAGAAAGGAAAAAAATGACCTATAATCCCCTCAAGGGATAATTCTTGTTATGTCATTCATTCATGTCAATCATCCATTTCAACAAATATTTATTGAGTAACTGTTATGCATCAGTACAGAGACAAAGAGACACAAATTCATGTATATACATCTGTTTATACTTATAGGCATTTTTCTATACATGCACCCACATGTGGATTTTACAAAACTATGGTATTTGTTAAAAGGTAAACTAAGGCCTATCAAAAATTTTAAGAGTTTATTTGAATAAAACTCGATTGGAATGGGACAGTGCCAAACAGAAGTAGATAGAAGTGCTTCCCTGGCAGGATCTCCAAGGGAAGATTTTTGTAAAGAAAGTGGAGTCAACCTAACGAAATTATTGATTGTCTTTAGTTTAAAGGCTAGTTGGCTGTTTGTGATTGGCTGTCCTTACATTTCAATTTTGTAGGTTCAGTTTTTAGACTGGTTTAGATTTTGGTTTGCCTATAGAGACCACTGAGACATTTGAGTCACCTTTTCGAACGGCCTCCTTGTTTCACTAGTTTCACACACCACTCTTTGCCATTTTGTAACACACTTACTCTCAGTCATGAAATTTTCTGTTAAAGCGTGATTTTTTTTTATAATTTTTTTTTAATTTTATTTTTTATAAACATATAATATATATTTTTCCCCCAGGGGTACAGGTCTGTGAATCGCCAGGTTTACACACTTCACAGCACTCACCATAGCACATACCCTCCCCAATGTCCATAACCCCACCCCCCCCTCCCAACCCCCCTCCCCCCAGCAACCCTCAGTTTGTTTTGTGAGATTAAGAGTCACTTATGGTTTATCTCCCTCCCAATCCCATCTTGTAAAGCGTGATTTTTTATACTCGTGTATAATTTTGTATTCATTCATCTCTGAAACAAATATTATTGAGTCCCCACTATGTGTCAGATGGTGTACAAGTAATGGCAGTCCATCCGTGAGCAAGAGTGGTTCTCACCATGATGTAATTTTTAGCCGGTGGAAATGTTACATTGGCTGATTATAAATTGTTGGATATTTAGGTGGATTAGTTTTCTATTATAAGTAATGTTTCAGCTAAGACCCTTTATATAAATGTATGTACTCATCTTTGTTCTTCCTTTGGATAGATTCTTAAAAGTGTATGCCCACGTTTTAAAAAAAGCTCCACTACTTACACGTTGTGAGATCATAAGCCAGTTGTTTTTCAAAACATTCTTTTCTCAACTGTAAAATAAGAGTAATAATAATAATAGAGTATTTGGAGGACTCTCAGAAATATTTAACAGCATGTCATGGAATTATTTTTGCCATTTTACCCTTGAGAGAAATTGTATCAGTTTATAAGCCATATAGGAGAGGAGAATTTCCCTGCTCTAACACTGTGTAATCACGCCAACAGAGCAAAACAACAACAGATCCAAAAACTCAGTCAGTTGTTGTATAAGACAGTATCTTGTTTAAATTTACACTTTGTTCAGAAATAAGGTTGGGCAGTTTTATAATGGCCACTGGTGTGTCTATGTTTATGAATTGCCTTTTTTGATGTGATTTTTAAATATTTTTCAGTTTTAATTTCTAATATGGTATATATCAATAGAAATAATTCACCTAATCCAAGTCCCCTAAGGTCCTCAATAATTTTGAAGTGTTTGCAGTCTTAATAGCAAAGGTTAAATGTTAAACTGGAGGTAGAAATTCTACTACTGCTTTTCTCAATTTTCGAAGATTGTTCTTATTTTGCCTGGAACCTGTTCCTTGAAGCTGGGTGAGATGCATAGATAAATTAAAGCAAGTCATTTTTGTTCTCATAGACTGTCATAGTCTGCAAAATCAGAGAAATTGAAGAGGGTTCAGAGAAGAGGCCAAAACCCTTGTAGAAGCTCCGGAGACATCCAGACCCTTGACATGTAGAGAAGACGAAGATAGGACTAAGGGTTACGTGATTCCTTATAAAGCTTTTGTAAGAAAGATACTGCCTAGTCTTGTCAAGAACTGAAATGAATTTAATTATCAGCATCTCTTCATCTCCTACTCCTGGACGATTAGGGCATTGACAGTTGAGGGAACCCAGAGGTTGGTTGGTTCTGGAATCCTTTCCAAAGAAGACAGAAAATACAGCAAATCCTTTTCTGATCATTTGATAGTTCACCCTTACAGTGTTCTTTGAAAATACAGTTTATCTCCCCTTTGTACAAATGCAAAATAAGCTGAAATAATTCAGGGCTCACCCTAAGCAGATTTGGAAGGCTACACTACCAGTCTAATTACTTATTTAATGAATTTAAATGACTTGAGAGAAACTCAGCAAGCTGGTATGTGATCCTTATCCGCGTTTGACAGCCACTGGGATAGAGAGGGGAGGCTGCTCCCAGTTTTCTTGTTTACTGTCTTCTCACCATCAGCTGGAGTGAAGACCTGATCCCGTCCTTAATCTTCTTCCCCATTTTCTTGACTTCTGGAGTGTGCAGGGAAATTCAGGTGTTTTAGGTAACAGGAGGTTCTGAATTAGAAAACAAATATCCATCATCTGGGTAATTTCATGATCTTACAATACATAAAACTCATGTATATACATTACTTAGCTTATCTTGCTTAGGTTTTGATTTTACTATTTACCTTACAATTTGTTTATTGATTACTCAGTCAGAAAACATATCAGCAGGCCAACAAAAACTACCTTTCTTTCTTTCCTTCTCTCTTTCTTGCTTTCTTTCTTTTTTTAGGATTTTATTTATTTATTTATTTGAGAGAGAGAGCAGGAGCAAGGGAAGGGACAGAGGGAGAAGCAGGCTTCCCACTGAGGATGGAGCCCGATTCAGGGCTCCATCTCAGCACTCTGGGATCGTGACCCGAGTCTAAGACAGATGCCTAAACAACTGAGCCACCCAGGTGCTGTCCCCAAAATGCCTTTCATTTTCATAGTGTTTTGTGGGTTATAAAGAGGTTGCTTAAGAACTTCATTCCCACAATAACCATGTATGTTAGCGGAGCAGGTATTTACATTCTACAGATGTGAAGAGAAAGATACCGAAAAGTGAAATGGTTTAATGCCCAAGTCTTACATTTCCGTTTTCATGCATTTTGTATGCTTCAAGTGATTAATTGATTGAGTTATATTTTCAATGTTGGTGCATGCTATTAAGGCTGTCCGCTTATTCTAATTTTTATTAACATCAGAAAAATCATAGGGGAAGAACCAGAAAATACACAACCCAATTCCATATTAACTCAATTGTTCTGCTCTTATAACTGGGCTACTGATTAACATAATAGAGGAAGTTGCACAACCATTTAAAAAACAATTGGAAAAGTAGTGTGACTTAGAATTGCTTGTCGTGGAACTATGTGGCATTTTATATGGATATATGTCACTTTAAGAAAATAAAGAATATGAAGTTTTAGCCAAAAATATAAAATAGACAACATTATGAGTTATGTAAATACTAATTTTACCAAAGGTTTTTTACTTTGATTTGGTAGTAGAACGTTCTCTTAGAATATTCTAATATGACCCACAGAGCCTATTGCTCTTCCCATTCTTATTAATCCTGGAAGTTGGCCTAAAGTGTTTGTCTGAAAGTGGTTACTCTCACCGTGGGTTTAAATAAATCATTATTATTTTACCTTTCCAAACAATCCGAGAGCTTATGGTAAACCAGGTACTTTTCGAAGTTGAAAGCCAACTTTACTTACAAAATGGCTTATTGTGCATATGCTTAACTTCATAGTAACTAACACAGAGCGGGGCAGGTTTGACTGCGGGATGCAGCTGGGCTGCTGGAAACTCGAGTCAGCAAGGAGCTGCATTTCGGTCAGTGAACTGACACGCTTCCCATTGGCTCCACACTTGAGTGGCCACAGCTTTACCAAGGTGGGTGAGCTGGTGGAGTGTAGCACTGAGACAGTAAGCTGGGATGTGAGACCCCTTATGGAAGGAGGTATTCTTGCTGACTTCTGAGTGGGTCATTATAGAAGAGGTTATGTCTGTCTGGGATAGGCTGGAGGCAGACAGACTCATAGTATCTTTAGTTTCCTTCGGTTTCGCATTTTTAATGTATTGAAACAAAAGAGTAATCCATTTTTGTAGACTTTTTACATGTATTTGGTTCAAGTATTGGGAAAAGTAATTTAAAGCAATTCTTAAAGAATTTATAGAAAAGCAATTTGGGGAAAAGTGCCAAAAGGTACATATAGTTACGAGGACCTGCTGTGTAGACACCTACATCTGTAATGAACATTTCTTAATATCCATCAGTCCCTTGGTATATATACCACAAACCCCGAACAGGTATTGAATTCCTTTCCATTCAACTGTCATGAAGAAAAGGCAGATGAATTTAAAATTGATCGAGGTCGCTTAGAGCTTAATGAGATAACACTAGAGTATTTCTGTAGTTCATGACACAGTCTTCTAAATCCCTACTTTCAGTATATAACGGGAATTCATGTTCAGGTCATGGCTTCAAAGTATTGTTAGATCCTTGATCCTTAGAAGAAGATGCTAATAACATTTTAGGAAGATTCCACGTAGCAAAAATTCTAATTTAAGAGGTTTCTGGGTTAGTTAAAATTTAATTGCACTCTCTTCCATCCAAGTACTGACTAGGCCCGACCCTGCTTAGCTTCCGAGAGAGATGAGATCGGGCGTGTTCAGGGTGGTATGGCCGTAGACAAATTGCACTCTCTTAAGATGATTGCTTATAATCTACTACTTGGTAGTTTTGGGGGTTTTTTTTAAGATTTTTATTTATTTATTTAAAGAATGAGTGTGTGTAAGAGCAGGGGGAGGGGCAGAGAGCAAGCCCAAGCCCATTCTGTTCAGAGCCAGGTGCAGGGCTCACTCCCCTGACCCTGAGATCATGATCTAAACCAAAATCAAGAGACAAAGTCGGAAGCTTTATTGGCTGAGCCACTCAGTGCCCCTACTTGTTACTTCTTTTTTTTTTTTTTTGAGGTGGTGACCACTAAGAATTTATATTTAAAATACATAAAAGTTCACAGTAGTTATATGGGATTTTTTTTCCTTCTTATCCTCATCACTAACGATGCTTCTGCTGTCAGTGAAAAGCAAGAAAATAACCCATTTTGTAAGATTCATTCAGTGTTTGGAAAAATTCTTACTGTTTACTATGTTTTAGATTGACAGATTGGTTTGGTTGAGTAATACCTTGTGAACTATCGTTAGAGTGAAAAGAACACTCATAAATTACAGTTTTCTATGAGGAAAAAATAATTTCCAGTTTTTTATTAATATAGGACATAGCATGCCTAGCAAAATAGTGGAAAAAATGTATCCTTTTAATACACAGAAAAAGAACAGGTATTATAGGAAGCAGTTTAGAAAATCTGTGCTCTTTCACTTAAGAATTTTACCTGTTGGGTTAAAAAAAAAAATCCAGACGCTAATATCAACCAGGAATTGTTGATCACTGGGCTAAGTGCATGTTTATTCCATCACCAATTCAGGAAGTTTTCATTCATACTGACGACTGGCTAGGCACTGTGCAACCTTTGGGGGCATACTTGGGTGAATAAAGCAGTGACGGTTCATTCCCCCGTGGAGGAGAGAGGCAATAATGAAGCAAACAGTAAACAGATAATAAAGGAAGCAAACTGGTTTCAACAATTGGGAATAACCGGGGCGCCTGGGTGGCTCAGTGGGTTGAGCCTCTGCCTTCGGCTCAGGTCATGATCTCAGGGTCCTGGGATCGAGCCCAGCATTGGGCTCTCTGCTCAGCGGGGAGCCTGCTTCCTCCTCTCTTCTCTGTGTGCCTCTCTGCCCACTTGTGATCTCTCTCTCTCTCTCTCAAATAAATAAATAAAATCCTTTAAAAAAAAAAAAAAACAATTGGGAATAACCTGGGGAGTGGAAGGATGGAAAGGGTTAGCTAAGATGAACCAGGAGCGGCTCTGGGAGGGATGAGAAGCTGTGCGTGGGAGGTGAGTGGTGTGAGCGGGGTGTGGCTCAAACTGGGGGCTCCACGCAGAGCATTTGTATCTGAGCCTATGAGAAAGCAACCAAGGGAGCTGGGTGGTTTAAGACCAGGGGTTAGGGTGATGCCATGGATGCAGAAGAAGGAAAGTGGTTCCAGGCAAATAGGAGAGAGAGGAGTGACTTCATTTGAAAACTTGGAGGTCATCAGTGATCTTGATTAAGAGCAGTTTCAGCGGAGGGCAGGGGACAGGGTGTGAAGGAAGTGGAAGGGAGGTGGCAGGTAGATGGGAGGCGAGGATCTGGAGACATGAGTACTGTGTGAGCAACAGACCCTCTAGAGAGATCTGTCGACTGGGCAGAAACATGGAGGCAGGAGGGAGAGGAATATGGAGCAGGGGGACTCTGACAGGCTTGCCAGGCAGGTCATCTAGGAGAAAGTTTTGTGCAGAAAAGAAAGTCATGATTATCATGTACTTGCAGCAGAGAGAAGGATTTTGTGTCCAGAGAGCCACAGGTGGGGTCAGGTCTGTAACAGGTGGAGAAATTCTGCCTCCGGTGTGACAGGAGGGGAACCCAAAATTACAGGGAGTTTGCTGATTTGGTGGTGGGAAGATAAGAAACTTCCCTCTGGGGCTGTTTTCTTAGTGAAGGGAGATGAGGTCACCCGCCCATAGAGGAGGAGGGCGATGGTGAGAGATGAGCTCGAGAAGAAAGCCATTTTCTAGAACAGGAATGCAAGTTCAGAGAGAAACTGAGAAAGATGCTGTGTCCCGTCCAGGGCCTCTCTGAGTGTTGAGAACGTGAACCAAAAATAAAACCCGTCTGCCAGGTTATGTGGTGGTTCTCCAGCTAAACACTAGGAGCAAACTCAGAGGAGCTACAATGGCTGAGTTGTTCCAGGGTGGGGGTTTTGAAAGCAAGCGAGCAAAGGAGCAAGCAAATCTGGAAATGCTCAAGAGGAACAACCAATACCCAGTACCCAGAAACACAAAACAGAAGCAAAGCACCTAAAACAAAAGTGCATGGAAATTCAGGAGCTTATAGAATGCAGATCCTTTTATCTAAGGTACTTATTAACGAACAGGGAGTGGTTACAAGTTGGCCTGAGTGCCCGAGTGCAGTAGGGAAGGGATTGAGTCTTTCTTTTACTCCTGTTGAATTCTTACTGTACCAGTTGCTGGAACCTGCCCCAGGAGGCTTCACCATCACGCTGGGTTTGTTTTTCTTCTTGTCCTGGTTGCTAGAATTGTTGTCACCATTTTAAATTTGGATTAATAGTTAGTGTGCCTGCATTTGTGGGGTGCCTAGCTAAGTCCTGTGTCTGTGGTATGTCACCACCCCCCCCTGCTTTCCTTGGCATTTGCTTACTTCTCCAGGCTCCTGGGAGCCGTCAGTCCTCCCTCAAGATAATGCTTGATAGAATTTGAACCATTACAGCTCTGTAGTATAAAGATGGTGAAAACATATAATAGTAATTGACCATCAGAAAGGTTTTTCTTTCACAGCCTTGGTATCGGGTTGTTCTTCCTTCAACCAGACATAAACCTTTCATTTTGCAACTAAAAGTCATTTCTTTCTCTTTTTTCAATCCTTAGAGCTTTGGAGAACAGCTGGTTCCTGTAATCAAAATTTTTTTTTCAGGAATGAAAATAATATTGAAATATTGACTCGTGCATTTCTTCAAATTTAAAAGTAAATCTTGTGTTTTTTATTCATTATTTCTCATAAATCCTCTTTTTAAAAAACAAATTTATTTATTTGAGAGGGAGAGAGCATGGGAGAGAGCACAAGTAAGGGAGAAGAGGGGCAGAGGGAGTGGGAGAAGCAGACTTCCTGCTGAGCAGGGAGCCCCAATGTGGGACTCCTGGGATCATGACCTGAGCAGAAGGCAGGTGCTTAAATGACGGAGCCACTGAGGCCCCTTGTAAATCCTCTTACCATTAGGGCCACAGGCACTAGTGAATGAAAGCAGTGGAGTCTGTG
The DNA here is from genome assembly GCF_010015895.1 of Lontra canadensis. Taxonomy (NCBI): domain Eukaryota; kingdom Metazoa; phylum Chordata; class Mammalia; order Carnivora; family Mustelidae; genus Lontra; species Lontra canadensis. Next base: position 1,627,673 of record NW_022631018.1, on the reverse strand, counting down.
GGGGTCAAGCTGAGCAGTACCGTAAGGAGGGGAAGCTCCTAGTGGCGGAATGTTTGCTCCTGACTCCAGCTTTTCCCAGATGCAATGCCGGGCGCTCAGAGTTCCTCTCTGTCCTCCTTTCCTCCTACCTCAGTGAGACATGCCAGGAATTGGAAAGTCATTCTGTACTTTATTCCTGGTTCTACCCATATCTGTGAGGCTGTGCCTTAAATATAGTTATCTCACTTCTTCCTGTCCAAAATGAAGGGACACCTACAAACTGAAGGGGACAGTCTAGTGCTGTTTTTGTTAACGTCATATTTTTACAGACCCACTGGGACATCTTATGTCACCAGCAGAAGAGCAACAGAGGCATTCTTGTAGATTTTATTAATGTCCTCGGTACTGTTCTCCTGCTTGTTGATCAAAGGTTGAAAAAATGTAAATTTCATGTTTTGAAGCCAATGACCGTGTTTCTAATTTAGTCCAACCTGTGTTTATTACATGTAACATCTAAAAATTCATGTTGGAATTAACATGTTCATTGTGGTGCTAGCAGAGGTAGACAGTAGAAAAAAGATCTTAGTTTTGAATCATTTTACCCTTTATGGTGCTGTTAACTCTTATGTCCTCAAAAATTTTACATTGAACTTTAAAAACCAAATAGGTGCACTCCACAGAGGCAGAAGGAGAAAAGTGTGCCTCCGGGCTCTAAAGCATGTATAAATACCGTCCGTATAAGGCTCTACTGGACTGCCAGGACTTTGTGTATTTCAGTATGATTGGTTTTCTTCATAATCCAATGTTTTTATTTCACGAATTTCATAATGTCATACTGTATCAAGGGGTCCCTTGGCTTTCCCAGGGCATAGAAAAGATTAAGAACTTCTGAGAATATTCTTTTCAAATGCACATTTACACAGCTCTTAATCCTACAAAAGACAGGGTTTCCCATTCATTTCCAAAGTGAGCTGCCATTCACAGTTTCTGGAAGCACCTTTCTAAAGTTTCTTACAACCTGAGAAAAGAACCGTGAATTTGAACTCCTGTTGCAAGTAACACAATTCAGGGCATGCGGAATCCTCATCTCCAGGTTAGTGGTTTTAACTTCCCGGTAATGCCTGGGATGGGTGGGTGTACAGCCGCCACAGTCTTGCTGTATTTATTTGCCATCTCTCTCCACTCTAAAATCATAGTCAACATCCCTATTTTCACTGCAAGGTCAACCTCACTAGTTTCCTGAAATGGTTATCGTATTAGCTGAAAAGTAAAACAAACCCAAAATGTTGATAATTTCATTCAGTAATAAAATAGTTCTCATGAAGTATTTAAGTCAGTATGACGGCATTCCTGGGGGTTTCCCCGGGACGGCTTCCTTTAGACGAAAAGATACGGCTTTCCCTCCTGTGGCAATCTTGAGTGTGTCATGGAAAAAAAAAGGCAATTAAGGAGGAAGTGGACCCCTCAACAAAACACAGATACTCCCTAGGGGAGCATTTTTGTAAGCTGTCTGGTCTGGAGAAAGAAAGCTGTAGAAGTAAATATGCTTCTCAAAACATTATCTTTTTTTTTTTCCCTAGCATTTTGTGTCACACTGTTAGATATATTTAAAAAACTGGTAAGTGTGCCTGGGTGGCTCAGTCTGTTAAGTGTCTGCCTTCAGCTCAGGTCATGATCCCAGGAGCCTGCATGGGGCTCCCTGCTCAGCGGGGAGGTTGCTTCTCCCTTTCCCTCTACCCCTCCCCCCTGCTCATGCTCTCTCTGACTCTCCTCTCTCAAATAAGTAAATAAAATCTTTAAAAAATAAAATAAAATAAAAAACAGTAACACCAAGTGCAAAATTGTTACCCATTTCTCTTAAGGAAAAGATAGAACATTATTCTCCATTTTCAGAAAATGAGCATAATGTACTTAACACTTGTCAGTGTGGTATTACTTCATAAATGCCTGTGTGGGAAGAGGAATTTTTAAAACAGTGCATCTAGTATTTGCAGGTAATCATCTTATAACTATAATTCAAACCTATAAAAGTGTAGAAGATGAAAATGACTCTTTTAAAGTTTTATTTGACCAAATATAAATTCAGTTTTTCATTTCTCTCTAATTTCTATCTTGAGTCTACTCTGCATCACCAAATAGTAACTTCAAATTTTGGTCAAGCTAAAATGTATATATATGTGTGTCCTTTTGATTTTGACTGTATTTCCTTTTTAGCCTGAGTGTGAGGGGCAGGGGAGAGGAAGAAGTGTGGTAGGGTTAGAGAAGGAGGACCTGGTTGACAGTGAAGGGCTGTGTTTAGCTCTTTCTCCTACTGGGTGAACTTGACTTGTATAGGAGAGGAAAAATTTCTTTCTACCCTTCAAAGTTCTTCCAGCTGGTCTAAGAATTAAATTGACATGAGGCAGATTCACAGGAGAAGAAAATCCCAAAGTTTAACTACGTGTGCATAGACGCAGTACCTAAAGAAAGGGAGACCAAGACAGGGAGTTTTTATACTTTTTAGACAGACAGTAAGTCTGTGAGGAGCTGACAGGACAAGGAAGCTTCTGTTGAGGTACATCAGTTAGTAAAGAATCCTAAACTAATTTGGTACTAAATTCATAGAAGTAACAAGGATTGTTCATACAGCCTTTTCAGCTTTGAATTCCCCATCTTTGGTGATAAGGATGTCTCCTACCTTCTGGTACAGGGAGCATACATTTCACCTGGGAGATTTATTTCCCGCTTTCTGGAGAGAAAGGTGGGGATGGGAGGGTGGGATGTGGGGGTCAGAGTGTTCTTTGTGCATTGGCTCTTCCTTACATAACTTTTATTTAAAATAATCAACATGCCAATTCTGCCAACATGCCAACATTTTTAGGCAGTCCGCTCTTGGCCGCTATACTAGGTTTGTGTACATCTTTGGGTCTCAGCTTATATATTTGTACAAGGAAGTTCTGCCTGTGGGTGGTTGGGACTATTCCTTCCAATTTTGTGAACTTAAAATATGGTGAGAATGGTGGCTTGGTTTTGGCCACCAAGAGGTAAAATGATGGAAAATAAGAGCAAACCAGATGGTCAAGGAAAGAAAAAATCGAAAACTGGCTCAGGCATGAGGAGACATTCTTGCTTTGTTTGTAATGCAGTGTGTGAAACTGGGCCAGCCAGTTTTCTAGCCCTTAAAATAGGTTCACCTGGATTAGTACCTCCCAGTTGTGAAGAGGTAGAACAAACTGTTAGGTATTGTGTTTCATTTATAGAGTGTGTGTGTGTGTGTGTGTGTGTGTGTGTGTGTGTGTGTGTCTGCATCCGCATGCGCACTTTTTTAAAATAACCGGATGAGGGAGGCTGGCGCGTCTAAAAGATGCTGTGGTCTTTCCTCTTTATCACGTCCACAACTCTTTTTAGGTGTATTTCCTGTCCCCTCCGAACTCTCTAGCTGGTTGTGTCCCTTCCTCTCCAAGCACCACATTTTTCTATTAACAGTTGTAGGCTGCTTTATTTAACCGCTGTGTTGATGTTATTGGTGTGTTTTATTTATTTTTAAGATTTCATTTATTTATAAATAAATATACATATTTATTTATAAATATGTATATTTAAATAATATAAATTTTTATATATTATAAAAATATATACGTGTGGGTGGCTTAACCAACTGAGCCACCCACACACCCCAATATTATTGGTGTTTTAAATGGAATTGTGCTTCCCCTCCATTGATATGTTGAAGCTCTACCCTCCATATCTCGGAATACGTCTGCATTCAGAAATAGGGCCATTAAAGAGGCAGGAAAGCCAAAATGATGCCCTTAGGTTGGCTCTTAATTCAGTCTGACTGGGTTCTTTTTTTTTTTTTTTTTTAAGATTTTATTTATTTATTTGTCAGAGAGAGAGAGGGAGGGAGCACAGGCAGACAGAGAGGCAGGCAGAGGCAGAGGGAGAAGCAGGCTCCCTGCCGAGCAAGGAGCCCGATGTGGGACTCGATCCCAGGCTGCTGGGATCATGACCTGAGCCAAAAGCAGCCACTTAACAGAGCCACCCAGCCGTCCCTCGACTGGGTTCTCTTTAAGAAGAATTTTGGACGCACATGGAGACATCAGCGACCTGTGGGCCCAGAGGAAAGACTGTGTGAGGTCACAGGGCGAAGATGGCCATCTGTAAGCCAATGAGAGAGGCCTCAGAAAAAAGCAGACCTGCCAACACATCCATCTTAGACTTCCAGCGTCTAGAACTGAGAAAATAAGTTCCTGTTTGTCTAGGCCCCCTACTGTATGGCATCTCATTACCGGAGCCCTAGCAAACTAATACAGGGCATCCCTTCCATCGTGCTGTCTCCCTGCTCAGATTCTGTCATAGGCTGTTGCTATTGTATAATGTCTCCAAAGCTCTACTGTCCTTCAGGGTCTTTCATGGAGTGGCAGAATGGCAGAGAAAGAATTTGATAGGAGGCACAGTGTCAGGCTTCTAGGGCCAGCTCAGCCCCTGTGACTCCAGATGACCTGGGAAAGTTTCTTAGTCTTCCCCGTAGACCCGTGTTCTCTTGTAGAGCATTGTAAGGGAGACTGTCCGCCTCCATTTAAGTTGTCAATTAGGGGGGCGCCTGGGTGGCTCAGTAGGTTAAAGCTCTGCCTTTGGCTCAGGTCATGGTCTCAGGGTCCTGGGATGGAGCCCCGCATCAGGCTCTCTGCTCAGCGGGGAGCCTCCTTCCCTCTGTCTTTCTGCCTGCCTCTCTGCCTACTTGTGATCTCTGTCTGTCAAATAAATAAATAAAACTTAAAAAAAATAAGTTGTCAATTAGGCAAATCACTTAAGCTTTCTAAAGATTACTTTTTTTTTTTAAATTTCTTAAGTGGTGATAATGATCCCTCTCTTGTTACAAAGATGAAAGGAGGTAGTGTATATAAATCACTCAGCATGGTACCTGGCCCCTAGGAAGTATTTACTGAGTGTGAACTTTTAAAAATTAAGTAAGCAAATTAGCAGTTGCTAAGACATCTTCCAGTTTGTCATTCTAGGATCTATAAATAAGCTTTGCTTCCCCTTATTTCTCAATACAAGACCTCATCTGTGGTTTCCTCCCCCCATCCCCCCATACACCATACAAATTCCCAAGTTTGTTCATTCATCATTTCAGTTCATAGTAACTGAGTGATCATCTGGGTTAGACAGGAATACAGGGAGAAGGCGCTGGAACTTACCATGTTGCACACAGTGAGGGCCGGCACATGCTGCGTTTGATGGAAATGTAATGTACAACAGTGTGGTGAGAGAGATCAAGAAGAAATACAGGGGTCCTAACCTGGTAGATAAAGAGATGGTTTGCTTCAGAGACTAAGTTTACGGCAGAACCTGGAAGACAGGCCAAGACCATCCCATAGAGAAGGTGAGGGCAGGGGGCAGCAGCTGGGGAGCCTGAGGTGGACAGAGCATTTCCAACGCGGGTACGGCTCTCTGTTCACGTCGTTTTCCTAGAGGAACTGTTTCTGTTTCCCCCTTCTGTACATTGAAGTTTGATCATGAGTTCAAGTATCAGCTTAGCCAGTACCTTTCCTCTCAAGCCTTTTTTCCTCTTTGAAATCACCGACTCTTTTCTTTCTCTGAAACTCTAGCTGATATTCTCCCTATATACTTGTGTATGTACATAATGAACTTCCAATAATAGAAATCTGAGAGAGAAAAAAGCAGTGTCAGAGACCTAGGAACAAAAACAGCAGAAAAAGTCAATTCAACAGGAATAGCATGGACATTAGCCACAGAGACTGGGTGTCTCTCTGTGGGATGTAGAGGCAAGTTCCATACCATTGGGTTCCTGGCTTGAGAAACAGATGTAACTCATTATTCTGCATCTTTGTATCTGGTGGCACGCTTTTAGATTTCCTTGGGAATAGGGAAGTTCTCTTAACAGGTTTTCCATACTGAACTGAGAATATGGCTTGAGAGACATTTCTAATATAAAACATCTCATTTACCTATCTTAATTCCTGTTGTTTATTTCTCTGTGCCTGTTAATGAAGTAAACTCTTGCTTGGCCCAAGATTTTAAAAAATTCTAGCAAAATAATGCAAGAATTTAAAATTTTAGTCATGCCATTGTGACTGTATATCTATACAAGGATGAAGATGGTGGGAACGATAGTGCACTGCTCTTTTTGCCTTTGGAACCTCTTTCTGTCTTCTGCTTTGAGTTTGGAAGCAGAAAAGCAAGTGGCCAGTGGTTTTTTTTTTTTTTTTTTTTTTTTTTTTTAACAGATCAGAAACAGGAGTATTTCTTAATCTTTATTAGAACTCATTTTTGAGGAACACCTGGATGGCTCAGTTGGGTAAGTGGCTGCCTTCAGTTTGGGTCATGATCCCAGAGTCCTAGGATCTGGCCCCCCGTCAGGCTCCCTATTCAGTAGGGAGTCAGTTTCTCCCTCTCCCCCTGCCTGCTTTTCTTCTGCTTGTGCTCTCTCTCTCTCTCCCTGTGATATAAATAAAATCTTTAAAAATTAAAAAAAAATACAATTGAAAAATAAAACTCATTATTGAGTATGAAAAAGTACATGAGATGTACTTAACAAATTTGCCTACTTGAATTTCTAAGAAATTTCCAAAGAGCCAAATAAATCTCAGGAAATTGAAGGAATTTGGGGGAAAAGCAGTGGTTTCATAAGCAACAACAATAATAACAAAATGATAATTTTGTGCAGTTATGACCCATTGGGTTCTGTGCTGAATGACTGACACACGGTCTCTCAGTTCATCATCCGACTGCCTCTGTGAGGTGTGGGGGACATTTCCCCGATTTTACCCATAAGGAATCTGAGGATCAGGATCCTACAGTCAGAGAAAGGAGGAGACAAGCTTGAACTTAGATCGGTCTGGCTCCGGCAGGAAAGCCTGCTCCCACTTTTGTGCTGGGCCTCTTATTACCTCCTGTGTTCTGTTACACAATGAAATGACAGGGAAGAGGAGAGGATCCTTTGCTTTTCTATCCTTCTTTCCAACAGATGCCACAAACCTGGTACTATTGTCCTCACTTCCTGTTGTCCTGTTGCTCTATGCAGGAAAGAGTATTGACAAAGCACTCCAGTCTGCCTTTCGGGTTCTTGCTAACTTTCCCCAGAGAAGCCCGTCTTGCCCTGACAACATGACTAAAAGGGTTTTGGACAGACCTCATACTAATAAGCATTCATGGAAAGCCAAAAGTTGCATTGCACAGGCAAGTATGTTAAAAAACGTATCCAAATTTCCCTCTCATTAGTGTTCCAGAAAGTTTTTAATGACAGGGCAGCCAAAAAAAAGAGAAAAAGAAAGAAAGAAAGAAGGAAAGAAAGAAATTAAAGAAAACATGAGCTTTCTCTCTCTCACTTCAGACTTAAAAGACTGTACACTCACCAAGACTGGTCATTCAGCTTAGTTATAAAAAACAAAACACAAAACCCCTGAAACTCCTGTTTTATGAGCATTCATGATAATGGTTGTGCAACCTAGTTGCAGTAAGATTTCCAGGACTGAGCCAGTTGTGGGGAAAAAAACATTTTCCCAGTGTTTAATGTGGCTAGCTGGATAGAATGCCTTAATTTCACAAAAACCTAAAATATCTACTACTACTACTACCAGGGGGAAAAAAGGATGAAAGGATGCCTGTTTGTAACTGGAATTGAAAATGCTGTCACTGTCTTAACAATAATGACCAGTAATTTTACCCTGAAGGAAGTAGACTTTAGTCAGTTTTCCCATATGACTGTTTTGTGACTTTTTTAGAAGTTAACTTTGGAATGAAAATTGCACATATAAATTAGATCCATCCACATGTATTAGATTTTTAAATGACATTTTAATTTTGAAATAATTTAAGATAAGAAATTGCAAAAATATCAGAGTTCCCATATACCCTTTAGCTAGATTTTCCCAGTCTAATATTTTCCATAACCAGAGTACACTATCAAACTCAGGAAACTGACATCTGCATAAGGCTATTAACGAAACTACAAATCTTATTTGAATTCCATTGTTCTTTTGTAAGTATTCGGTTTTATCTAGGATGGCAATCTCTGCCTTTTGATTGGAGTGTTAAATCCATTTGCATTTAATGTTGTTATAGTTATGGTTGTGTTTCCATTCACCATTTTGCTTTCAGTTTTCTTTATGTCTCATTTCTTTGTTGTTCCTGTATTTCCTCATGTTAAGGAGATAGTTTCCAGTGAACTGTTTCAGTTCTTTGTTGATGTATTAACTGTATTTTTGAGTGATTTTTGTAGTGCTTTCTCTCTAGGAATTATTTCTAGATGCTCCTTAATTTATTATAATCTACTTTATGTAATAATAACTTAATTCAGGTAAAATATAGAAACTTTGGTGTGCTATAGTTCCAGTCCTCCTTTGTGCAGTTATTATCATATTATCGTACCTATTAAGTCTGTAAATGTTATAAGCCCAGTAATACAGTATTATGACTGATTGCTTTATATATTCAGTGTCTTTTAAAGAAGCTTGAGAATAAAAAGAGACAAACTATGTGGAATATTTTATATCGATTATCATCTGGTATTATATCTTTACTCCATTATAGCGGCATATCCTCCCTCCCTCTTCTTTTGGACTATTATTTGCATATATATGACATCTTTTTTTTTAATTTTTAAAAGAGATTTTATTTATTTGTCAGAGAGAGACAGAGTGGGCACAAGTGGGTTAGCGGCAGGCAGAGGAAGAGGCAGGCTCCCCGCTGAGCAAGGAGCCTGATGTGGCATTTAATCCCAGAACCCCGGGATCATGACCTGAGCCTACACTCAATGGATGGAGCCACCCAAGCATCTCTATATATGACATCTTTGAATAAGCCCAATAGTACAATTTTATAATTACTATTTTAATGCAGTTGACTTCAAAATCAGTAGGAGAAGAAAATAGCTGTATTTCACCATCTTGTAAAATTGTTTATATGATTTGTAGGCTCTCAGTTTCTTTGTATGATTTTTGACTTACTTTCTGGTATCACTTCTTTCCAGCCAAAGTTTTCCTCACTATTCCCATGAATGCTTCTCTCCCAGCAAAATATTCTTTCAGGCTTTACTGATGTGGGAATGTCTTTATTTCTCTTTATTTTGTTTGATATAGTATCTTGCTTAATAGTTTCGTGCTTTCAGCATTTCGAATATGACCTCACACTGCCTTCAAGCCTCTGTTCTGATGAGAGTTCAGATTTTCCTCTTATCGTGGTCACCTTATACACGATGAACCTTTTTTTTCTTGTGACTTCCAAGATTTTGTCTTGAAATCTCAACGGATTAACTATGATGTGTATCGGTTTGAATTCCTTTGTGTTTATCTGACTTGAAATTGGTTGTGCTTTTCAACATGGTTTTATTCAGATTGGGGGAATTTTCAGCTATTATTTCTTCAAATATTTTTTCTTTCCTTTTTTTCCCCCCTCTCTTCTCCACTGAGATTCCCTTTGCATGCAAATTAATACACTTGATGTTGCCCCCAGGCTTTAAGGCTTTGTTCGTTTTCCTTTTTTTTTTTTTTTTTAGATTTTTACTTATTTATTTGACAGACAGAGATCACAAGTAGGCAGAGAGGCAAGCAGAGAGAGAGAGGGGGAAGCAGACTCCCCGCTGAGCAGAGAGCCCAATGCGATGCGGGGACTCGATCCCAGGACCCTGAGACCATGACTGAGCCAAAGGCAGAGGCTTTAACCCACTGAGCCACACAGGCGCCCCTTTGTTCATCTTTCTCCTTTTTAAATTTTTCTTTCTATTCTTCAGATTAAATCATCTCTCTTCATGCATCTTTAAGTCCACTGATTTTTCTGAAAGCTTAAGTCTGCTCTTTATCCTCTGTAGTGAATTTTCATTTCAGTTATTTGTTTTAGAGATTTTATTTATTTATTTATTTTTAATTAATTTTTTATTTATTTTTTTTTTGGCAGAGAGGGATCACAAGTAGGCAGAGCAGCAGGTAGAGAGAGGTGGGGGGAAGCAAGCTCCCTGCTGAGCAGAGAGCCCGATGCGGGGCTCAATCCCAGACCCTGGGATCATGACCCAAGCCAAAGGCAGAGGCTTTAACCCACTGAGCCACCCAGGCGCCCCTATTTATTTATTTGACAGAGAGAGAGACAGTGAGAGAGGAGGACACAAGCAGGGAGACTAGGAGAGGGAAAGCAGGCTTCCTGCCGAGCAGAGAGCCCTATGTGGGGCTCGATCCCAGGACCCTGGGATCATGACCTGAGCCGAAGGCAGATGTTTAACGACTGAGCCTCCCAGGCGCTCCGCAGTTATATTTTAACGCCAGAATTTCCACTTGGTTATTTTTTCTAATGTCTGTACCTCTTTATTGCTATGTTATAATGTCTTACTTTCCTTTCATTCTTTCTGGTTTCCTTTAATCCTGTGAACATATGTGTAACACACCCTGTGACATATGTCAGGTTCATAATCTGGAGTCTCTCGGGGACGGTTATTATTGGTTGCTTTTCTTTCCTGTGTCTGGCTTACATTTTCCTGGGTTGGTTTGTTTCTCTTGTTGAAAACTGAAACTTCTGGGCTAGATACTGTAGCACATAGGGAATCTCACCCTTCCTCCTGGAGGTTTGTGCGGTCCGTTTCTTTCAGTGATTTCTTCAGCTCAGTTCATTGAGCCTTCCCCTCCAGTGTTCAGACTCTGAAGTCTGATGTGTCAGCTCAGTTTTCACTTTTCATTTGTATTTTTAAGCCTTGTTTCCTAAGCACTGCCCCTGGGCCAGCCTGGTTTTGCTGTCAGCCAGTGATAGCTGAAGGTTTACTTACACATCTTGACCAAGTAAGTCTGCCTTTTGCTGTTTAATCATAATGTGGCCTGGAGAATACTTTCAGAATACAGGAAAATTACGAGTTCTTCCTGGTTTTTTCTTTCTGCATTTGCAAGTCATCACTTTTAGGGAGTATTTCGCTGAGCCCTCTTAGCTTTCTTCGTAGGAGGTGCAGCCTTGCATATACACACAGCCTTCCAGACCAGGAGTAAGTGGGCCTTTTCAAGGTGCTCTTTGTTTTATCTCCTTCTCCAAATCTTGTTCTGAAATTTCTGAATGGTCTGCAGTTTGGTTGCTTGCCCAGCCAGTATGGCCTAATGCTAGCATTAAACTTCCCACGTTGTTTGCTACTGTATCTCTGTGGGTTTTGACAACATCTCTGGTCGTGGAACTTTCCATGCTTTGTTTGAAATACAGTTACCACCTCTCTCCCCCAAAGAGAAAGGCAACAGAGCTATGAATCTCAGGACTGTCCTATCTTCCCAGCTAGAACTTCTATGCTGGGGAACTGTAGGATGGTGGGAGAAACTTCTTGCTAAAATGTCACAGATTCTCATTGCTTTTACTGAGACTTTTTTTTTTTTTTTTTGTAAATGGAAGTGTGGTTGATATACAATGTTACATTAGTTTCAAGTGTATGATATGGTGATTCAGCAAGTCTGAGTGTTAGGCTGTGCTCACCGTAAGTGTGGCTACCAGCTGTCACCAATATAATGCTATTACAATACCATTGACTAGAAATTTCATAGATTTTTTAAAAAATAAGTGCTTTTAACTTCTCCAGTTAGTTTCCAGAGTTGTTTATAACTCTGACCAGTTCTATCTGCTTTTTAGAAAGAGGATTTCCCAAGTTCCTCATTCTGCCATTTTGGAAGTTGGCACATCTACGTATTACACTTTAAGGTGAAACTTTAAAGTGGAAGTTTGGGTCACGACTCTAAGATATAAGACCTAGAATATCAAATACTAAAATAGGTTGTGATACGGCCTATCCTTTTACACTTTGAAAAAAAGCAGGTGGACATGAACAGTATTTAACTTTAAAATAACATACTAACTTAACTACCTACTTCACAGGTATTAAAGCTTAGAACGGTGAGGTGTGAGGAGGACTTTGAGAGAGTTCTGTGTTGTTTGTTTGTTTGTTTGTTTGTTTGTTGTGGAGAGAACTGCTTGGAATAGAATCCTTTAGAATCCTTCCTTTGCTGAGGAGATCTGGGAGGAATATACCTCCTAACCCCCAATCAAGAAAGGGGCCTTTAAAGAGACTACTCAGAAAGTTTTTCAGAGACTTTAACATGTGTCTCCTCTGTAGGCTGGTGTCTAGTTAGACTTAAGAAACATGAAGGGTCACAGGCAGCGGGATACGGAGTTTCATCTGGGAAGCAGTTGCGTTCTCAGTCTGTTGAGGAAAGGAAGCAGTTATCAGTATTCTCTGTGGACTGAAGAGAACCGTGGGAAAGGATCTTAAATCCTACACAGGGGTTTTGCCTGGTAGAGTGAGCGAACCTCAGAAGAAGACCTGTGGACATAGACCACAGGATGCGTGGGGGCTTCGAAGAAAGCACGAGCCCCCAGCTACAATAGAGATGCATTGCCACATGCCAGCAAATACAAGGAAGAGATCTTGAAAGTAGAGTATCTCAGAAGAATTCGCAAAAGCATGTATTTATGAGATAAGGAATCAGCTTTAATATATGCCAAGCCCAGAGATCACAAAGCCTGCTTATGAAAGTAGAGTGAAGTAGTAAGTTTTTTGCTCCTGTATCTTTGCCAGCCTTCTCCAGCCATGAGGGGTTAAAAACCTGTGTTTACGAGTTAGAAGAGTTAGACTGTAGACAGAAGTGGAGAGAAGCCAATGGCCTTACCTTTCCCAAAAGCTCTAGTTTAAGGAGGAGAAAAACTTCAACTCTAAATCAAGTATAGTTTTGGATGAATACGTGGGCCTAGAATTTTAATTTCTAAATATATATATTTAGAAATTATATATATCATGTATAGGATATATATTATATATAATTATATATAAAGCTGATATATATTGACATATCAATATATATCACATATATATAATATATAAAACTGATATATATAATTATATATAAAACTGATATATATATATATATTTTAAACATTTTATTTATTTGTTTATTTGACAGAGAGAGAGAGAGAGAGAGTAGGCAGGCAGAGGGAGGGGAAGCAGGTTCCCTGCTGAGCAGAGAGCCCGATGCGGGGCTTAATCCCAGGATCCTGAGATTGTGACCTGAGCCAAAGGCAGAGGCTTAACCCACTGAGCCCCCACCCTGGTGCCCCTGTATATAAGTTTTTAACAGAAATATTCTGAGACTGACCGAGGTTTCACCAAGATTGGAGAAGACATAGCCCTGAATAGATTTAAAGTGCAAAAGCCTGTTGCTCTAGGATTAACTGCCATGAGTTATGTTCGTTTACTATCTATTTACCTTTTAATTTCTAACCTAATAGACATGCACAGTTAGCTGTCATAAACCTATTTCTTGCTTTTGGCTTTAATGTTGGGGGTGCCTCTATCCAGATCTTGCTGCTGGATACAGTAGTAACAGTGGTGGCGAATACTTAGGAGTTAGGTGGTAAGCCCAGTGATCATGAATGGAGTTGCTGGAAATCAGAAAAGGAAATAGAGTTGCTGACTCCAAACTTTGGGCGCCAGCAACACATTTCCTCTAAATATTTTGAGTACAAGTCTCTTCTCTTCCGAAGTATCAGTTCTGCTTTCTGTAAAAAAAAAAAAAAAAAAAAAAAGACGGGAGAAAGGGAGTTCATTTCACTTTTGCTTCTCCAGACACTGGAATAGTGCTTGACACACAGAAGTTATGTCTTAAATATTTGTTGAATAAATGGATAGAGAGAAGTGGTAAGTTACAGCCCTGAGTGGACAAGAGTATGACACCATTGAAGAAAGGAAAGAAAACAGTGTGGCCATAGGATAAAAAGAAAAGGGGAGGGTGGGGGGATAAGACAGAGAAAGTTGATAGAAATCGTCTTGAAGTCATTAGACCACTAAATTCAAACTTCCATTAATGGGTTGTGAAATCAATTTGGTGAGCTGCTATCAGATTTAAACACATGATCTTAATAAATAAAACTTAGAATATAAAGAATAAAACTTAGGATTTGTAGTTCTTTGTAAAACTGTCAAATCAAATTTGCTTCCATATTTTATTGATATATGTGTGTATATACATTTGTGTTGTGATATCAAAAGGTTTTCCTACTTTGGTTTGCCATAAATAGGTATGAAAGCCACATAATAGGTATGGAATAGATAGAAAGGTTTCTAACTTTAGAATAAAGGAATAGGAAACCACTGGAAATATTTTTTTAGAGGAGTGAGTTTCAAGAGTCCTTTCCAACTCTAGACATTAATTATAGAGAGTGGTGTAGCTTTTGCAACATGTGAGCATGAAGTGACAGGCCAGGCTGTAGTTACTGCCACCCCTGCATCACCTTATGTTTACTGTAGGCAGAAGTCATGCCTTATTCACCCTTGCATTCTCATGCCTAGTGTAGACTAGGCAGATGATCTCTTGTGTAAAGCTACTGTTTGCGAAATGAAAGGCTACACAACTTTCTGTAGAGAAGATACTCTTTGCCATGTCACTGTCATTCGTATTGCTTTCAACATGCAGATTTTGGTGAGAATAATTACTATGGTCCTGATGACCTTTCAGCATTCCACGATGGGTAATGTAATGTAAGAAGTCTAGAGCACAAATGGTCTGTCTCACTACTTGCTTCCTAGGACAGAGTGTTTTATAGGTATATGGTAGGTACTTGTTTGTTGTTTGTTGTTTGTTGAACAATGACTCCATCAACATGTTTTAATTTTCAACAATAATTACAAGCAAACAGTACATCTTTCAAAGCAAAGGTATAGGTATTAGTGGTTGGTCTATGTAATCTTGATTTTATAAAGGGAACTTGCAACACAAAAGCAGTACAAATGAGTATTTCTGTAAAAAGTCAATGAACTCACAAAAAAAGGATAGAAAATGTAATATATACCTAAAATGTTGGGATGGGAGGGAAAAAGAATGAGTTCAAACTTAAATGGCCATCAACTTAATATAGACTGCTATATGCAGAAGAGGTTACATACAAACCTAATGGTAACCATGTATCAAAACCACTAATAAACATGCAAAGAATAAAGAGAAAGAAATCCAATATATCAGTAAAGGAAATCAGCAAAAATCAAAGAGAGAAAGAATCAGAGAATGTCTTCAGAAACAGCTGCAAAACCAATAATAAAATGGCAATAAATACATATCTGTCAAAAATTACTCCGAATGTAAATTGACTAAGCACTCCAATTCAAAGATATAAGTTGACAGAATGGATTAAAAAACAAGGCTTATCTATGTGCTGCCTATAAGAGACTCATTTTAGAACTAAAGACACCTGCAGATTGAAAGTAAGGGGATGGCGGGGCGCCTGGGTGGCTCAGTGGGTTAAGCCTCTGCCTTCGGCTCAGGTCATGATCTCAGGGTCCTGGGATTGAGCCCTTCTTTGGGCTCTCTTCTCAGGGGGGAGCCTGCTTCCTCCTCTCTCTCTGCCTGCCTCTCTGCCTATTTGTGATCTCTCTCTCTGGTCAATAGATAAATAAAATCTTAAAAAAAAAAAGTAAGGAGATGGAGAAACCTCTATCATGCACGTGGATGTCAAAAGAAACCCAGAGTAGCAATATTTGTTTTGGACAAAATAGACTTTAAAACAAAGACTGTAATAAGAGACAAAGAAAGACACTATATAATAACAAAGGGGGCAGTCCAACAAGAAGATAAAATAACTGTAAGTATTTATGCACCCAGCATAGAAGTACTCAAACACATAAAACAGTTAATAACAAACCTAGGGGAACTAATCAGTAATAATACAGTAGTAATAGGAGACTTTAATGCCCTACTTACCTCAGTAGACAGCTCATCTAAATGGAAAATCAAGAAGGAAACAGTGGCTTTGAATGACACACTGGACCAGATGTATTTCACAGATATTTTCAGAACATTCTGTCCAAAAACAGCAGAATACACATTTTCAGGTTCACATGGAATATTCTCCAGAATAGATCACATATTAGCCCCCAAAATCTGCCTCAACAAATTCAATAAGCTCAGAGTCCTACATATATCTTCTCTGACCACAACACGATAAAACTAGAAAACAACCACAAGAAAAAAATCTGAAAAGACCACAGAGACATGGAGGTTAAATAACATGCTACAAACAATAAATGGGTCGACCTGGAAATTAAAGAGGAAATTTAAGGGGTGTGGGGTGGCTCAGTGGGTTAAAGCCTCTGCCTTTGGCTCAGGTCATGATCCCAGGGTCCTGGGATCAAGCCCTGCATCGGGCTCTTTGCTCAGCGGGGAGCCTGCTTCCTCCTCTCTCTCTGCCTGCCTCTCTGCCTACTTGTGATCTCTCTTTGTCAAATAAATAAATAAAATCTTTAAAAATAAATAAATAAAATAAAATAAAGTTCCTAAATGAAGCTTCCCCAAGTTACCCTGATGTAAGCAGGGTGCACAACCACTGTTAACCCCTTCAATGTCTAGGAGATGAGAATAATTAAAAAAAAAAAAAACAACTTTAAGTTTCACATTATATTCCGGACAAACATTTAAAAAAAGGAAAAAAAGGAAATTTAAAAAGTACGTGGAAACAAATGAAAATGAAAACACAATGGTACAAAACCTTTGGGAGGCAGCAAAGGTAGTTGTAAGGCCTGCCTCAGGAAGCAAGAAAAGTCTCAAACAACCTAACCTTGCCCCTAAAGGAGCTAGAGAAAGAACAATGAACAAAACCTAAAACCAACAGAAGGAAGGACATAATAAAGATTAGAGCAGAAATAAATGATACAGAAACTAAAAAAACAATAGAACAGATCAAGGAAACGAGGAGCCGGTTCTCTGAAAAAAATCAATAAAATTGATAAATCTCTAGCCAGACTTACCAAGGAAAAAAGAAAAAGGAGTCAAATAAATGAAATCACAAGAGAAGAGAAATAGCCAACACCACAGAAATTTAAACAACTGTAAGAGAATATTATGAAAAACTATGCCAAAAATTGGACAACCTAGAAGAAATGGTAAATTCCTAGAAATGTATAAGTTACCAAAACTTCATGAAACAGGAAGAAATAGAAAGCTTGAAAAGACTGGTAACAAGCAAGGAAACTTAATCAGTAATCAAAAAATTCCCAACGGACAAAAGTCCAGAATCAGATGGTTTCACTGGCAAATTTTACCAAACTTTTATTTATTTTTTTTAATTAATTAATTATTTTTAAAAATTAACATGTAATGTATTATTAGCCCCAGGGGTACAGGTCTGTGAATCGCCAGGTTTACACACTTCACAGCACTCACCATAGCACATACCCTCCCCAATGTCCATAATCCCACCACCCTCTCCCTACCCCCCTCCCTCCAGCAACCCTCAGTTTGTTTTGTGAGATTAAGAGTCTCTTGTGGTTTGTCTCCCTCCCAATCCTATCTTGTTTCATGTATTCTTTTCTTATCCCCCAGACCCCCCACGTTGCATCTCCACTAACTCATATCAGGGAGATCATATGATAGTTGTCTTTCTCTGATTGACTTATTTCGCTAAGCATAATACCCTCTAGTTCCATCCATGTCATCGCAAATGGCAAGATTTCATTTCTTTTGATGGCTGCATAGTATTCCATTGTATATATGTATACCACATCTTCTTTATCCATTCATCTGTGGATGGACATCTAGGTTCTTTCCATAGTTTGGCTATTGTGGACATTGCTGCCATAAACATTCTGGTGCACGTGCCCCTTTGGATCACTATGTTTGTATCTCTAGGGTAAATACCCAGTAGTGCAATTGCTGGGTCATAGGGTAGTTCTATTTTCAACTTTTTGAGGAACCTCCATGCTGTTTTCCAGAGTGGTTGCACCAGCTTGCATTCCCACCAACAGTGTAGGAGGATTCCCCTTTCTCTGCATCCTTGCCAGCATCCGTCATTTCCTGACTTGTTCATTTTAGCCATTCTAACTGGCGTGAGGTTTTACCAAACTTTTAAAGAAGAATTAATACCTGCTGTCCTCAAACTATTCCAGAAAATAGAAGAGGAATGAAAAGTTCCAGATTTCTTCTACAAGGCTAATATTATCCTGATACCCAAACCGATAGCTACCACTTTTTTAATCCATGGCAATAACCCTGATGAGCATAAATGCAAAAATCCTCAACAAAATACTAACAAACCGAATCCAACAATACATTAAAAAAAATCATTTAACACATCAAGTGGGATTCATTCCTGGGTTGCAAGGTGGTTCAATATTCTCAAATCAGTCAGTGATTGATCACATTGATAAGAGAAAGGATAAGAACCGTATGATCATTTCAATAGACAAAGATATGTACTTGACAAAGTACATGTACATGATAAAAACCCTCAACAAAGTAAGTTTAGAGGGAGCATAGTTCAGCATATATGAAAAACCCACAGCTGGCATCATCTTTAATGGGGAAAAACAGGTTTTTTTGGGGGGGTTTTTTTTTTTTGGTTTTTTTTAAAGAGCTTTTCCCCTAAGGTCAGGATCAACATGGGGATGTCTGCTCTCACCACTTTTATTCAACATAGCACTGGAAGTCCTAGCCACATCAATCAGACTATAAAAAGAAATGCATCCAGATTAGCAAGGAAGAAGTCAAACTTCACTATTTGCAGATGGCATGATGCTTTATATAGAAAACCCAAAGACGCACCAAAAAACTGTTAGAACTGATAAACTAATTCAGTAAAGTCGCAGGATACAAAATCAATGTGTAGAAATCTCTTGCATTTTTATACACCAAAAATGAAGCAGCAGAAAAAGAAATCAAGAAATCCGTCCCATCTCCAATTGCACCAAAACCCATAAGATAGCTAGGAATAAACCTATCCAAAGAGTTGAAAGACCTGTACTCTAAAAACTGTAAAACACTGATGAAAGAAATTGAAAACAATGCAAAGAAATATAAAGGCATTCAGCGCTCATCAATTAGAACAAATATTGTTAAAATGTGTATACGGCCCAAAGCAATCTACACATTTGATGCAGTCCTTATCAGAATACCAATTGCATTTTTCACAGAACTAGAACAAACAATTCTAAAAATGTATGTGGAGCTACAAAGACCCTGAATAGTTAAAGCAACCTTGAAAAAGAAAAGAGCTGAAGGCATCACAATTCTAAACTTCAAGCTATAGTACAAAGCTATAGCGACCAAAACAGTATGGCACTGGAAGAAGAACAGACACACAGACCAATAGAACAGAATAGAAACCCCACAACTGTATGGTCAATTAATCCTTGACAAAACAGGAAAAAATATCCCGTGGGAAAAGGATCGTCTCTTGAACAAATGGTGTGGGGAAAACTGGACAGCAACATACAAAAGAATGAAACTGGACCACCTTCTTACACCATACACAAAAATAAATTCAAAATGGATTAATGTGAGACCTAAAACCATAAAAACCATAATCCATAAAAATTCTAGAGAGAAGAACACAAGCAGTAACCTCTTTGATCTCAGCTATAACAACTTCTTTCTAGATATGTCTCCTGAGGCAAGGGAAACAAAAGCAAAAATAAACTGTTGGGACTACATCAAAATAAAAAGCTTCTGCATAGCTAAGCTAACAACCCATAAATTAAAAGGCAACCCAAGAATGGGAGAAGATATTTGCAAATGATATACCCTATAAAGCTCAGTTAGTATCCAAAATAAAAAAAGAACTTCTCACGGTGCCTGGGAGGCTCAATCAGTGAAGCATCTGACTCTTGATTTTGGCTAAAGTCATAATCTCAGTGTTATGAGATGGAGCCCCACTTTGGGCTCTGCTCTGGGCATGGAGCCTGCTTAAGATTCTCTCCCTGTCCCTTTGCTCCCTCCCCCTCCCCTGCTACTGCTGCTGCTCCCTCTCCCTCTTTCTCTCTCTAACAAAAACAGAAACGAACTTCTTAAAATCAACACCCAAGAAACAAATAATCCAAATTAAAGATGCACAGAAGACATTAACAGGCATTTCTCCAAAGAAGACATCCAGATGACCAACAGACTCATGAAAAGATACTCTTCATCACTTGCCATCAGGGAAATGCGAATCAAAACTACAATGAGTTATATCACCTCACACCTGTCAAAATGGCTAAGATCAACACCACAAGAAACAACAGGTGTTGGCAAAAATGTAGAGAAAAAACAACCCTCTTGCACTGTTCGTGGGAATGCACACTGTGCAGCCACTGTGGAAGACAGTATGGGGTTTCCTCAAAAAGTTAAAAATAGAACTACCCTATGATCCAGCAATGGCACTACAAGGTATTTACCCAAAAGATATGAAAACACCAATTCAGAAGGATGTATGCACCCCTATGTTTATTGCAACATTATTTACAATAGCCAAGATGTGGAAGCCCCCCAAGTGTCCATTGATTGAAGAATAGATAAAGAAGGTGTGGGGTGTGTGTGTGTGTGTATAGATATAGTATATACATATATATGTGTATATATAGTATATATATAGTATACGTGTATTCATACATACAATACACATATACACAATGAAGTAATATTCAGCCATAAAAAAAGAATTAGCTCTTGCCATTTGCAACAACATGGATGAAACTAGGGGGTATGATGCTAAGCAAAATAAGGCTGTTAGAGAAAGAAAAGTACCATATGATTTCAGTCATGTGTGGAATTTAAGAAACAAAACAAATGAGTAAAGGGGAGAAAAAGAGACGCGCACACCAGGAAACAGACTCTTAACGTAGAGAACAAACTGAGGGTCACCAGAGGGGAGGTGTGGTGTGGGGAGGGGGGAGGGCAAAATAGGTGTTGGGGTTTAAGGAGGACACTTGTCCTGAGGAGGACGAGACCATGTATGGAACTGTTCAATCACTGTATTGTAAACCTGAAACTAACGTGACACTACATGGTAACTAATTGGAATTGAAATGAAACTTAAAATAATGTTTTTAGAAACGGAAGCTTGCATGCATTTACATGTGGCTCGTATTTCCTATGGGGCAGGCACCTTTCACTATAATCAGTTCATCAGTCCTCACTACAACACTGAAGGTAGTACTGTTCCCACTTATGGTGGTATACACAGAGTCTTAAAATGTGAAACTGGAGTTTAAATCAAGGTCTTTCTAATCCTTTATCCAGTGTTTTGTTTTGTTTTGTTTTGTTTTTTGTTTTTTTTACCAAATTATGATACTTCAATAAAGAAAATAATCTGATTTTCCCTCAGGCATTGAATCCCCAATAGTAGTACCCTGGCATTGCTGTACAACCATATGGACTTTTCAGTCTCTAGAAAGGGAACATGTGCTTCTCAGGGATTACCACTGCTGCAGCAACATAAAGGCTTGTGCTCTTGGCCCCAGGGGCTTCACATGGCCTGTCATGTACTTGAAAGAAGAATTCTCTTAAGAAATTGCTTCACTGGGACACCTGGGTGGTTCAGTTGTTTAAGTGTCTGCCTTCGCTCAAGTCATGATCCCAGGGTCTTGGGATTGAGTCCCTCATGGGGCTCCCTGCTCTGTGAGGAGCCTGCTTCTCCCTCTCCCTCTGCCCTGTTCATGCTCTCTCTCTTTCTCTCTCACTCTCTCTCAAATAAGTAAATTAAAAAACATTTTTTTTAAAGAAATTGCTTCATTTCTAAGGGCTAATAATATAGAGGAAATGTAGATTGTTTCATCTTGATGAAAATGTACTATGAGAAGATAGAAATCAACTTTAGGAGCTTACCAAGTGACTACAATAAACAAATGTTTTATTTAAAAAATTTTTTTCTCGGGACACCTGGGTGGCTCAGTCAGTTAAGCATCTGCCTTTGGCTCAGGTCATGATCCCAGGGTCCTGGGGTCGAGTCCTGCATCGGGCTCTTTGCTCTGCTGGGGAGCCTGCTTCTTCCTCTGCCTGCTGCTCTCCCTGCTTGTGCTCTCTCTCCTCCCAACAAATATATAAATAAAATTTTAAAAAAATTTTTTTCTCCAGTAAAAATAATGACTTGATGAACCAGAACAAAGAAGAAGGGAGAATTTCATTTTATATAATTTTTAAATAGGGGACTGTGAGTGATTTTTATCTTTCCTACAATATTGGTTCATATTTTTCATATTACAAAATGAAGCCAGGCTGGCAGAAAATATTTGCAAAAGACACATCCAAAAAAGGACCATTATCCCAAATATACAAAGAACTTCTAAAGCTTAAGAATTAAAAAAAAAACCAACCTGATTTTTAAAAATGGACAAAAGAGCTTAATACATACTTCACCAAAGAGGATATACAGTTGACAAACAAACATGAAGAGATGCTCGCATCATATGTCATCATCAGGGAAATGCAAATGGAAACAGTGAGGTAACACTGTGCTCCTATTAGAATGGCCAAAACCTAGAACACTGACAATATCCAGTCTGGGTGAATATGTGAGCCATAGAAGGATTAAATCTTGATAGCGGGAATGCAAAATGGTACAGATACTTTGGGAGATAGTTTGGTGGTTTCTTATCAAACTATACCTATTTTTACTGTGTGATCCAGCGTCCGTGCCCCTTGATCTTTACCCAAAGGAAATGGAATTGTAAGTCCACACACAAAGTTGTACATAGATGCTTATAGCGCTTCATTCACGATTGCTAAAATCTGGGAGCATCCAGGACCTCCTTCAGTAAGTGAATGGATAAATAAACTGTGGTGCATCCAGACCATGTAAAATTATGTAGGTCTAAAAAGAAATGAGTTTTCAAGCCATAAAAAGACATGGAAAAAAACTTCCTAAATGCAGCTTACTGAGTGAAAGAAGCCAGTCTGAAAATGGTACATACTATATGATTTCCAATGATGTAACATTCTGGAAAAGGCAAACCTATGGAGATAGTAGAAAGATAGGTGGTTGCCAGTGGTTGGGAGATGGGGAGGGATGAATAGGCAAAACAAAGAGAATTTTTAAGGTGTGAAAGTAGTCTTACTATACCCTGATAAAGGGGATAAAGGGCACAGGTCATTATACCTTTGTCAAAACCCATAGAACGGAGAAAATGAAGAGTGAACCCTAAGGTAAACTATGGTCTCTAGGTGATGATGATGTGTTGATGTAGGTTTATCAGTTCTAACAAATGTCCTATTGTGGTAGGGGATGGCGGTCAGGGGAGAGGCAGAATGCATGTATGGGGTAGAGAGTATGTGGGGGAAATCTCTGTACTTCTCAATTTTGCTATGAACTTAAAACTCCTCTAAAAAAAATAAAGTCTTTAAAAATACATGCATACATACATACATACATACATACTGTTCTTCTTGCTTAAAAAATGATGAAGGAAATGAGTTTAGTAATTCAAGGATACTTCATGAGATCCCATTTGTGTAAAAAAATTCAAATAAAAGTTATTTATCATAAGTAATAAAGGCATTTGAGAAGTTCCACATTAGATGTGACATGTAGAATATTGACCTAGAAGTATATGTTGTTTTATAGTCTCAAGGGAAAAAAAAATCTATGATGGAGGATTTGATTTTTTTATTTTGATTTGATTTGATTTTTTTATTTGATTTTAAGTAACATAGAGTCATTATAGAGGAAAGTATTTTTTCCTATTTTTCATTTATTTTTATTTAACTGCTTCTAAATTAAGCTGGTATTTTAGAATGAATAAACTTTTTTTGTTTTTAATATCCTCACCGAAGTTGAAATTTAACATGAATGTATCTTTAAAGGTTTTAACAAATAGCTAAGGTAAAAATGTTCCTTTCTTATCACGTATTTGTGTAACACTAGCCCAGTCGAGAAAATGAACAATGGCATATGGCTGTTTAATTATAAACAGTACAGCATAATCTTAATTTTTCGTAAGTTCAGTGACCTTCTCATAAGATACTTGGCAAATGCAAAAAAAAAAAAAATTCTGGGGTTTCCTAATAATTACCGACAGAATAAATTTGAACAAATAAATGTGGAAATTAAACAGTACTATTAAAATATGTTTACCCTTCCCCTAAGTTATACGTGTACACTAGGTCCTATAAACATCTGGAAACTTAGTCTCTCTGGTCCCCTTGGGTGGACTCTGACTTCCGAAGGTTCATGTTCATCATGATTTAAATCTTGGAACTGTATCCAAGAGGAAGCTTAACAATAGTGATTGTTTATTTTGTAGGTTTTAAAGAAGCTAGAGTGCCGAGAAGACCTTTGAAGTGTGAAGAGATTTCCTGTAATTGAAACCAAAATGTCATTCATAGATCCGTATCAGCACATCATAGTAAGTCATTTACTGTTTATATATCCTTGCTGGGAGGGAGGCCGATATACATCTGTGCATGAGCTTTGCTGGCATTGGCTAATAAAGTACAACTCTAAAGGACAAATCCACAACAGAGGTACTTGCAAGGGGAAAAAAAGGTACCAAAACATGTGTAACATTACAGAACTTTCACAGAACAGTAAGAAATGTAGTTACCACTTAGCAGTTATCAGTCTGGGTAAGTTCTGCCCTTCACAGGCATTGGTGGAGAGGAGACAAAAGAATTGTTGAATTGAAGGCTATTATTTGGGTATGCACTGGCAGGGTAAAGCATTCTGTAACTTTCCCTTCTGTGTGCTTAAACCAATTCTTCTATAGGCAGTTAGTTTAGTAAAGAGTAATTTCAAATTTTAGTATGTATTCTTCCAAACTCAGTTGGAAGCATACACCCTCTCTTCTGATCCAAAAAATACCCCAGGGATCTCTTTGCTAAATTCAACACTTGAGATCTGGTTAGGTTTATATGGACTAGAAATAGTTTTTATGGACATTAAGGAATAATCCAGAGCCTTATTGTTAGTTTGAATGAAGCACTTGTTCTCTTACCTTACATCCTTCTCTAGCTACCATCCTCTGTCTTTTCCTGCCTGGAGAGCAAGGATTAATGTATTACAAGTGTTTTCTAGTGCCTTCTTCCCCTCCGTTCATAGCTCGAATCATTAAAAACTAGACTCCCCTTTCCCACTTCACAAAAAGCCTCATCAAGGGCCTCTTTTGGTGCTGAATTCAGTGGACTCTTCACTAGCCTCCTCCCCTAACACCCTACCCTGCCCTCGACCACCCCCACTGGTCATTCTTTTCTTAAAACTCTTCTTAATGGGGTGCCTAGGTGGCTCAGTGGATTAAGCATCTGCCTTTAGCTCAGGTCATGATCCCAGAGTCCTGGGATCAAGTCCCACAACAGGCTCCTTGATCAGCAGGGTGCCTACTTCTCCTTCTCCCCCCACCCAACCCCCACTCATGCTCTCTCTCTCTTTCAAATAAATAAAGTCTTAAACAAAAAAAACTCTTCTCAATTTTTCTATGGTTCTATTTCAGATTTCTCTGGTTCCATTTCTTATTTTCTTGCAACTGGTTCCTTCTCAGTTTTCTTTGCAAGCTGCTCTTCCTGTTGGATTCTTGTGTGTTTGTCTTTTTAATCAAGGTATACCATATATAAAGTGGTATAAATCTTAATTGTTTAGCTTGATGGATATTAACCTATGTATTCCTCTCATGAAACCATCATCCAAATAAAAACACACAGCATTAAAAGTAACACAGAAGAGTTGCTCATGTCCTTTCCAGTCAATAAACTCCACAAAGGTAACCAACATTTGACTTCTATGACCGTAGATAAGTGTTGCCTGCTTTTGACCTTCCTATGGATATCTGCATTCCACATTACATCTTATTCATGTTGTTGTAAAGCAGCAGAATTCCACACTTGTACATTGCCCTGTAGTATTATCTGAGTATACTACAAACTCTTGTGCCCTGGTAACTGCCATCTCCTCACTGAATGGCAGAGGCCCCTCTACTGTAAACCAAGTGCCATCTGTGTGTGGCTTGATCTCTGTGCTGTTCTGTTGGCCCATTAGACTTTGTTAAATAATGCCAGTTGTACAAATATCTATCTTAATTTCTCTCTCTCTTTTTAAATGATTTTATTTATTTATTTGTCAGGGGGAGAGTGAGTGAGAGCCCAAGCAGGGAAAGGGGCAGGCAGAAGGATGAAGCAGGTTCCCCGCTGAGCAGGGAGCCTGATGCAGGACTCAACCCCAGGACCCTGGGATCATGACCTGAGCCAAAGGCAGACACTTAACCGACTGAGCCACCTAGGCGTCCCATCTTAATTTCTGTAGCTTTGAAATATATCATATATGGTAGTGTAAAATCCTCCAGCTTTTTCTTCTTCAAGATTATCTTGGCTATTTTCAGTCCCTCTGCATTTCCATATAAGTTTTGCAATCCGTTTGTCACTTTGCACACATAGACCCAAAACTGCTGGAATTTTTATTGGCCCTTAATGATTTTATAGACCAATAAAGGGAGAAATGCTATGATAATGATATTGAATCTTTTTACCCATTAATAACCCATGAATCTAATCCAAAACTAATGTTATTTAGATTATCTTTAATTCTCTCAGGAGTGTGTTGTAGATTTCAGTAAGAAATGTTTTATAGGATTCCCCCCTTACCTGTAGTTTCAGTGATCTGTGGTCAGACTTTATACAGAAGCAGATGATCCTCCTTCTGACATACTATCAGAAGGTCAGTAGTAACCTAACGCTATGTCACTTTCACTTCATCTCCTCACCTACGCATTTTATCATCTCATATCATCACAAGGAGGAAAGTGAGTATAATACAAGATATTTTGAGAGAGAGACCACAATCACGTAACTTTTATTACAGCATATTATTTTAGTTGTTCTCTTTTATTATTAGTTATTGTTGTTAATCACTTTCTCTGTCAAACCTATAAATTAAACTTCATCATAGGTATGTACGTACAGGAAAAAACAATATACGGGGAGTTTGTACTATCCATGGTTTCAGGAACCCATGGTGGCGGGTCCGGGAGGTTGCTTGGAATGTATCCCCTGTGGCGAAAGAGGGATTACTAAATATCTTTTTTTAGATGTATTTCTTGATAGTTGATGTTTTAGTATCATTATTTACAAATTTTATTTTCCAATTAGTTTTTGCATTTATATCAAAATACAACTGATTTTTGTTGATCTAGTAAACTTACTGAATTTCTTTATTAATTTTGATAGTTTGTAGGCTCTTTTGGACTTTTGACTTACACGTTCCTGGTATCTGTGAATAATGCCAATTTTACTTCTTTTTAAATTTTTAAATGTTTATCTTTCGAGCTTTATTAATTGTACACCATCTACTTTAGGTATAGCACATAGGTTTGGGAATGTAACATTTTCATAATTGCTCAATGAAAAGTATGTTCTAACTTTTTCTAACTCAGTCCCTGAATTGAGCTTTGACTCATGGGGTACTGATACATGTGTATATTAATTTTCAAACTTTTGTCTTTGAACTTCATTTCTAATTTAATTCCACTGTGTTCAGAGAACATACTCTTGCATGATTTTTTGTTTTTTGTAAGATGTCTATACATAATTACGGTCTTGCTTATTATCTATTTTGGCAAGTGTTCCATATACAACAATATGTTTCCATTTGCAACTTTTGCTTTATGAATTTTGAAGATATGTTATTAGTGAATATAACTTCTGGATGTATATATTTCTCTGATGTTTTATCATTATAAGTCCTTTTTTATCTCTTTGTTCTAAATTTTACTTTGTCTTTTATTAATTTGACCTCTTCCAGTTTCTTTAATGTATGCATCCTTTTATGTTCAATTTGTATTTTTCCATATATTTAAAGTATAGTTTTGGGAAAAGCATATAATCGGGGGGTCTTGGGTGGCTCAGTTTGTTAAGTGTCTGCCTTCAGATCAGATCATGATCCCAGGGTGCTGGGATCGAGCCCTGCATAGTCTTCTTCTCCTTTTGCCCTTCCCCCTGCTCATGCTTGTGCTCTCCCTCTCTCTCAAATAATTTTAAAAAAACCTTAAAAAAATCAGGGTTTAAAATGAGATATCTTGGGCGCCTGTGTGGCTCAGTTGGTTGAGCAACTGCCTTCAGCTCAGGTCATGATCCCGGACTTCCAGGATCGAGTCCCGCATCGGGCTCCCAGCCCCTTGGGGAGTCTGCTTCTCCCTCTGACCTTCTCCTCTCTCATGCTCTCTCTCACTCATCCTCCCTCAAATAAATAAATAAAATCTTAAAATAAATAAATAAATAAATAAAATGAGATCTCTTTGTTTTCAGAAACAGTATCCTACTTTCCACAATTATGGTTTTCTACAATGAAATTGTAGAACAGTTTAAGCAATGAAATAACTATTTTTTATATTAACAAAGTTTCTATATATTATGTGCAGATTAGTTCTTTTTCATCCCACCAGTAATTCCTATAACTCTCAGAGAATTGAATCAAAAGTGTTCATTCTTAAACTTTAACATGAAATTTGGCCCTGGCAACTGAAAAGGGAGAAGGAAGATAAAGTTAAGATCTATAACCCTGGGCTTAAGGCAAAGAAACCAACAATAATTCTGAATACTAGCATTAGGACTTTCAATTCATTACCTCTAAATCTATTTCAATTATTTATTTTTTTCTGAGCACTTATCGTTATTTATTGAATGACCATTGTGTACCACTCCCTGTGAGTTTTCGATAGGCAGTGGGGATGCAAAAGTGATTCAGACTAAGTCCCTGAGCTGAGCTTATGCCTAGCAGAAAAACCATTTATTTACACACTAACCATAATGTTCAGAAAGGGCTCTGATAAGAGACAATGAGGATTACTTTGGGAATATACAACATGAATAATGAATGATAGGAATCCTGACATTCCTACAGGGAGTGACTTGTAAGCCTGGACCTGAAGGTTTAGCACAAGGGAAGGGAAGAAGGAGAAAATTACTTTTCTCAATTAGAGAAAAGCAAATATGAGGTACTCTGGAGATGAAAGAAGTTCAGGGTGGTTGGAGTGTAATACATTTCAAAGAACATGATTATTTCAAATGCCTTCCCTCTCCTACCTAAATCTGAGCAGGCCTTCTTACTGACCGCTGTGTAGTCCCCACCTGTCTCCTTCAGATGACCTTGTGAGCTGGCCTTTTAGTTTCTACTTTTAACATGGCAGAGTATATTTAAAAATCACACTGCATTCTGGATATTTTAAAACTCATTCCTGTCACCTTTCCTCACAAATTTTAACGACAGCTAAATATTAAGGACCTAGTGATTACCTATGTGGCATCTTAATATGATGAAACCCGCAAACCACATATCTGTATCACGGTTTTCATTACCGTTCCCAGCATCAGAGTGGGACATTTATTCGTATTCCGATTTATAGCACTTTTAAATGAGGATTCCTGCGAGCTTTATAGTTTTCTTCTTCTTGTTCTTTCTGTGTATGTGTGGAAAAGACTGATGTGTACGTCTATGTAAATTATTTTAACAGCCAAACGCGCTAACCGACTGCGCAACAGAGACTTTATGTAAATTATTTTAGTGACAAAATTCCCTGCTCTAGTTTTCACAGAAAGATACTTTTCAAAATATATAAGTGAGCATACTCAGCACAGCACAATTTTAGTAAAAAGGAAAGATGGGGAAGGCTAAGTCAGCTAACTTATAATGAGTGGTGCCAGACAGGCCAACACCGTTTTGGCTGCCTCGAGGCACAGAAGATTGGCCTTATTTTCCCCACACCGGTGATGTAGTGACATGTTGGGGAATCCCGTGGGCTGATACAGCAGTTCACAGCCAGCAAGTTCTCTTGCTTTCCACAGGGCTGGCTTGTAAGACCTGGTAGAAAATGGAGCAATATGTGTATGGCAGAATTCGGTGTCCATGTTTAAGAGTCCTCGTGAGGTACTTTCTAACCTGAAGGATGTTTGTGTCTCCAGAATTTACTAAAATTCTTTTGGACCAATTTTACAAGGATAGGTCAAGAATAAATTATTTGTAAAAATTTCCATCTTTTTACTCTGAAAATGAGTCACTTCCCTGGAGTAAAAAAGAATCCACACCTCTTCTCACTGCCTGTTAGCAGAAGAGGGCCCCTGTCTCACATCCACAGAACCCAAGGTTGTCTTCACATTAGGCTCAGTCAACTGCATGGGTAAGCCAGCGTGACTGCCTGCTAGAACACAGGGATCTTTGAAAACCGTCATCGAGGAGTGACTGGAAATTTTGCCAGGAAAGTAGAAAGCTATTATTCTAGATGATTATGGTAACATGGTGGCAGGGGGTGGAGGGGATGGGGCAACACAGGGTAAGGAATCAAAGAGCTAGTTTTCGGGTGGTAGTTCCCGTCTTCAAGTACGTGCTCCTGAGCATCGAAACTGAGTTTTAGCTGCTTCGTGTGGAAAAACAGGGTATGAATGGTACCCGCTGTGTCTGCTCCCCAAGGCTTGTATAAATAATAAATTGCTGTGTGTATAAAAGTATTCTCCAGACACAGTCAGGAAAGGTACTTCCAGCCAAGGGACATCAGAAGGTGAGATGCTGCTACTAGAAATAAAAAAAAAGAAAAGAAAAGAAATAAAAAATATCAAGGTGGCAAAATGCCACCTGGCAAAGCCGAGTGCTGTGCAAAACTGACAAGGAGTTTTATGGCAAATAGCACATTTGTTGTTGCTGTTTTTCTAGAAAAGTGAAAAAGAGGGTGGTTAGTGATCTTCTAATCTTTCCCAGATCCAAGTCATTCCTTAGGGTTCAGTCTGTGGAATTTTTAACTTAAAATAGGAATGGTTTACGAGAGTAACCCTTAGAGGGCTCACAATCTCAAGGCTGCTCATTCTCAGCCTCCTCCTCTCTTAACCAGCACAAATGCTGCTTACCACTCTAGTTTTTGGTGAACTCTTTGATTTTCTATCTCTTTCCTGGTAGTTAAGGCCTTTCCATCCTGTTAGTTCTTGGTTACTCTGTTAGTCTGTGTTCTCCAGAGAAACAGAATCAATAGGCAGTAGAGAGGTAGGCACATAGATAGATAGAGTTTTAATTTAGCTTATAAATAACCAGAAATTTATTGCTCAGAGTTCTGGAGGCTGGAAAGTCCAAGATAAAGGCACCAGCATGGTTGCATATGGCAAGGGCCCTGTTTCCTGGTTTGTAGCCATTCTGTCCTCACGAGGTAGAAGAGGCAAGGACTCTGTCTAGATTCTCTTCTATAAAGGCACGAATCCATTCGTGGGGGTTCCTTACACTTCCCAAAGGTCTCATTTCATAATCTTTGAGGGGTTAGGATGCCAACATATGAATTTGGTGGCGGGGGGCGGGGAGGGAGACACAAACACTCAGATCATAGCAGTTAGATCTAGACACAGAGACTTACTTTGAAGAATTTTCTCATGTGGTTATGGAGGCTGTGAAGTCACACATTCTGCCATCTGTAGGATGGAGAGCCAGGAAAGATGAGGGTATGATTCAGTCTACTTCTGGTGGCTTAGGAACCCAGGGAGCTAATGGTATAAAGAGCAATCCAAGGTCAGGAGAAGATGACATGAGGGGTTTCAGCTCAAGCAGTAAGACTGGAAGAAAAGGGGCAAATACTTCCTTTTGTTCTATTCAGGCCCTCAACAGATTTGGTGATGCCAGCCCACACTGGGGAAGGTAACCTACTTTCCTGAGTCCCTGATTCAAACGATAATCTCATTTGGAAAGACCCTCACATATACACCCAGGACTAGTGTTTTATCTGAGTACCCTAGGGTCAGTCACAGTTAGTCTTTCAAAAATCTTTACTTATTTTGTAAAACCTTATTCAGTTTTTAGTTATTTTCTGTGAGAAGTGTATGTGGGAAGTGTCTTACAATTGTTTAACCTACCATTACTACAGGTGGAGTTCCCCCATTGTGTTTACTCTAGATCAGTAGTGCCTCTAGATAATCCCCAGAAGATTGATTTTAAAAAGTTTCATCTTGAAAGATTTCCACAGATGGTAAAATTATCCCCAGACTTACTTGACATTCAGTATTGATCTGTGTGAAATTCTAATGTTGGAGTCTGGGTTGGTTTCAGGGGACCCTTGACAAATCCCATGTCACTGGTGATATAATTACCATTTTACAGATGTGGCAACCAAGGTAGAAAAACTGAGTTGAAATATCAGGCAATCTGTTATAAATATCCTTCTGACTTATGTCCATGTCTTTTAGTTACGAAGCTCTCATTTACTTCTAATAGCAAAGACGAATTAAGACCAAGAGAAGGTTTTGAAGAAGTCCCTTAAAATAAGGGTAAATTACCCCAAAAGACATCTGTAAAATATGTCTATATTTTTAAGTCTGTTGGATCTACTAGACTTAACATACACATCTGAGGGGGTGCCTGGGTGGCTCAGTGGGTTAAAGCCTCTGCCTTCGGCTCAGGCATGATCCCAGCATCCTGGGATGGAGCCCTGCATCGGGCTCCAGGGAACCTGCTTCCCCCACCCCTGCCTGCCTCTGCCTACTTGTGATCTCTGTCTGTCAAATAAGTAAGTAAAATAAAATATATAAATATATATTTATAAAAAAAAATACACATCTGAAAATCATCATTGCGAAGATATCTTAGATTTGAACAAACACGGCAAACATGACATAGGTCAGTAATTCTAACCTAAATAAATTTTTCACAAAGATTTTATTTATTTATTTGAGAGATCGAGAGAGAGAAAGAGGGAGAGAACATGAGAAGGGAGAAAGTCAGAGGGAGAAGCAGACTCCCCATGTACCTGGGAGCCCGATGCGGGACTCAATCCTGTAACTCCAGGATAATGACCTGAGCCAAAGGTGGTCGCTTAACCAACTGAGCCACCCAAGCGCCCTAAATAAATTAAAAAAAAAAAAAAAAAAAGATTTTATCTACTTATTTGACAGAGAGAGACAGCTAGAGAGGAAACATGAACAGGGGGAGGAGCAAAGGGAGAGGGAGAAGCGGGTTTCCCCCTGAGGAGGGAGCCCGATGTGGGACTCTATCACAGGAACCAGGGATCATGACCTGAGCCGAAGGCAGACGCTTAATGACTGAGCCAGCCAAATGTCCCTAAATAAATATTTCTGCCATCAAAAGCATCTTTAAGAATGTGTGGGGAAAACGTTCAAGTCTGCCTGGTGCTTTATATGTTCTGATGAGGACTTCCAGGAGAATGAAGTACATCTCTATGTCATGGTCCTTAACTGAGCCATAATTACTCCAAGGAGAGTATAGATTTCTTCAAGGGTATTGAAGTAGGGGAAAAGCTGATGTTCAAAAAAATTTTTTTGTGTGTGTGGTACTATGGCTACTCAATTACCATTGGATTAGAATCTACATCTCAGTTAAAATTTAAATGCTAAAAATTTGGGTGACTTGAATTTTGGGTATCTTGATGAAGTTATACTTACTATAAATTTATGGTGAGTATGTCATTAAATGAGTATTTTAGACTAAGGCTGGCACCATCAAATTTCTTTTTTGTACTGCTTTTCGGCAATCTCAGTAATCCTAATAAAAATAGGACTTAAAATCTTTTAACATCACTGAAAATGAACTCTATATTTAATTTTAAAGATATGTACATATTTATTATGATATATATTATTACTGTATTAGATGTATATTTGTTGTATAAGTGGGGAAAGCTTCTTGTTCATGAGAGAGAAGAAACTCAAGTCAGATTTCTGATTATGATTTTCTTTTAATGAAGAAAAATCTAGCTCTGCTAGAGCCAACAAATTCTGTTGACAAATTAGGTGTTTGGGACATGAAGATAATTTATGCATATGGCAGTCCATGACTGAGAATTCTTTTTTTTTTTTTATTAACATATAGTGTATTATTTGTTTTGGGGTACAGGTCTATGACTCATCAGTCTTACACAATTAACAGCACATACCCTCCCCAGTGTCCGTCATTCAGCCACCCCATCCCTCCTACCCACTCCCCTCCAGCAACCCTCAGTTTGTTTCCTGAGATTAAGAGTCTCTTATGGTTTGTCTCCCTGTCTGGTTTCGCCTTGTTTCATTTTTCCCTCCCTTCTCCTATGATCCTCTGTCTTGTTTCTCAAATTTCTCATATCAGTGAGATCATATGATAATTGTCCTTTTCTGATTGCCTTATTTCGCTTAGCATAATACCTTCTAGTTCCCTCCATGTCATTGCAAATGGCA
Source organism: Lontra canadensis (assembly GCF_010015895.1). Taxonomy (NCBI): domain Eukaryota; kingdom Metazoa; phylum Chordata; class Mammalia; order Carnivora; family Mustelidae; genus Lontra; species Lontra canadensis. The sequence continues at coordinate 1,593,834 of NW_022631018.1, read as the reverse complement.
AGATTTCGGGGGTTTTTGATGGCTGCATAATATTCTATTGTAGATATGTACCACATCTTCTTTATCCATTCATCTGTCAATGGACAGCTAGGCTCTTTCCGTAGCTTGGCTATTATGGACTTTGCTGCTATAAACATTGGGGTGCACATGCCCCTTTGGATCACTACATTTATGACTGGGAATTCTTAAATCAAGTTTAGGTAGCATTATAGATTATAAATAGATAAGCTGGCTGCTCATAAAAAAATGTGAGAGAATAATAAAACAGTGACTGTGCTTCTCAAAGTATTAGAATGAAACTCTACACCAGGAAGTGAAACTAAAAACAGGTATCTTATCTAAAAAACTATCCTAAATCCTAGATGACATCAGTGCAGAAATTCTTTTAAAACATTTTCTGAGATCTGTTTGAAATTGCCTGTTGCTGATTGTGATGATCGCAATCTCTGGTTTCAGTAGTGAGATTCTCCAGTCTTTATCACACTAACAGCCTATGGTTTTAGTTTGAATTAAAATTAGGCAATGGCTGTTAAATAGAGAAAGAAAGATATTTGCATGTAGAATCTACCTTCTCTCACATCAGATTTGTTTTATGATCTTTTTTTTTTTTTTTTTTTTTTTTTTTTTTTTTGGTTCTTCCCTGTAGCAGCAGAAAGTAAGGTAATCCAATACCTGTAGGCAAAGCTTAAACCTGTGGCTGAGTCAGGATATCGAGCTTATATTTGACATCTCAATTGAAATATGGCATCTCTTTTTGCCAGCTACCAACAGGGATTGTGCTGAGTCATTAGTTTCCTCCAGAGAACACTGGCTGTGGATTCAGTAATGTCATTTCCTCTGGTACCACCTGGAGACATAACCAAAAGTCTCCCATCCAAGTCGGAAGTTAACCTAGTCCATACTAGTTTGAAGTTTACATGTGATACTGGCCCCACGAAACAAAAGAATTATCAGAAGATATTTGGATAGTTACTGATTGACACTAAACATTTTTCTCCAAGAATTTATACTTCGTTTATAGGTGCTATAATCTTTATAGCTCTAAGAAAGAAATGGGCATCTCCTGAGAATAATTTACAGGTAATCTGAAGATTGGTGATGGTTCCAAAGTTAACTTAAAAAACCAAGAAAGTGGTTGAAGAGTATGCAAGTATTTCATTCATTATAATCAAGACAGAGTTGAGGCTAAGGGAAATAAAAGCAGATTAAAACAGAGCTGAATGGGACGCCTGGGTGGCTCAGTTGGTTAAGCCACTACTTCAGCTCAGGTCATGATCCCAGGGTCCTGGGATGGAGTCCCGCATCTGGCGCCTTGCTCGGCAGGGAGCCTGCTTCTCTCGCTGCCTCTGCTGCCTCTCTGCCTGCTTGTGTGTACTCTCTCTCCCTCTCTGGCAAATAAATAAAATCTTAAAAAAAAAAACAAAAACCAGACCTGAATGATACAGGAAATAACTCAGTTAACAGAGGGACTTCAGATCAATAAGCGATACAATAGACTAGATTATAACTATACCACTTTAATAAATGGAAACAGCCTTTTTCACTATTAAGGTATTGGTAGTTGGTATTATTCTCTGTGTAAGTAAAGGAATGTACAGAGAGTGAAGACTTTGCGGGCAGCAAGAATAGATTCTAATTCAGATTTAACTTTTACTGTCTATGAGATACTGGGAAATTATTTAAGCTCTCAGAATCTCACTTTAGTCACATATAAATCATACCTATTTTATAGGTTGTTGCAAAAATTAAATGAGAATTCGCATCTAGAAGAATGTGTAATATATGGTTCATACTCAATGAATCCTTATAACATCATCTCTCTGTATGTGTTTTTTTTTTTTATAATGTTGAGCTATTTTTTCTTAAGATTTTATTTTAGCCACTCTTTACACCCAAAGTGGGGATTGAACAACCCCCGAGATGGAGTGAGATTCTGAGAGGTTAAATAAACCTGGCATACCTAGGGTAAATCCTACTTGGCTGTAATTTTAATTCCTTTTCTATATTATTGGATTCTATTTGCTATAATTTGTTGAGAATTTCTTCATCTATGCTTATGATAGATATTGGTCTATAGTGTTCTTTATTTTTATTTTTTTCCTTATAAGGTCTCTCTCTGCTTTTTGTTATCAGGGTAATGCTGGCTTCATAAAATGAGCTAGGTACTGTTTCTTCTGCTTCTCTCTTCTGGAAGAGATTGGACAGTATTGGTATAATTTCTTCCTTAAGTGTTTGGTAGAATTTATCAATGAATCCATCCGGGCCTGGTGCTTTCTGTTTTGGAAGGTTAAGTATTGATTCAGTTTCTTTATTCAGATTGTCTGTTTCTACTTGTGTCAGTTTTGGCAGATTATGTCTTTCAAGGAATTGGTCCATTTCATCTAGATTATTAAATTGGGGGCCTAGAGTTGTTCATAGTATTCCTTTATTATTGTTTTGACGTGAACAGAATCTAGAGGGAACGTCCCTCATTTATTTATGATATTTGTAACTTGTGCTATCTTTTTTTCTTGTTTAGCCTAGCTAGAGGCTTATTGATTTTGTTGCCCCTTTTCAAAGAAACAATTTTTAGTGTCATCTATTTTCTCTATTGATTTTCCATTTTTAGTTTTACTCATTCCTGCTCTACTTTTTACCATTTTTCTTCTGCTTACTTTGGATTTAATTTGCTTCTCTTTTTCTGGTAGACTCTTAGATCTTTTAGATCTTTCTTCTTTTCATATATGCATATCATGAAATAATACATGAAATATATGTATGTATGAAATAATATGTATGTCAATATACATATTATTTAATTTCCTTGTAAGCATTACTTTCACTGCATTTCCCCTTAATTTTGCTAAGCTGTAGTTTCATTTTCATTTAGTTCTAGATATTTAAAAGTTTCTCTGGAGCCTCCTTCATTGACATGTGTGTTATTTAATCTCCAAGTACTTGTGATTTTCCAGCCATCATCCTGTTTGGTTTCCGGTTTAATTCTGTTGTGATCAGAGAGGACATGTTGTATGATTGTTCTATGTGATCTTAAGAAGAATGTGCATTCTGGTGCAAAAACAATGAATTCTGCTACGCTGAAAAGAAATTTTAAAAAAAGAAGAAGAATGTGCATTCTGCTCTTGGACAAAGTAGTCCATAGATGTCAATTTTATCTAGTTGACTAAAGGTGCCGTTGAGTTCAGCTTTATTCTTACTAAATGTATGCCTGATTTATTGATTGATTGATTGGTTGATTTCTAAGACTTTATCAGCGAGAGAGAGAGAGCACAAGCAGGAGAGTGGCAGGCAGAGGGAGAAGCAGGTTCCCCACTGAGCAAGGAGCCTGATACGGGACTTGATCCCAGGACTCTGGGATCATGACCTGAGCCAGAGGCAGACACTTAACTGACTGAACCACCTATGCATCCCAGGTCTATCTATTTTTGATAGAGGGGTGTTGAAGTCTCCAACTATGATAGCGGATTTTTTTTTTTTTTTTTTTTTTTTTTTTGGTGGGGACAATGTGTGTGTGATTTTTGGTTGTATAAAGCTGAGTATAGGATAGGTGGGTCTAGGTAGGGAGAGATAGATGGGGGGGTGCTATGTGATCAAGCTTACAGAAATCCCAAAAATATGGAGGTGTGGGGAAACCAGAGATAAGGGAATAAACCCGACCACCCTGCCTAGGCATGTGGGGTGGGTGTCTTTTTTATGATAATCACCTGTGACTAGCAAAGCATAACGAGACCCTAGGTGGAAAGTAGGCCATTGAAGGTATTATGACTAATCCTTGCTCAATGGTGATACCATTAGAGATGTTAAATGGATTTAAGGTCCCTGGTTGGCTTTCTCTAAAAGACCAACCCTAAGGGCCCTCGGTGGTGACCCTATGGGGACCCTTCTCACTCTTGAGAGCTTTTTCTGTATCTTCACTTAACACACATCCATCACTTGACTCATCTCCTTGGTCCACGAGATTCATTCTTAGACTCAGTGAGACGAGAACCTAGCTTGGCCACTTCCATGCAACACGCTTCTTTGTGAGCATTTGTTTCATTTATAATTGATAGTTTTACTTATATGGAGTAAAACTTTAGCTACTCGGAACACCTCTAGACATAGAAGGTATTTCTCTTCAATAATAAACTCAAATGAGAGTTATCTTGAAACATTTCAGAGGTTTCTCTGCCTTTTTAAACAAAGTATGCTCGTCATTAATGTCTTCACCACTTCCTGATGCTGTGTTATAAATCTGAACATAAATTATTCTACTGATAGAGTGAGACCTTCAGAAACTGTGGAGTGCTAACTGTTGATCATCTATCTCACTACTGCTGATGCATATGAATCTATGTTTTTAGAATTTTTTTTCCAGCCTCCTTGATTTTAGACTGTCATTACTCCTTTATCAGTATTGCCAGTATCTTAGCTTTTTAAAATCAATTATGGACTTCTTAATCAGTGAAACAATTCTGCTAAAGTTAGGAAAGATAGGAGTGGCTAATAAATGTGGGCCTCTTCTAAGATTAGACAGGCTTCAGCTTTAGATAAGGACTTCGCAATTTTCAGTTGCTCAGAGAAATTTGTGAGTTCCTGCTTCCTTATTTGGCTTCAGTTGATGGAGTTGTTGGTTACTTTCTAGTGAGGTGAAGTATTTCCTAAAGTCTTCCAGAAAAACTTTTAACGTTGCTGCATATGGTTTATAACAAATGCATTAAAATTAATATCAGTAGTTCTCTGGTTATGGCCTTAGGTCCAAAGGATTTTGAATACTGCTGTGGAAATGTCTTGCAAAAAAAAAAAAAAAAAAGAACCTCACTGAACAGTAACAATAAAAACAAACAATGCAAACATCTTGCTCAGACTTTGCCTCTCTAAGCCCAGGCTTCCTTGTCATTCCGTACAAAGCCTGATTGTCTTCCTAGAAGGCCTGTGGTCCTAATTTACATTTTCCCTCAAGCTTAGTAAACCTGACGGGAAAACTTCCAGTAGTCAAATTGTAGTGAAGCATGGTATAAACTTCTCAATAATTCTGTGGTGGGAGAGAGGAGAGACTCAAATAAGTAACAGCCCTAGGATCAAAGGATGTTTCTGGTATGAATGTTACTTCCCTTCGACCTGAATCTTTTTAACTAGTCTCGAGGAAACAGTGAGGACAGTTTGCTTGGATTCTATGTTCGAAGTTTGTTTTTAATTTACTACTATTTATTTCCAGGTGGAGCACCAGTATTCCCACAAATTCACGGTGGTGGTGTTACGTGCCACCAAAGTGACCAAGGGGGCCTTCGGTGACATGCGTAAGTGTCCTTATTTGCTTTTCTGTTGAAAATGAATAATCGTGGTTCACTCTTTAGTTGCACCATTTCTCTGATAAGCAGGGGCTGGGGGGCTGTCCCTCTTTCAAATGTGGTTATCTTTGTCTAGATCTTTAAATGATAAAATTTTGCTAAGTTCTCTGGTGCTCTGGTCTCTGTGTGAATCGTGTTTTACATTTTTTTTTTTTTTACATTTTTACATTTTACTTTACATTAATTGAGAGTACTTGGAGTCAGACAAAATGACTGTCTCAGGACAAACCGATTTTTGGAATTAAATGCTATTTATTTTGGAAAGAGTGCTGACTCAAGACTTCACGCAAGCTGCCTCTGAGGCAGGGTGCCTACAGGATTAAAAAAAATGCAGTTTCTCTAGTTCTTACGCCTTTGAGTGTGTTTATTATGTGTGGAAATAGCCATAGAAACTGTTGGTAGCACAGCTGGAAGGGACCTGAGCCACACAGCCTGAGGAGGATAATGTTGAATGAGCTTGCTGGCAGTGTCCTTCTCCTGGCTTTGCAAAGCAGTTTTCCTGGTTAATCTCCCTACTCAAATGGCTGGGGGGGTTACCAAAGGGGAAGGGGATCCAAGGAAAGATAAAGATGATGATGATGAATCTGGCAAAGTTTTAAATTATTGTTAAAATGTGGGAATGTGCAGTTAACCCCTCAGAGAGGTTTTGGAGAAAGAAGGGAGGTTGCAGTTAATGGGTCTGGGAAACAGGGACGTCTGCCCTACAGGTACTGGGAGGAAGGGAATTGTGGCAGTGAGAGTGAGAAGTCCCAGGCAGAGCAAACAGCATGTTCAAAAGTGAGAGAAGAGCAGAGAGCTTGTGAGGACCTAGAACAGGTCCAGTGTTGTCAGAGAACAGAGAGCAAAGGGGAAGGGGACGAGCACTACCAGGACAAAGTCCAAGATTGCAATTTCATCAGAAATGCGATGGAGAAAAATTTGATGACATTTGACTCACAAGTCACACGATTGGATCTTCATTTTATAAAAAAAAATGTTTATTCTGGCCATTTTATGTTAAATAGGTTGGGAGCAAATGCAGAATATGCTTTTTAAGAATACAAATAATACTATAAGAATAAAAATAATAGTGAATATAAGAATAAAAATGAACTTGTTAAAATCATGCTGAAAATGGGCTAATGAAGAAGGGCTAAATACTAAGAAAAAAATGGAAGATCGGTGCTCAAGCCTTTGATGAATGAAAAAGAATGTCTGGGGAGTGGGTAAAAGAAGTAAAATGAGAAACAGGACATAGAATCTTTGGCTGAGAGAGGTTTTCATGAGAGGTGAGGGAACAAGGACAGTTTCTTCAACTTTAATCTGGACCAGTGGTTTATATTCTAAATTTTATCTCCTACTTCAGTCCAACCCAATCACTCTTTTGTCAGTGTTCTTCTGAGGTGATTCTTATTTTGCTTTTTATAATTCTTTGCACTTTCATTACTTTATTTTATTTTATTTTTTAAAAGATTTTATTTATTTGACACAGAGAGATCAAGTAGGCAGAGAGGCAGGCAGAGAGAGAGGGGGAAGCAGGCTCCCCGCTGAGCAGAGAGTCCAATGGGGGGTTCGATCCCAGGATCCTGGGATCATGACCTGAGGCGAAGGCAGAGGTTTTAACCCACTGAGCCACCCAGGCTCCCCCTGCATTTTCATTATTTTAATGAGAACTCACCGGAAGAAAGAGAAGACACATCAAAAGCCATATTTAAAAACTGGTATATCCCTCATGACCTGGGGAAAAGGCATAGGCTTTATAATTCAAGAGGTTGACGGTTAGAAAAGCTGTTCTTAATTCACTGAGGCCTGTGTCAGGAACTCACCACGCATGCAAGTTACTGACCTAATTTGACTTTAAAAAAAATATAGTTAGGTTCTTATACAAAGCAGCAACGTACACCGTGGAGGATTCCCATAGTGCAGGACTCTGTCGAGCGGAGACAGTGGGTTTTGCTGTGTTTTAAGATGAGCCCAACAGCAGTTAAAACTCTCTGCTCTGTGAATTGCCTTCAACTGGTGTGGATCTGATTTCCTAGCAGCTCCCCCCATCGGTACAGGCGCTTGGCCTGTGGTTTTTAGAATTAAGGCAGAGGAGACGGTGGTACAGGAAGTGTCCTTTTAAATGTAGATGAGTGACATTGATAATAATACTTACAAATTAACATGAGATGTTAATTCATCTCATGAAACGCGGAACAGATATATTTGACTATTTCACTTGAGTTATTACATAATTTTTTTTTGTTGCCAGCCTTTTATGTCACCTTAGTAAGTTTATAGAAAGTCAGGAGGAGATAAGAAGAAAGAAAGAGAAAGTCTCAGAGAAATGAATTCATGGAGAAGGGTAGCATGAAAAAGTAAAAGGATGATATACAGTGCCGAGCACTTTATTTTTGAGAAGTTGTAGGATATTACAGTGAGAGAAGGCGTTGGCATTTGCTGTCATTTATACAAATTACCAAGTAAACTGAATTTGGGATCTTGTATATAGAAGTTCCTTTAGTATGGACAAGAATTAAGCTATAGGAATTGTCCTAAAGTCTGTGAAGACCACGAAAACAGAAACCCAACACTCTTTTCTGCTGTTGATACAATGTGTCTGCATTTATTTAGAAAGGCAAGTTTCCATAAAGTTTTACATGTTGGTAAAGAAGAATGACAGCTTACTATTGGGTTTTTTTTGGTTTTGTCTGTGTATGTGGGGGCCTTCTCAAGGGTACCACACATATCAAGTGGTTGATTGCCAGTAAAATACCTATATCCACCTTTTTCCTTTTATTAAGATTATATCAGTTTTTTATTTTGTCCCTTGATAAATCATCCTGTTCTAATTATCTCCACTTAAAAATACTGTATTAAATTGCTAAAACATCATAATAAAATTAGCAGCACCCCATGAACTGTCTTTTGAGGGGTGAAAGCTGACATTTGAATCGTAACACTTGACTCATGTCTTTGTTTTTACCTGAGGGCCCTAGGCCAGCCAAGAACAGGACGACCCCTTCCTGGTCCTGGTTGCTAATTTCAGTGTGTGTCCAACTATTTCATTCAGACCAGTATCCCAGGGACAGCCCTTCCTTGCCTTCTTATGCTCCTGTCCTATGAAGAGGTAGTTTGAAGTTCATTTTTGCGCCTGACTCACCATAGTCTTATTTCTAAAACAAATACTTTGCATTAATTTGGCAGTATTAACATAACTCTCCCTTTTAAAGGTAGAGGAAGTTGTAGTTAGATCTGACATGTAGCCAGGGGCATGTTAACATTGCACCAGGCACAGGTGTTGGATGGATGTGTTTTAAACTTCGTATTCTTTATTGTTCCTTTCCTCTTCTAGCAGAAGTTACCTATTTGCAGAATGACTACAGTGACCATAAAATTTCAGTTGGTGATAGTTTCCTTTGCACGTATGTGAAACAAAAAACACATAACCCTGGCCACAAACCCGATTTTAAAACAGAATGAAATAGCTAGCAAAAAAAAAAAAAAAAAATGTTTTAACGACCTCACTGAGTTTCTGCTCCTTTTAAAAAGTGTTGGCGAAAGTGCAGATCATGTATGACAATGGAGGCTAGTCTCAGAATTCAGAACTAGAATTAGAGTCATGTTTCATTCCCTAAGATGAAATCAGAAAATGCATAACATAGTGTTTTTGTTTCTGTGTTTTTTAAAGATTTATTTATTTGAGAGAGAGTAAGCCAGCATGGGGGTGGTGGGCAGAGGGAGGAGGAGAGAGAATCCTGAAGCAGACTCCATCCTGAGCACAGAGCCCGATGGAGGGCTCAATCTCACCACCCTGAGATCATGACCTGAGCCAAAATCAGGAGTCAGATGCTCAACCGACTGAGCCACCCAGGTGCCCCAGCAGTGTTAGATATTTTTAACAGCCGAATTAAGTACATATGTTAAGGATTCTTGGCTGGTCTTAATGGACACTGAACTCTTTGTCTTTACAGAATTATCATCATCAACGTTAGGATCTTCAAGGACAGTTGTAGGACAGTAGATGGATCTTCTTTCCTTAAGTATTCAGGAGAACACAGAGCTTAATTCCAACATAGAAACTTTAAGAAAAAATACATACATTTGGGAGAATTATGAACTCTTTGTACTGAAGCCAATTTTTATAAGATTGTATTGCTTAATAAGGTACTCTTTTTTCTTAAGAACCTCAAGCTTTTATTTTTCATAATGTCTCTGTCTGTGGGTAAGTGATGTTTTATTGCAGGTAAACTCATAGCAAGACCTAGACCAAGTTCCTAATTTTTAAGTAGCTATGCCATTTGCAGGTCCAAGGCTAACCTCATCTCCCCAAGTAGTGCTTTTCAAACATTAATGTCCATAAGAATCTCCAGGAGTTCTTGGCCAAAGTGCATATTCTGATTGAGTAGGTCTAGGAAAGGTCTTCCTCTTTCCTCCAGTCTTCTCTCCCAAGCAGTAGCCTTGATCCCCTCACCTCTAGAAACACCAAGAGGATTTAGCCGCTTCAAGGGACATGACTCTCAACACATAGTGTTACCAATCCCCTGCGAAAGGAGCTTAGAACTCAACCTTCTGAATTGTAAACATTTGCCTGAGAGGCACGGTGTTGGGTATGTATGTCTAGAAACATTGTCTATTTAATTTTTTAAGAATCTTCATCAGCAGTAAGAACAATGTAGAAATGACTGAAAATGTATTATCTTGGGTATCGCAGTGATCACATCTCTAGGGAGGAGGCAGAGTGTATTTATGAACGAACGTGGTCTCCAGAGGCAAAACACTACTACTCCCTAGTCCCTAGTTCTCTGTCTTCTTTTTTCACCAGAGAGATGTTAGGAGAATTCAAGGAGTTGACTAATGTGAACTATTCTCATGCCTGAACCATGGTACACACTCAATAACTATTACCTACTATGGTTAAAATTATTTCAGATACCAAAATCAGAAGACATTTATTTCTTAAATATAATCTTTGTGTGAGCTAAAGAATATTCTTTGGGGATAGTCTGTGCCCTGGGATAATTTTCACTTTTTCATCTTGGGAGACAAGAAATGTCCATGGCGAATGTGTTGAGGAAATTGCTAGATCCTTCTTTTTTCAGCTTGGAAGAAAGGAATGGGGGAATGGCACTTTTGTTGTCTTTTCTGATACCCTTGGGCACAGTTCACGCCTGTACTTCTCTGACAGCGGTCTGGACTTCTGTTTAACACCTTGTCACCCGGACATCTTAATGAAGCATTTGTAAAACCTGTGTCTTACTCACTTTTTAGAAAATTGGTGCTTAGCCTTGAGTCTGGCCTAGTAGTTAGATCTGAGAGGATTTTGGATGAATGAACAGGATACACAAATGTGTGTGATTATACCTTTTGTCTTGGATATTGCTTTCTTTGGGCCTCCTAAAGAGAGAATTTTTTTTAAAAAGATTTTATTTATTTATTTATTTGACAGCGATCACAAGTAGGCAGAGAGGCAGGCAGAGAGAAAGAGAGGGAAGCAGTCTCCCCGCCAAGCAGAGAGCCCAATGTGGGGCTCAATCCCAGGACTCTGAGATCATGACCTGAGCCGAAGGCAGAGGCTTTAACCCACTGAGCCATCCAGGTTCCCTAAAGAGAGAATTTTTAAAATAATTTCTGGGGTGCCTGGGTGGCTTAGTCGGTTGAGCATCTGACTTTTGATTTGGGTGCAGGTTTTGATTTCATTTTGGTGAGATCAAGCCCCTTGTTGATTCTCTCTCTCCCTCTGCCACTTCCTCCACTTGCCTCTCTTAAAAGATAATTAAAATAAAATAATATAAAATAAAATATACATATATATTCCATCTTTTAAAAAAGATTTTATTTGTTTGTTGGAGAGAGAGAGAGCACACAAGCAGGGTGAGCAGCAGGCAGAAGGAGAAGCAGACCCCTGCTGATCGAGGAGCCCGATGTGGGACTTGATCCCAGGACCCTGGGATCGTGAACTGAGCCAAAGGCAGAGGCTTAACCAACTGAGTGACCCAGGCTGCTGTTATTTCTATCCATAGCTATCTAGAATCTTCCTGGGTTTCAATGTACAGAAACTTTATAACACCTTTGGATTAATAGAATCAATCTTTTCTTAGATTAATTATTGTTTCAAATATATATTTTTTATAAAGGGCACTGCTGTTGGCCTGTGGCCACCTGCTACCCTTAAGTATATTTTTCTGAAATCAGACATTTCCCTAGCATTAGCCCTTAGTTAATGATGAACACGAGTTTTGGTTTACTAATATTTTTGGAATGTTTTTGAGAATCCACCCAAGGTTTTAAAAATTCTATGTATAATGAAACTGTTTCCCAGTGGGAGTTTTATGGGAGATAATTTCAAGATGAATAAAATGTTCCAGAACATGCCTGTCTCAGATCCCTTATCTTGTATTTTCTGTAAAGTTGAGAAATAGATTGTGTTAGGAGGGCACTACTGTTTTTCTTTCATTTCGAATGTCACGTAGTCTAGTAAATGGCCAAATGTTTTATGAGTACAGTTAGTCCTTTTTATCTTTATTTACATGTCATAAGATTTTGTGTGTGTCTCTGTGTGTGTCTTATATGTATATATTTGTGTGTCCAGGCCTGATGAGTACAGTAAATACTGTCCTGTGATAATTTGATGATATCAGTCAGTCCTTGGGTAGATTTTCAACACACTTAGTCAATAAGATTAACAGCTGTATTCCAGTTGTGCATTTGCTAGCAGTGCTTTTGAGAGATAATAAAATCAGGTTCCCATCAAAATGAAGAGTATGTTACCAGTACTAATAGAGACACAGTCCACATGTTCTCTCTCTTTTTTTAAAGACCTGTCACTGATGGAGATTATTTATGTAGCTTTTTTTTAAACCATGTATGTCCCATACTTGAGTTTCTTTGTCTTTAAATACTTTTTTTTAAAGATTTTTTAAAATTTATTCATTTGACAGAGAGAGATCACAAGTAGGCAGAGAGGCAGGGAGAGAGATGGCGGGGGGAGGCAGGCTCCCTGCTGAGCAGAGAACCTGATGCGGGGCTCAATCCCAGGACCCCAAGATCATGACCTGAGCCGAAAGCAGAGGCTTTATTTAACCCACTGAGCCACCCAAACACCCCTTAAAGTACTTTTTATATTTTTCACATGTATAGTTTAACATGTTAATGTTCTACCCAGTGAAGGGATATCTTCATTCTAAAAACTTTTAAAAAACTGATATGCAACCATCTTTTTGGTATTAAGTAAATTCTCTTTGCCAAAAGTCATATACCACTTCTGTATTGAAAAGTTGTGATTAATATCTCATGGAATTAAATTTAAAAATAGTTAAATGTTTCTTAAATTTCCTCAAAAAAGTATGCTCTTAAACATTTTATGTCAAAGAGAATATGTCTGCTGCTCTAAAAGTTTAAATATTTATGTGAAAACACTTATCATATATGTTCTTTTAGTATATTTCCATATTTTAAAATTTTTCTTAAAAATATAAAGGTTATATGGGGGCGCCTGGGTGGCTCAGTGGGTTAAGCCTCTGCCTTCAGCTCAGGTCATAATCTCAGGATCCTGGGATCAAGCCCCACATTGGGCTCTCTGCTCAGCAGGGAGCCTGCTTCCCCATCTCTCTCTGCCTGTCTCTCTGCCTACTTGTGATCTCTCTCTCTGTCAAATAAATAAATAAAATCTTTTTAAAAAAATATAAAGTATATAATGTAGAGATTGAAATGACTAGGGAAGGCAATGACTAATGAAACCTAGCCATGGGATAGTCTGGGGATTTTGTAAATGTTAGTGACTCCTTAGAAGTATTATTCCATTCTTACTCCTCCCAATGCATCAATATATTTTTTTATGAAATATTTTAGATAAAATTCTAGACAGAACTATTTTAAGTTGATGTACAAGGTTAATTGTAATCTGCAGGTGTGAAATGAAATAAGAGCTTTGAACTTTTAACTTTGCATAAGAAATGTTAAAGAAATATGTAACGCATTATTAATGTCCGTTATTAACATCCTCATCAATAAATGCTGAGCTTCTGTTGTTTATACCTCCTACTTACTCAGTGCCTTGAGAAATATAAAAGAAATAAACGTAATACATGTAGTAGGTAATGATTGAAGGCCTGTCCCATACTCAAGAGGAAGCATGGCTTAGAGATTGGAGCAAGGACTCAGCCACTGGCTTGTCCGGATTCCAATCTCCCTTCTATTTATTAACCCCATGATTTTGGGTAAGTTACTTAACTTTTCTAGGCCTCAGTTTCCTTAGGGGTTAAATGGGGGTAATAGTAATGCCTTCCTCATAGGTTTTTTAATGAGGATTAAATACAATTCTAAAGTGTTTAGAAAGGTGTTTGATGGAGAGTGTACACAATACATGTTAAATAATAAATAAAATGCTAAGGAGAGTTCTTAGAATTTAAGATTACACTTCATTTATTCAGTTTAGTAACACGAGAAGATATGTGCTGTTTTTATTTTAATTTTATGGGTACAAACATTTTTTTAAAAAGACATTAAGTAAATAATCTAAAATCACACGGCTGTTAGGTTTTATGGCTACAACTTACACCTATCTCACTCTGATGCTTACTTGTACAGTGGCTTTGCCTTTGAGCTATTTGTGGTCTAGATGAGAAGATGAAATAGGTATGAATAACTCTGGGAAACCAACCCAAGAAGGTATGCACTCAGGAATTTTGTGTCTAGGCTATGTGATGTTACTGATTCTGAAAAGTGTTGGCAGTAAGCTTCCCAGAGGACTTCACAGCTTGAATGGAGATTGAGATAGGTTTTAAAACTAAGTAGAATCTTATTATGTTATTATTAAATAGTTTTGACATTTCGATTTAGAAAAATATCATAAAGAGTTTTAAACATGGGACAGAGTATGTATACTATACATTATTAGGGAATCTGGTCATTTTTTAATGGTTTATGCTAGAGAATAAACGTCAAGTACCAAGGATAATGCCTTGTTTCAGTATAGTGGTTCTAAACAGGGGTGGGGGGTTGATTTTGCTGCACAGGGTACATTGGGCTATAAATCTAGGAACATTTTTAACTGTCACAGTTGGGGGATCCTACAGCTGGCGTGTAGAGGTCAGGAAGCATTGCAGAGAAAAAAATTATCTGACCCAAGGGGCGCCTGGGTGGCTCAGTGGGTTAAGCCTCTGCCTTCGGCTTAGGTCATGATCTCAGGGTCCTGGGATTGAGTCCCACATTGGGCTCTCTGCTCAGCAGGGAGCCTGTTTCCACCCCTCCCCCCCGCCGCCCCACTCTCTCCACCTGCCTCTCTGCCTATTTGTGGTCTCTCTCTCTGTCAAATAAATAAATAAAACCTTTTTAAAAATTTTTTAAAAATAAAATAAAAATTAAAAAAAAAAAGAATTATCTGACCCAAAATGTCAGTAGTGTCAAGGTTGAGAACTCCTTTGTTAATAAAAAATAAGAATCATTCTTTTGTAGGGTAGAATGCGTATCTATGGCTAAATCCGTATAGCTAACAGTGACAATATAAATAAATTAATATGTTTTCTAATACTACATAAGAGTTTTTGGAGAACAGGTCCTTCCTCTCCAACATAAACAGATACCAAGAAACATTCCTAGATTCTAAACTTATAAAAACATCCAGACATAGACACTGATAACGCAGGTATTTTTGTTTCCTTCCAAGAAGGTATCACAGAAGTTGACGCTAAAAGGTAGGGCAGGTAGCAAGCGAAATTTCAGTTCTGTTCTAGATTGACGTTTGCTGGCTTTGGGTTGTTTTGAATTGATCTTTCTCTGTTTTCTCGTGAATATCAACATTCTTCACAGTAATTTTGTTGTTGCTGCTGCTATCTGTTTTACCATAAGCTGGATGGTCGCCCACGTCCGCAATGTACTGAGTCCACTGCTGGTTTCCAGCAGTACCAAGTCATTTGTGTGTCGATGCCACTGGGCTTGCTTCCTGGTGTCCGTTTGACTGATGCTACATTCTGATGGTTTCATGTCCCTTTACAGAAGGAAACATGTGACCTGAGAAACCGCTTTTATAGATCTGAGGCTGTGAGAAAAAGAAAGATGAAAAAACAGGGAGAGTTCAAATTGGAGACTCTGCCTGATCAAGGGATTTAAAAATAGTGTGAATAAAACTGCTTTGTAATTTCAATTAGCAACAGTCGTGCCTCAGATAAACTTCATTGGCTACAAAAACAAAAGACAAAACAAAACAAAACAAAACAAAACAAAAACAAAACAAAACAAAACAAAAAACACCTCACTGGCTACAGTCCCGCTATGTGCCAAAGTGCTTTGCAATTTCAGATGAGGGAAAGGTATTCTGTGATGTTTTGAGTTGCTAGAAGATGCTGCTCTCATTGTAAGGGCTTTTTTCTTCTCTCTCCAGTGTATCCAGAATCACGGCTGAAAGTTCCGTTTTACAAAACCACTTTGAATTCACTAACTTTTCTAGCTTCTGCATTTCTAGCAATTTGCAGGGACTCTCCTTCAGCATCTGTCCTCATGACAATTCCAACTCTAAGCCTTTTCTGGAGGAAGCAGGGACTCCTGTCTGCAAACAAGTCCCTTGACACTCTACCCTGTTCCTTGGAGTTATTAAGGGAGGCAAGATGGGATTCAAAGGTTTATTACTATATTTGCATTTAGAGCTTGGAAATAAAGGTTAAATGCAAATTCATTTGGAAGAGATGACTGGCATTGACTTACATTAAAATACAAATGAATGGGGTGGGACAGAGCTCCAGGAAGGTTGAGACATACTAGCCACGAGTAGAGAGAAGTTAGAGGGAAGGTTGGTGTACCTAAAGTAAAGATCACCTTTTCTGCAGTATTGCTTGGAGCTAGTCCATCGCCCATTACTTCAACAATATTTATATGTTCCTGTAATGTCTCAGAGTTTATGCTAGACTCTAGTAGTGGATGGGAAGGGCGTAGTTCCTGCCATCACGGAGCTTTCAGGTTAATAGACACAAAATAGGTAAGAGTTATTAGTGTTGGTGTATTTGAAAGAGCAAGGAATTTGGCTTCAGAAAGACTAGGCTAAAATCTGGTCTCTGAATGACCTCGCTCAAGTTACTAAAGACCTCCAAGTCTCAGCTTCCTCATCTACTTGATGGGAATAATAATTCCTAAATCAGCAAGTTGAAGCTTGATGTAGAATTATTTTTATTTTACAGAGATATATATAGATGTGGCCTTTAGGGAACATGATCTGTAGTGGACAATCTTAACCTGATTAAAAAAAACAGAACAACTAGTGGACTAGGGATGTGTGAACTGGATAAGGGAAAAATAGAATATCTCATTCCACTTGTCCTTTTATGTGTATAGTATTTGGACCCTTGAAAATTCTTAGGACAAGGACACAACTTAATAATGTTTACTTATCAGCTAAAATGTCAGAAGAAAGCATGAGGAGGGCACCTGGGTGGCTCAGTTGGTTTAAGTGACTGCCTTCGCCTCAGGTCATGATCCTAGAGTCCCAGGATCGAGTCCCGCATCATGCTCCCTACTTGGCAAGGAGTCTGCTTCTCCCACTGATCTCTCTCTCTCTTACTCTCTCTCTCTCAAATAAATAAAATCTTTAAAAAAAGAAAAGAAAGCATAAGGATATGCACAAGTAGAAGAGAATCCATGTTTTCTTACTCAGAACCAATGCTTCCGCCATCAGTGTGACTGTATGGAATGTTCGAAATGTGTGGATTCCAGACATTCCTCATGGCTTTAAGTGTTAACTCCTGAGAGTGATACTGCTGTGCATGGTGGAGGAGCGTCACTGACTGGAAGGAGAACCTGGGGTCCAGTGAGGAGGCCTCTGTAAGCCCTTTCTTTTCTTTTTTCTTTTTTTTTTTTTTTAAGATTTTATTTATTTATTTACTTGACAGACAGAGATCACAAGTAGGCAGAGAGGCAGGCAGAGAGGGAGAGGGGGACGCCGGCTCCCCGCCGAGCAGAGAGCCTGACACAGGGCTGGATCCCAGGACCCGAGACTATGACCCGAGCTGAAAGCAGAAGCTCAACCCACTGAACCACTCAGGCACCCTTCTGTAAGCCCTTTCTCACCATGCTTAGGCCTCCCCTCCCAGTCCTAGTCTGTGAAGGACAAAAGTGTGTTTCACGAAGAGGACTGTGGCTTTATGGTGGAGACATTACAAAGAGTGGTTTGACTGCGGGGAAGATAAGCAACTACGAGATTATGTGATGGGTCCAGATGAGAGGTATTGCTTAGTTGAACTGGGCGGTGATGTTTTGAGTGGGCTTGAGGAGGCAGAGGTGACAGCCACGTGAGAGGTGGAATCAGTGAGACAGATTGGATACAGGAGCTGTGAGGAAAAGAGAACGAGTCTCCTGTTTCCAGCTCTGATGGCTGGGAGTGAGGGGCTCCATGAAGTAAAATTGGAAAGTCAGGAAAAATCACAAGTTTTTACTTTTAGGGTTTGGTTTTATTTTGCTTTGTTTTTCTTTTTTCTTGAAGGTAAGGAAAGAAAGAGGGAAAGGAAATAAATTTGTTTCGTACATGTTGAGTTTGAGGTATTTTCAAGGCTTTCAAGAACAGATTCAAAATCTCAGAAGACAGAGGGGCTCAGAGCTGTAGATTAGGGAGAGCGTCCTATTTATGTGTAAACTAGAGCCAAGAGAGGATGAAAGGACTTCCAGAATTGATTCAGAATGGTTAAAAAAAGATGGAAACCTTTAAAAATGTATTACTCAGCAACAGGATTTATATGGACATGTGGCAAGAATCTCATGTTTGTCGTATTTATACCACCTGCTTCTTGCAGCCTTGAGGGAGTGAATGAATGCATTATGACTGCACTTTAAACCTTGAAGACTATTAGTTTTAAAGGATCTGAGGTTAATCAAACTGCAGGATTCATGTGTGCATAATCTGAGGGGTACATTTTGAGTGTGTTTTTTAAGACTGTAAATAACAGGGTCATTCCTTTACAAGTCGGTTTTGACTACATGAGCATTCATTTTTTTAAGGGGTTCACTTCATCTCGAAGGTCTCTTTTGAGGGATATCTAAGAGGTGTGACATGAAAGCCACAAGTTAGTGTGAATTGAGGGGGAAAATGGTAGAGAAAGATATGCTAAGGGAACATTTATAGAACTAGGTAGGAAATCACAAATAGTGATGTCTTTTATTTGCACAAAGGCTATTGCATTGAGAAAAAGCTCATTGAGTTCTATATTGAAGCTACAATAGGGGCACAGTGGTTGCCAGGAACTCAGGTAGCGGGAGGTGGGTATAGAGAGTTGTCCGTCAAAGGATATAAGATGGATAAGTTCTGGGAATCTAATTACAACATGGTGATCATAGTTAACAATACTGTTAATGTATCGTTAACATAGTTAACATATGTTAACATATATAACGTAGTTAACAATATGTTAACAAAAAAATACTGTGAACAGTACTTAACAATAACAATAACATAGTTAACAATACATAGTTATCATAGTTAACAATTTGTAATGACAATATTAGCAGTATTTGGAGTAATAGAGTATTTGGAATATTAGCAATTTGGAAGTTGCTAAGAAAGTAGATCTTCAAGGTTTTCATCACAAAAAGAAATGGCATTTGTGGGGGAGATAGAGTTGCTAACCAACCCTACTGTGACAGTCACTTGGCAGTATGTGTATCAAATAATCATGTTGTACATCTCATATCTCAATAAAGCCGAGAAAAAAGTTACAATAGGGAGAATAACTGATTAAGTAATAGAACGAGGTGGAGCACAATGTGTCAGAATTTTACAAGATGATGGGGTTAGAAACAGTATAGACTACATTTTCTTTTAAAGATTTTATTTATTTATTTGACAAAGAGAGAGATCACAAGAAGTCAGAGAGGCAGGCGGGAGGGAGTGGGAAGCAGACTCCCCCTGAGCAGAGAGCCTGATGCAGGACTCGATCCCAGGACCCTGAGACCATGACCTGAACCAAAGACAGAGGCTTTAACCCACTGAGCCACCCAGGCACCCCTAGACTACATTTTAAAAAAAGATTTATTTATTTGACAGAGAGAGAACAAGAGCATAGTGGGAGGGGGAGAGGGAGAGGGGGAGAGAGAATTTCGAGCAGACTCTTTCTGCTGAGCGCGGAGCCTGATGCAGGGCTCGATCTCAGATCTTGAGATCATGACCTGAGCCGAAACCAAGAGTCAGACGCTTACCTGACTGCACCACCCAGCTGCCCCAGTATAGACTACATTTATTTTTCTAGACTCTTTGCTGAGGATAGGAAGAATCTTGAGGAATTGGCAAAAATTAATGAAATTTTGTTTATTTTGTTATTGATCTGTATGTGTTTATAGGTTGAGAAGATGTGGCCAGGGCAAAGCAAATAATTACAGATTCAATTTGGGGCTAGGGATAAATGAGATATAGAAGAGGTAGAGAATAGTATGAAATTGAAAGAAGAGGGTATAGAGCCTATTTCTTCTATGACCTGAAGGTCTTAGTATGAATAATTTTAAACAGATCATTAAGTATGAATAAATACATTTTCTAATTATAAATATTGCTATGGTTGTGAGGTATGTGGAAGGGAAATTGAATGAGTACATCTAATCCTCCCCTTTTGTTTTCCCAGGGAAGGAGGAGTCTGAGTTGTGTCCTTGGATGAGGAGGAGTGGGTAGGGAACTTGAGAAGTGCAGTAAATATCTGGACAGTCATGTGAGGAGTGACGATAAAAGGAATAAGGGATTAGTATATGTTGGGTCAGGTTGATGACTCAGTGGTCATTAGAACGGGCTGAAGTGACTAGAAGCAGAGCATTCATTTCCCTTAAGTGCGACTTAGAAGCCACAGATTAAATTAATTTTAAAAATGTCTGAAGGGTTGAAAAGCCACTGTCAACTGGGATTTGAAGGACCAATATCCCAGAGAAAAGAAGTCACTGAAGTAGACCCAGGGTTCTGCAAGCCGATTCCCCCCTCTTTCCACTACTGGATCTAGGTGGGTTTGGGGGGTAACAGGGACACAGGGATGTGGGAAGTAGCTAGGCAGTGAAGAGGCAGAGAATCCCACAGAGCTTTGGCAATCTCGAAGGACTTGGGGACACAAAAACTGCATTTCAGAAAATTTCTAAAGCCAGTTAGAATTTGATGGGGCAAGATCTCTGAGAGAAGGGAAGCCTAGAGAAGCTGAAAGAGAGCGCCTTCACCACGTCCACTAGCCAAAGTCTTAATCTGTGCAGGGCAACAGGCTGAGAAGCAAACATAAAATCCCCCCCAAACAAAGCAGAGATATTGGCAGCCTCACGGTGCTAAGAGGGAAAAATACTGGAGATCAGAACTGCCAAATGTAAGCCTACTACACAGTGGGAATGAACAAGAGGTAGGCTGAACCTTGCAAGGATTTGAGTCAATCTCAAATTTGAGATTTGGGGTTAAATTGAGGAGATACGTCCTATTCTCACTGCCTGCCAGAAGATAAGCTGGTGCTCTGTGGAGGTAGATCTAGCTGCCTCACAGATTTTCATAAAAAGGTCTGGCATTCTGCTGAGAATTGCCAGGTGTTCCAAAAGATAAGATCAAGGGGCATCTGGGTGGCTCAGTGGGTTAAGCTTCTGCCTTCAGCTCAGGTCATGATCCCAGGGTCCTGGGATTGAGCCCCGCATCGGGCTCCCTGCTCAGCGGGGAGCCTGCTTCCCCCCTCTCTCTGCCTGCCTCTCTGCCTACTTGTGATCTCTGTCTGTCAAATAAATAAAATCTTAAAAAAAAAAAACAACATGTGAATAAGTACTCAATCTCATAGTCATCAAAGATCTATGAAATAAATCCACAGAGATACCATTCTTGATCCACCAGATGGTTAAAATTACAAGACTGAGAGTATTAAGTATGGGAAGGATGTGCTGTCCTGTGACTGTTAACACCAGGGGGTATGTACCATGGCATAATAATTTCACTTCTAAGTAATCCAATTCATAGGAATCTTGCAGCAGATACATACATGTGTATACAAATTTGTATGTAACCAAAGCCATGTCCAAGGATGTTCATGGCAGCACCATTGGTAATATCCCAAACTGGAAACAATCCAAATGTCTGTTAACAGTGAAATGGATAGATATTTTATGGAATATTCATTTATACAGTGGAACAGTTTACATCAATAATAATGAACACGTTGTTTTACACATGTCAGCGTGGATGGATCTCACGAACATAATGGTGGTACATATTGTGCTATTGATTCTATTTATATAATGATAAAAAGCAGGTAAAAATATTCTCTGGTGATAGAAGGCAGGGTAGTAGTAGTCACCCTTCTGGAGGGAGTTGAAGGAGGCTTCTGGAATGCTGGTAATGTTACGTATCTTGACCTGAAAACTCAACAGACTACAGTTATGATCTGCTAACTCTTAAGCCTGTATATTATCCTTCAACAAAAACTGTACGTTAAAAAAAGAACTAAACTGCTATTAATATTCATACATTTATTATAAGGCTAACAGTCCCTTTCCTGGCCAGCCACTTGGCCAGCGTGGTACAGGAAAAGTGAAAAGGTTGGCCATCACAAACCCTTTAAGTTTTTAAACCTTTAAGTCAAAAAGATTTAAATTCTCCACATAATTAGCGTTGTCACGAAATCATAAATATTTCAAAGGAAGGACGACATTTGAGGACAATTCAGATTCATTTATTTCAACAAATTGTTATTTAATTTTTGGTCTTGACTGTGGTATTCCTATTTTGATGGTGACAGAAGCAGAATGCTTGAATATCAGCCTGTCACCCTCCATAGATTGCCAACTAACACACCCCACGTACCTTATTCTTGGATTTGTTTTCATGTGACCACTTGGAAATGTCTTTAATGGCTGGAAAGAAACGGAAGTGAATTACTGGATTGTGCTTAATATGGCCTATGGGCAGAATAACTCCATGACAGAAGGTCATAAGCCTGCTGACTTCTCAGTGCCAAAGTGTTTCTGCTTTTCTGTGGCTATTACTCATATCAGTGTTGTTTAGTCTATTCTAGTAATATATACTTTATTTTTTTAAGATTATTTATTTATTTATTTGACAGAGAGAAAGAGAGAGAGAGAACACAAGCAGGGGGAGTGGAAAGGGAGAAGCAGGCTTCCTGCTGAGCAGAGAGCCCAGATGCAGGGCTCGATCCCCAAACCCTGAGATCATGGCCTGAGCCGAAGGCAGACGCCTAATGACTGAGCCACCCAGGTGCCCCTAATAATATATACTTTAAACCATGTTTTTCAAACTTGTGTATATAAGAATCACCTGGTTAAGTTACTGAGGATGTCAAGTGTTTGCGTTTTCGACACTCCAGATGATTCTGTGAAGGTGCTTTAGAGGAACGCATGTTGAGAAACCCACTTTAAGCTCACCATCAGCGATAAGAGCTATTTGGAAAGTGATATTCTGACTGTGAATTTGGGAGAACTACCCCTTGGGGGATTTTTTTTTCTGCGTATTGCAAGAATTATAACAGGTTGTAGGTCATCGTTATTTAAAGCAGAGGGTTTAAGTTGCTGAGCAAAGTGGATATGAGAAAGCAAACGGAGGACATTTAAAATAGATCTTAAGAGAGTGCAGAAGCCGCCATCAGCCCCTGTCATGAATCACATAATATTTTGCTCAGACAAAGCTGAAATGACAGATGGACCTATTATTAATTTAGGTAGGCACTCCTTAAACTACTATCATAACTGCTTTAGGAGAGGTTTTACAACCCAGGAATTCTGAAGCCGTTTCTGGTACATGTAGTTTCATGTCATCTCATAGGAGCAAACGAAGATCTGTATCCCACACTTGCAACATTTTTGTTTGTCAGGATTTAAATAAAAGGACGAGAGGTAAGAACCTCTTTGCCCACACCTTAATTCTTTGGTTTATCGCCTGTTTGGCTGGAACGAATCAAGGTGAAGTCGAATCCGTGAC
The DNA here is from genome assembly GCF_010015895.1 of Lontra canadensis. Classification (NCBI taxonomy): domain Eukaryota; kingdom Metazoa; phylum Chordata; class Mammalia; order Carnivora; family Mustelidae; genus Lontra; species Lontra canadensis. The sequence continues at coordinate 1,570,635 of NW_022631018.1, read as the reverse complement.
TCAACACCCAGTTACCCTATAGGCCTTAATTCACAAAAATGAATTAAGTGTACAGGACAAAAAAAAAACAAAAACAAAAAAACGAACATTTTCTTTTCCTGCATTTGCCTTTTTCTTCTCCCCTTAATGGATATATCTAAAGCACTGGGCTTAGCTTTGTTGTCAAAATGGACGGCTTTCCCTTTCCAAAGCTTCCCTGAAGCTTTCTCTTTCCAAAGCCAATGAAGATTATAGATGATATGAAGAAAGTGAGCTCCGTGATGATCGTAATCCGATGTTAAACTCAGGTCCTAAAACTCCTTTTCACCCTGCAGCGTCCGCCGCTGCTGGCCATGTCTCTCCCAACTTGCAAAGATCAGCTGCGATGCCGGTGGCGGTATCAGAGTTTGCAGCTGGCTGTGGTTTTCGACTGCCCAATGCCCTTTGACAACTTCACGTTGAGGTCTCTTGCTAATGAAGCAAGGGGAGAAGCTCAAGAAACTACCCTCTTGACCAGAGTTGCGGAATATTGACTGTATTTAAAAGTGAAAAGCAGAATCCAGAGTGACAATTGACCTGGATTCTAATTGGCTTTTAAAAAAGGTCTGTCTTGGGACACTTGGGTGGCTCAGCAGTTAAGCCTCTGCCTTCAGCTCAGGTCATGATCTCAAGGTTCTGGGATCGAGCCGCCCATCAGGCTTTTTGCTCAGCAGGGAGCCTGCTTCCCCCTTCTCTCTGCCTGCCTCTCTGCCTACTTGTGATCTATCAAATAAATAAATAAAATCTTTTAAAAAATAAAAAAGGTCTGTTTTTTGTAAACCTGGTGATTCACAGACCTGTACCCCTGGGGCTAATAATACATTATATGTTAATAAAAAAATTAAAATATAAAAAAATAAAAATAAAAAGGTCTGTCTGATCAAGATATCTACGGATGTGTTTGACAAAATTGGTAATTGGGGATCTTAGTTAAAGGATGGGATCATGATTTGGGGCCTCATACATGTTTTATGTTCATCCTTTTGCATGTGCCGATGTATGTACCATTTCCTGCCCATCAGGACCCCACTGGACCCACCCCTGGATAGATTCTAACTGCCATACAGCCCACCTCCCCATTTCAGCAGGAAGCAGCCAGAGCTGTCATCGTCCCCTTCCCTAAGGGCAGTTAGGATTACTGTTCCAGGGAGAGGAATGAGTAAGGGACAGGCAGCTAGGTAGGGAGAGATAGAGAGGTGGTTAGGTGATCAGGCTCACAGAAATCCCAAAAATGTGGAGGTGTGGGGAAACCAGAGATAAGGGAACAAACCAGACCACCCTGCCCTAGGCGTGTGGGGTGGGTGTCTTTTTATGAGAATCACCTGTGACCAGCAAAGAATAACCAGACCCTAAAAAGGAAGTAAGCCACTGAAGGTGTTATGACTTGCTTGATGGTGATACCAGCAGAGATGGTAGAAGGATTTAAGGTCCCCGGTTAGCGTTCTATAACAGCCCTGAAGGCCTTCAGGGCCAACCCCGTGGGGACCCCCCTCACTCTTGAGAGCTTTTTCTGTATGTTCACTTAAAATACTTCTATCCCTTGACCTCCCCACTCCCCCCAAAAAAGGTCTGTCTGTGGATGTTTTGATACCAAGCGTAGTGTTGGCGTCTTATATGCTTTTTTCTTTATCATTTGGTCGGACTTAGAATTTGCCGAAGTATAGGTTCTGCACGGAATGTCCAGAATGCTTGGACGCTGCTTCCCTCCCTGACTGACTGACTGATGCTTCCTCATTTTGCCACATTCTTTTCCAACATGTTTTCTCCCAAGGAGCGTACGATTCTGCTCTCTCCTTCTCGTTTGGCCCAAGAAAACCTCCCCCTCCTCTCCTCAGATTCAAATGAAGACCAAGCCTCAAAGGCAATTTCTCCACCTACCATTTGACTTATTTGTGGGTAATAACCTGGTGACTGAGTTACTAGTCACTGGCGTAGTGTATCTGCTTGCCTCGCATTTACTCTTGCCTCTAAAATTAGGCTGTTAGCATTTGACTCACTCCCATCATCCAAATCTGCAGTTTCATGTTGAGCTGCTTGACAGGAGGTTCCTGGCATAAAGCAGGCACTCAAATGCTTGTTGAATGAATGAGTGATGTTTACCGTTTGCGTGCCTCGTCTTCCCAGACACTTTTTGTTTTCCAGATTTTTTTTGTTGGCTTGGTTTTGGGTTTTCTCGTGTTTCGGGGAAACAGATAGAAAAGAGCATTAGCCCCATGAGAAAGAACCTGCCCTGTGGGATGAAGAAGAACTACAGTTTTATACGTTTAACGTGAAGTCCCAACTGAATCTTCTCCTTGAATCATGTGCTGACTTCTACTCAAAAGAGGAAAGATATTTTTCTTGATGATCTTTCACCACCTGCTGTTCTAAATATGTCGTTTTATTTCTGATTTGCAATCTTGAGCTCTGGCACCATGGCAGAAATATGGCTGAGTCAAAGGAACGTCTCCTCGTTGGTTGAGGAGGTGGGAAGTGTCACCTTGTCGCATTCAGTCTTTTGTTTTCTAGTTTGTCTTCCGTGATCCTCTTGAGAGAGAGAAGCATTGAGTTAGAGATTGCAGTATGTAAGTGTCTCAGACCAACACGTCGGATGCCTTCCACTCGCGTAATATTACATGCCAGTTATACCTCTGTGAAAATAAATAACAAATAAGTAAATTACCCCAAACTGCCTATTTCCTTTTCTCTTAAAACAGGATATCAAAAGTATGAACAGGAGGTGATCTACATCAGTGCCAGCTAGAATATTTGTTTAAAATGCAGATTCCTAGGCCCTCTGCAGCTCTACCGATCATAGGTCTTAGGGGACGAGGGTCAAGGGTCTGCATTTTTAACTGGAACCCTAGGCATTTATATTGTACTCTTTTGAGGCTCAGCTGCCCTTGACCAACGGTGCTTTAAGTCCAAGTGAGAAAATTAAATAAAGAACAATTCCAAATGCATATACCTCGTTTGTAGATCATTCCACTTTACAATAAAAAGCCATACTTAAAAAATGTGATCGCTGCATAGAACTATGAACAGTGCTTAAAAATTAAGTGAAGGGCATTGGTTAAATTGTTTGATGACCATAACTATGGTTGAAAGACAAAATATATTTTCTAAAAAATTTTTCTTTGAAGAGCAATAATTTGAGAACTATTATCTTTGCTTTTCCTTTGTTTTCAATTTTTATATCTTTGTGGATCTCTGCACCACATTTTCTCTCACTTTCTCTCCCTCTCCCTTCCCCTCCCCACCTCACTACCTATATTCCTTCCTCTCTCCCTCTCTCTCCCTCCTCCCTCGTACCTTCCTCCCTCTATCCTTTCCCCCCCTTTTCCATAACTAAGTTCAGCTCCTCTTTTGACACCAATGCCTACCTTATGATCTCGTCTTTAGCACTTAGGAGCATGATGTCATTAAGAGAATAATTGTTGCAGCCGGATCTTCCTCTGAGACTTACTAGCTGGATGATACTAGACAGATTGCTGAACATCTCTCAGTTCCTGTGGCCTCAACACTAAAAGAGAGCACTTACTTGTACCACCTTTGGTTGATTTGAACCAAACTAATGTGTATAAAGTGCTTAACAGAGATCCTAGCAGTCATTACTCAACTGTTGGTTTTTATAGTTATGAATTGCAATGATTACATGGGAAAGGATGTGTTAAAGAGAAAAGTCGAGTCCTTAAGTTAGGAGATTTTTGAGTATTGTGATACTTGTTAGGTTCTGAAGAGATAAAAATGAGGAAGACTTCATCCCTGCCCTCAAACTGTTGAGTCTTGTAGGGAAAGACAGATACATGTATAATTACATCCATAAAATATAGTGTGTGCAATGTTGTAAGATGGTGAGGATTCAGTGGAACCACTAAGAAGGGAGCAATGAGTGTTTTTACAGCTTCGTGTCAGTTGCCTTGTTGCTATCTGAATATATAATGAGAAGAAATTTAAATAGTTCCTTTATTTGCCATTGTTTCCTTCTGTTTAAAATGGCACCCACACCATGCCCTGACTCCAGCAGGTCTTTATATACAAGAGAAAAGCTGTCACTTCCTTGAGACACCCACTTCCATCTGACTGAATACTTCTATAATAAATACAGAAATATCTGTTGATCACTAATATAAATGCCAGCCCACTGAGAGTGTTCAGTGTACAACCTGTACAGCTATACAAGGCAACCTTTAACTACAAGCAATATTTATCTCACACTGACTTTCATTATTTTGTTTGGCAAATAAAGTAATTAGGATACTTTTTCTAATGTAGACAAGCACCGTGATCCTGAACCCATGGTCTTGTCACCATCATTGTCCAGGGTGAAGGTTCTACTGTAGTTAGCTGGGTGAGACTGTTCTCATCATTTAGCAGTTCCCCTGAGGTGTTGATTGAACATATCCTTCAGGTGAATAGAGGAATTCTGAGTCAATCACCTCATAAACGATTCCTTCTCCCAGGACTATTATGATGGGCAGGGACATAACACGTAAGAAGTAGCTAAACTATGGTGTTCTTCCCTTGTAAAGTATATCATTTCAGCTATTTTAAATATGTTCCTACAGATTCACTAAAAATAATCTGACAACACATACTAATAAAAACAAATTAGGCATTATGAATCACATTTTTGCATCCTTCTCACTTGTGTTTACTGTCTGCAGTTGACACTCCAGATCCGTATGTGGAACTTTTCATCTCCTCCACCCCTGACAGCAGGAAGAGAACAAGACACTTCAATAATGATATAAACCCTGTGTGGAATGAGACCTTCGAGTTTATTTTGGATCCTAACCAGGAAAATGTTTTGGAGGTCAGTGAATCATTTGTAGACCATTCGATGGTCATCATTCATGTTGAAGCTGGTGTTTGAGCTTGTCCCTTTCGTGCCCTCTTTTCCTTCAGGCAGGTGTAGGTGGGGTCCAGCTGTGCAGCCCGGAACACTGGGCTGTGCATGATCTGTGAGAAGTGATGTGAGTGTCCAGTGGGAAGCACAAGAGTTAGGTGGGGTTGGGAAGAATCTTATCCTCTTCGTGTGCTTTGGGGAAAACATATTTTCTGTTATATAGAGGAGGGTCCAAGTACAACAGAATAACAATATCATCAGTGGATTCCAACTTTAAAATAAATTAGCTTTGTTAATCTAAAGTTTCTAACTGAAAATAAGTAACCTGAAAATAAGTTAAGATAGATCTTTCCTAAAATGGTTGTGTGGATTTTCTACATTAATTTATTTCTCATACTCCAAAATGGCAAGGTTCCATTTTTGAAAACATGATAATGAATAAGTCAATCAGGAAAATGAAAAAGTTTATGATTGTTTTAGTGTCAGAAAGAAAAGACAAAGTATTATAGCCAGTTGAATATTGAGGGCCTCGATTGGCTATTAAATATCATTTGAGAACTCTCATTTTTTTAACTGTGGTAGAAATTTTAGATATAATTTCCATAGATCGAAGAGAAATTGTATTCCTGTACTCTACCTTTTAATCTCTACAGGTCACACTAATGGATGCCAATTATGTCATGGATGAAACTTTAGGGACAGCAACGTTCCCCATTTCCTCTATGAAAGTGGGAGAGAAGAAAGAGGTTCCTTTTATTTTCAACCAAGTAAGTGACACAACAGGATTATTTTTCAACCTTATGTCAGATAAAACTCTATTTATTCTGGGATCTTTTTTATTTATTTGTTTGTTTGAATGTGTGCTTTTTGAAGAGAAAATTTCGTGTTCCCTTTTACTTCCTGTCCAAATCTTTTTATTGTTCTGATATTTATAAGTGTTGATTGAAGTATTCTACTAAATAATACAGAGACATTAATCTCTGTTGTTGCTCTAAGTGAGGCAATGGCTTTGGACTCCCCTCTCCCCCCACCCCAGGAGGTCTACGAAAACTTTTGAGAGGATAAAGGAAGATATAAAATCTGAGAGGAATGGCAGAGAGAGAGAGAGAAAACTCAAAGAGATGACTTCTGGAGGCACCTGAGTGGCTCAGTCAGTTAAGTGTCTGACTTGATTTCGGGGCTCCTGTCATGATCTCAGGGGCATGGGATCAAGACCCACATCAGGCTTCTTGCTCAGCGGAGAGTCAGCTTGGGATTCCCTATCTCCCACTCCCTCTACCTCTCCCTCTCATTCATGTTCTCTCTCAAATAAATTAAAAAAAAAAAATTTTTTTAAAGAAAACTGTTGGAACATCCAAACTATTCCAAAATTACATGTTTAGCAGTAAATTAAGCCTCTATGGGGGGATATTTCTGTCTCAAATAATCCTCAAATAATTAGGGCTACAACAATGAAAAGTCAGAAGGAATAGGTTTTGGGTGTTTTTTTTGTTTTGTTTTGTTTTTACATTTCTAGGTTTGCTGTGTTTCTGCAATTTCATAATTTAGGAATCACAAAGCCCTAGAAAGATTATTAATACAGAGCAAACATTAGGTTTTGAATTTTATAAGGAACTATTTTCGAAGTTTACAGTGACAAATGCAAACGAATGACAGACCAGGATCCAGAAAGCTGGTTAATGTATTAATTTCTTGTTGGAAGAGGCGCCCTGTTTTTGCTCATCCTTGGAATGACTTCAGATTGCTGTCTTCACGTAAACCTGCCTGTTCCTTAATTCTCACCTCCTTTCTGTTGCTATCCCAAGTGACCTCCTCCTTCTCTGAAGCCCTAAGATAATTATCTATGGTATTCATTGGGACTGAGTCATTTAAATTGTTCAATCTTATCTCCTCCTTCTCACCCTAAACCAAAATCCTATAGGTCAGGAATACTGGTTATGCATGCCCAGTCACGGAGGTAATACACAGTTTGTATTTACCAGATGAATGTATAACTGTTTAGAAACCAACTTAAGCCCAAAGGGCTACCTGACCAGTTCATGCGAGCGGGGCAGCCCAGCTGTCTTGGGGACACTCCAATCCCACACGCCCTGCTGACTCCATTAGCTGCTCCAGGAAGTGTTTTCTACAGGTCTTACTCCGGTGCCAAGAGATACACTGTCCATAGTTCTGTTGCCTTTTTTTTTTTTTTTTTTTTTTTTTTTAAGTTCTGGTGTTCATTCCTCTAGCAAATGTTTCTTGAAGTCCGCTGTGTACCAGCCACTGTGCTTGGTGTAAGGAAAATAAAGAATAAGACACAGGAGCCTCTTCCCTCAGTTACCTCTCTGTGGGAGTGGAGGTGAGGTGGGGGTTGGGACAGGAAGTGGGCAGAGGAGATAGAAACATGTGAGAAATGAAACCACCGTACGGTGAGAGAAGCCATCAATCAGGAATGTGTGGTTGGAAGACGGAATAAAGATAGACTGTTGTCAGAGGAAGCCAGTGACCGCAGCGTACGAGTAGATGATTTTGAATAGGTTGAATAGTGGTTAATGCCTTGGCATTGGCAGCTAGGTTGGTGTTTAAATGCCGGCTCTGTCTCTTACTATCTGTTTCATCCTGGTGAAGTCACTTAGCTCTTCCATGTCTTGATTTACTCATCTGTAGAAAGGAGCTAATATCTCGTAAGAGAGTTTATGATAAAATGACTTAATTTTACTTATATATAATATATCCATATAATAACATATAGTATAATTATATTACATATACATGTAGTTTAAATACATTTAGATGTAATTTTTAATTGTACTTTTTATAGCATATTACATAAGATATAGATTATATATTATGTAGTTTATATATTTATTAAGTATAAAATTTATTACATATAAAATATATGGGGGGGGCACATGGGTGGCTCAGTCAGGTAAGCGTCTGCCTTCAGGTCAGGTCATGATCCCGGGGTCCTGGGATTGAGCCCCGCACTGGGCTCCCTGCTTAGTGGGGAGTCTGCTTCTCCCTGTGCCTCTGTCTCTGCTCATGCTCTCTCTCTCTTTCTCTCTCTCAAATAAATAAAATCTTTAAAAAAAGAAATATATAATAATGCTTAGTTATAGAACTACATATCAATACTATATGCACAGTCAGTCTCTGCACAGAGTCTGCTAAGGTTTCTCTCTCATTCTCCCTCTGCCCCTCCCTGCTCTCTCTCTCTCTCTCTAAAATAAATAAGTAAATCTTAAAAAATTATTGCATGCACATGGATGTATCCATGCATAACTATACTTTTATGTAGTTTTTTACATAAGATACAATGTGTTGCTTAGTTTATGTATTTATTAAGTATAGAATTTATTACATATTAAGTATATAATGATGCTTGGTTATAGAAATATATATCACTTCTGTATGCACATAGATGTATCCATCCATACATAGAGTGCTTAGAACATATTAAGTACTATGTAAATGCAAAGGCATGGAGTCTTGAAAGCAAGTCGGGGCCTGGCAAGTTACGAGGCTTTGTAGGCACATGTCGATGTGTGGTGGGATAAGGTTTAGAGGTGGCCACAGGCTAACATCCCCCAACCTTCCTAAATCGAGTTGCTAGAACTGGTTCTCAGTAAATGTTTGTTGAGAGCTTTGTAAGCATGGAATGGCCTCTCCAAAGTATGTTTTCCCCCCTCTTGAGTCTGATCATGGGAGAAGATATTGGAGGGAAACATGCATTTCCTCTTCTCCTGTCATTTCCTATGGTTAGCTGTGTAACCTCCGGGCTCTAAAAAAGACTTTCTACATTCCTGCATTTAAAGTAGCTTACATAATTAGTTTCTTTAGTGAGCCTGAGAAAACAGTTGACCAAACAGCTTTTCTTCATCACTCTTTTCTTAAGAGTCCTTTGAAGTTTGTATCTGAAGGACAGTTGTTTACGTTGGTGACCTGCGATGGTGAAGGGGAGAAAGGTGAATGCATATGGCTGGGTGGAGAGCCCCCCCCCCCCCCCGGTCCCGCAGCATTACCCAGATCACGGGGCATGCCCTTTGCATGCTGTCTAGCCCTGCCTCACCTCTGCATCCCATCTCTCAGAGGAGCACGGGCTTCTTTCCACACTGTTCACAGAGGTGAGACAGAACAGACCGCGAGGGAATAATGTGAGAAAAAGAAGTTTTTAAACAATTCTTGAATTTGATTATAGCAGTCTGAAACAGTAAAAAAAAAAATAAAAAATAAAAACAACTCTTGGATTTGGCCAAGAGAGAAGAGAGAACACAGGTTTCCTGCCAAGACATTATTAACAAAAACTTCTTCAAAATTTTGTCATCCAGAAGTCAATACTGAGTCAACAGAGAGTGATTTCTGTGGCCAGCAGCCAGCTAGAAAAAGAACGGGAGTCTCCAGATGGAGATTGCCAGATTCCCACGGGCTTGTACTATCCACTCAGGGAATTGGGAGATCCATTCTCTCATTTTGTCTTGGTCACTAGTCTCCCTCTACAATGTTTGATTTGTCACTCTTTCTTTCTGCCTTATTTTCTTCATCTCTAAAATAGAATTTTTGATTAATTTATTTGTAAAATCCTTTCTAATTTATAAAGTTCTATGATCAAGAAAGAATACCTTTTTTATATGACCATTTTCATTCAAGAATTTTTAATTCTTTACATTTTACAGATATGGAAACAAAACAATAATGCAATAATAAAAATTTTTTATCTTGTGCCCACCCAGGGTTGCCAAAAAAATTTATTATATGATTTTAAAATACTGACCTATCAGTAGATTATTTTTTTTTAAGATTTTATTTATTTGAGAGAGAGAGAGAGAGCATGAGCAGCAGTAAGGAGTAGCAGAGAGTAGTAGTAGAGAGTAGTAGTAGTAGTAGTAGTAGTAGAGAGGGAGAAGCAGGCTCCCCGCTGAACAAGGAGCCCAATGCAGAGCTCCATCCCAGAACCCTGGGATCATGACCTGAGCCAAAGGCAGACACTTAACCAACTGAGCCACCCAGCCACCCAGTAGACTATTTTTTAATATGAGAATTTGAGCAGCTAAAATTTTGTAGCTAATACTTTGCTAAATGTTAAGAAAGCTACAGGTTCATCTTCAAGGAACTAGTAATCCATTTGGAAAGGAGTAAAACATTCATGTGTAAACTGATAAGTAATACAATAAGTAGTGTCATGAAGCATCTGTTCATTAATTTACTTACTTAGGAGTTATTAAAACTTGTATTCTAAGCAGTATTCTAGGTGATGGGCAAATAGTAGAGGACGTGACAGATGATGTTCGGGTTCCCAGAGAGCTTGCATTCTAATGGGGGAGGTATATAGAAACAGAAAGCAAAGGACAGTCAGTACAATATCCTCTAGAGAGAAATACTGTGAAGAAAATAGAGCAGAGGGATAGGATAAGGAATAGTTGGTGGGCAACTGAAGTTTATATAGTCAGGGAAGGGCTTTCTAAAGTGTTATATTTTTCTCCAAATTTTATTATAAAAATTTTTAAGCATGGAAAAAAAGTTGAAAGATTTGTATAACTGACACATAGACTCTACAATTCATGTTTTACTGTGTTTACTTTGCCACGTATCTGCCCTTCTACCCATCCATCAAACCATCTTACTTTTTAAATACCATTTATTTATTTTAGGGGGGGGGAGAGAGTGGGTGGGGTGGGAAGGGAAGGAGGGAGAAGGAGAGAGTCTTAAGCAGACTCCTCATTGAGCACAGAGCCCTTACATGGGGCTCAATCTCACAACCCTGAGATCACGACCTGAGCTGAAACCAAGATTTGGCTGCTTAACGAACTGTGCCACCCCGTGCTCCAAACCATCTTACTTTTTTGATGCATTTAAGGACAAATTGGAGAGGCTGCCTGAGTGGCTCAGTCCGGTGGGCATCTGACTCTTGATTTCTGCTCAGGCTGTGGTGCTGAGGTCAGGGGATCCAGCCCTGTGTTGGGCTCTGCCTCAGCAGGGAGTCTGCTTGAGCTTCTGTCTCTCTGTCTCCCTCTGCCCCTCCCCCCACTCATGCACTTTCTAAATAAATAAGCAAACAAACAAACTGCAGATAACACTATCCTTCACCCCTAAACATTTAGCATATCATTAACTAGAGTTTAGTATTTACATTGTATAATTTTAAGTGCCAGATAGATAGTGTAGATAATATACACAGTGAGAGTATAAGAAGGAATTATTCATTCATTTCACAAACAACTATTAAACACCTACTGTATGTCAGACAGTCTTTAGATACTACCTATTCGGCAGTGAGCAAAACACTAAGAATCCCTCCCCTTGCCGAACTTCTGTTCTACTTAGTAAAGGAGACAAGAAGCAAGATAAATAAACAAAAGTTACTTACATTAGGTAGTGATAGCAATAAGTGCTAAATAAACCAGGGAAGGAGGAAAGAAGAGTTTATGTATGTAAAAGGAGTTGCAAGTACAGTTCCAAAAACGTGGCTAAGAGCATTTCTGATGATACTGGGCTGTGGGGGTGCGGCAGAAATTGCTCCGAGTAGAAAAGTCCGGCAATGGAAGTTTGCCTGGTGTGTTGAGTAACAGCGCTGAGGAGAATATGATGGAACATACTGAGAAAGGGTAGTAGGGATTGTGGTAGGAGATGAGAATGGGGAGGGGAAGAGGGATGGGATTTTTCGGTGAGCTACAGTGGATACCAGTAGTTTAGGCTTGTCCTTAAAGGAAGGATGTGGTTGGATCATGAACGGGGTCAAGGCCCTTCTGGTGGAGAGAATAGCCTGGGCCTTTGCTCATAGTCATGGGACTCGGAAGGACAAGCATGTTCGGGAAACAGTGTCTACACTAGTGTGATGGGAGCAGCGCATCCATGCATAAAGGAAGAAGGGGGTACACAAGGGGTTAAGCTACAGCAGAGCTCGAATTTGAGATGTTAGAATTTGGACGTTTTCTTACCAACAGCAGTGAACTGTGACAGGTTTTTGACCCGGTAATGGGGAATTTCAAGAAACAGGACTTGGCTTCTTCCTCAGATGTATTAGGAAGCAGCAGGTTAGGAGGCAAAGAGACAGGGTACGTTTCCTAGTGGAAACAAAAAGGTCGAATCCGCTGTGGCCAGGGATGAGGATGAGGAGTGCCACAGCAGCTTTCTCGGGTCCGCAGGAGATGAATGGAATGATTGCTTGAGGGCAGTGAGCCCAGCTGGAGCTGCAGAGCGGGAATTTACGCTGGATCCATCTGGCTCTTCCCAAGACTGATTTATCACTCGATTTTTGAACTTTTTTGGTTGTTTATTATTTTTGTTGTTGTTTTTAGGAAAAAGCCAGTCGTGGGGCTGGGTCCACATTTGTTTTGTTTTGTTTTCTTTAGTTTTCTCCCTGGCATTTAGGGTTAGGTTGTGTTTATTGGAGTCACAAAGTGAGAGAGCATCACAGTTGTTATTTGAAAGAAATTGGCAGGACCTGATGTTTTGGACCCCAAGCTCAGAGTCAGTCAGTCACTGTCTGGGTTGGAATCATGATCCTGCTACTTAATGGCCCATGTGATGTTAAACAAGTTTGTTTTTTTTTTTTTTCTTTCTCTTTTCCGTGCATCATCATCTGTGAAACAGGGTTATACATAGTACCTACCTCTTAAGGTTGTGGTTATGGCTAAATTAATTAATACATGGAAAATTTTTGAACAGTGCTTGGCCCAGTGTGCACTAAATAAATACTAGATATTCTCATTGCAACTGGCCAGATTTAACTATCTGTCATGTGCTTACTTATTTGTTTGAACTTAACAAAATGAATATGTACACAGACACACACACACACACACACACATATGTATATAGTTTAGTGATTTCTTTAGTGATCATTTAACACAGTTCAAAAATGCTCCAGTCACCCATTACTGAATATATATAGTGTGACAGTGGGTTACAGAATCCCATTTTAAAATGGAAAGATATAACATCTTCAGAATTTGCTGTGTTTGGTGTAAACAAAGTAGCCCCTTCAAGAGAATCTTAAAAATGCTGAGGTTCTGAGGGACAGTAGAGAAAGATTATATTTCTTTATTCTCTAGCTGAAATTAGTTTGTTTAGGCCAGTACTTTGAGGAAGAGAGCCCCTCAGGTTGATATGGTGTGGTGGTGTTATTTGCCGTCTTTATTTAGATGTTAGTGGTATTGTTTAAAAATAGCCATGTCTCCTGGCTCCAGTGGCATCTGCTTCTGACTGATTGCTTTCTTTGATTGTTGCTTATTCATGATTACAAACTGGAAGATGAATGAGGTCGTTCTATAGAAGAGAGCATGGCAAAGCTTTAAAAAGATGGTAGTTTGATGCTGAGTTCAGAATGTGAAGTTAGTGTCAGGATGATTTCTTTGGAAAACTACGTATTCATGTGTGAAGACCAAGATTACAGTTTAGCTAAGTGAATGAGACAATGCAAAGTTTGGAGAGGAAGCAAGAGGACTATATTCTTTTATAAGAAGGCTGAGGGATCTTTGGCTAGGAGGTGAATGCCATCAGATGGTACAGGTCAGAGTTCAAATACAGGTCAAACAACTCCTGGCTTTAGGAGAGAACATGTTTTCATTTGAGGATGCTGGCAATGGAAACTTAACGGAGTCTTTTTTGACACTTTCACAATTTACAACTTTTAAATTATAGAGCATTTTAGAATGTTCTCGTCTCCTTGGGTCCTCTACCGGCCTGAAGTTGCATTAAGGAGTAGAATACATTCAGCTTGACTATTATTGCATACCTATCCTGATACATGTTAGATGCTTGAGTCACTTTTGGATGAAAGGATAAATGAATGCACTTACGAGAAATACAGAAAATCTGGAAAGTACTCAGACAGGAATCATGAAAGTAAATTAAGTTTAAAAGGAGAAACTAGAGTCTGAGACATTCCCATTTGGAGAAAAAGGGGGTAGCATTTTGGTTTGGTAATATTGCTCTAGGAAATCTGGTTTAGAATTTCCAGTGTCTACACAAGGGAAAGGGAGCTTAAATCAAGGAAAGAGGGATGATCCTCAAATATAGGGAGGAACCCTGCAGGATAGAGGAGAACATGACTGTAGGAGAAATGTGTATTTTTTTAATCGTTCAAATCTTTTAAGACCATTTGTGATATTGGGGGGGACAATTATCCTGAATTCTTAGGTGAATGGATTAAGATGATTCCTGGTAGTAAATGCAAATATTATTTTATTAAGAAGTTGTATATGTTAACTAGACAGTACACGGTGGTAATCATTTTGCAATATATAAAAATGTTAAATTATTGTGTTATGTGCCTGAAACTAATATAATGTTAAATGTTACTTACATCTCAATTAAAAAAAATCACATATATTTTAAAAAGTGACTTTAGCAGTATCTCATTCAATTTTAAACTTGCAAAATTTACCTAGACGTGATCTGGCTTGTATTGGTGGAATTGTTATTTTCTGCTCTGCTCTTGAATTGCCTCTTGTGAGATCTACATCTGTTTCCTTCTTTACTGGATAGGGTTACGGCATATGGAACATGATTTTTAGTAAAAGTGGCCCTTATTTTTAAACATAATTTTATTTTATCTTGTATAGGTCAGGTATATACAGATAAAACAGAAAATATGCTGTTATTCTCTCAAAAGATGTAAGTGATTATTAAATCTGCCTGGGGATCAGTTGCTGTTTTATTTTTCTGAGGGTGGGTGGGGAAGAGTACATAGACTCAGGAGGGATCAGAATTCAAAGTAATGTTTTTTTGACAGTGAAGGTTGTAAATGCTGGGGTATATTAATAAGCAAAAGCATAGCATATTTCAAGAGCTCTTTACTAATGGGATAGATTCTCAAGCTTCAAATCATTTGTGTGTGTCTTTTCATAATAATCATTTTTTTAAGGATTTTTATTTTATTTTTTTGACAGAGATCACAGGTAGGCAGAGAGGCAGGCAGAGAGAGGGGGGGAAAGTCGGCTCCCTGCTGAGCAGAGAGCCCGATGCGGGGCTCCATTACAGGACCCTGGGATCATGACCGGAGCGGAAGGCAGAGGCTTTAACCCACCGAGCCACCCAGGCGCCCTCCTAATAATAATTTTAAACAACCTCTTAATGCCAGGCAGGCACTATGCTTGATGCTTTAGCTTTATCATTTCAAAATTACCCTGGAAAGTTTGCAAGTAAATTAGTGGGTTAGGTACTTTTTTTTTTTTTTTAAGATTTTTTTATTATTTATTTGACAGACAGAGACCACAAGTAGGCAGAGAGGCAGGCGGGGGAGGGGGGGGTGAAGCAGGCTCCCTGCCTAGCAGAGAGCCCGAAATGGGGCTCGATCCCAGGACCCTGGGATCATGACCTGAGTGGAAGGCAGAGGCTTTAACCCACTGAGCCACCCAGGTGCCCCAGTTAGGTACTTTAAATAATTATTTTTAAGGGACACCTGGGTGGATTAAGCCTCTGCCTTGGGCTCAGGTCATGATCTCGGGGTCCTGGGATCCAGTCCAGCATTGGGCGCTCTGCTCACCAGAGAGTCTGCTTCTCCCTCTCCCCCATGTGTTCTCTCTCTTGCTCTCTCTCTCAAATAAATAAATAAAATCTTTTAAAAAGTAAATTATTTTAAAATCTAAAATGGCTTCTTGATATAGTTTCTCTCCTCTAGGTCCTTACCTTCTTCCCATCTCCCTACCCCCAGGTGAACATCTCCCATTGTAAGCATCTAAAGTTGCTTTCCTCTGTGGAATTCAAAGATGAGATTGTTGTTTTCCACAAGAACGTACACTGAGTACAGTCTGCTTCTTACCTTTATAATTCCTAGAAGAGGTGGAGTTCTTCTCATTTGTCTGGTTTCTAGCTAGGCGTTACAGGGTTGGGGAGAGCCAGAGAGACTCGGTCACCTTTACTTCAGATTGCCTTGAGACTGCAAGCAGTGTGGAAGACCGTGATGTGGTGGGTGGGAAGGAATTTACAAGACTTGTTTCATGCCTCACAGGAAGTACGTTTTTGTGGCTATCGCTTCTGAATGACATGTTTCAGGTTAAAAGGTGTGGCGAGATTGTAAATGTCAGTTTTCATAGCATGTCTGAGCATGGCACATCAGGTGGGAGAGTTTAAAATTTCCTCCAGATTGTGGGTGATCCACCTGGGCAACATGTGGAAATGAGGATCCCATCCATGTGACAAGTCCCACCACAACACATTCTGTATTACCCTGCATGGCAGGAAAATCCTGTCTCTTCCCTTCTCTCCTCCTGCCTTCATTTAGGAAGTCTTACCTGTCAGTCTAGGATTAGGGATGTCTTAGCCAAGAAGCACTGTGGGTGGTTATAGAAGGGACATTCTGTGGCAAAGACAAATGTGACTATGAACATAGCGCAGTTGATTTTCCTTTTATTTATTAAGTTGTTCGGACAAGTAGGCATTAGGTACAACCAGGCATTGATTATCTTAACATCTGAATTGCTTAGGGGCCTGCCTGTTGGGGAGCCATCTTTTTTCTCAAGTCTGTCATCGCGAGGCACATCAGACTAGGAAGCCCATTCCAGCTTCGAATCTTTCCGTTTGTTAGAAAACTTAACAAAGAGTCGTAATGTTGTTCTTTGAGTTTCCATTCTCCTGTGGTGTTTTTGCCCTCTGGCGACAAAAACAGTAAATCTGGTCTCATTTTAATACCAGTTTTCATATGTTTTTTTGGGGGGAAAAAAAACAGACCATGTTTTACCCACATCTTGTTTTTCTCACTAAATATCCAAAGCGGCCTCATTCACTATAACGTTTTCTAAGCTCTCTTTGGGAAAGACTCCATTTGAAATTTAGAAATAGGGTACTGACATGATGTACTGGGATGTGGTTTGAGCAGGGCTACCTTTGTTAGAACAGAGAGCCGTTACATTAATTTAGAAGCCAGTCACCTTTTTTACTTATAAACTGAACTCTGATTCATCTGGGCATGTGTAATTCCATTTGTACTGGGATTCTTGATTGTTTTGTTAACTTCAAAGTAATGTGATATGCTGCCTTGATGAATAAAGGTCATGGGATTTCAGAGGAACTGCTGTGTTTGTTAGACCAACCCATGATTGTATATTTAGAAGCGATGAAATGTTTCTTGATAAGGAAAGACCACCTTGTGCGATCCCTCACACACATGCACAGTAATTCAACAGGTATGTATCGATTATGTGTTGAATACCAAAGACTGTGCAATGAGCTAGTAATAGAGATCTATATAAGATAAAGCTCACAGTCTAGTGGGAGAGGCAAATTCTTGTACAGATGAGTTCAGTACCTTTTTCTTACTCATAAAATGCAGTCCTGAGAGTTAGCCATGAACTTATTTTAACCTTTTGGAAAGCTCCTTCTAGCTTGTTTTTTTCCATCCTCTGAAACCAAAGAGAAAACAAAGCCGATAATCTATAGCATTTTGTGTTGCTTCCAAAAACATCCTCTTCACCTTTTAAGAAGCATATCCGAGTTCTGTTCTATCCAAACGTATTGGGCAGGTTCACTCTAACTATAATCTAGGGTAACTGATATTAAAAAAAAAAAAAAGCACCATTTTACAGTTACGCAGCAACCTGCAAAACATTTTCTCATTTGGTTCTCATAACAGTCTAAAATTACATTATTCATAAGTAGTGGCAGGGGGTAGTACAGAGAAGGTCTTTCCATACAACAGATGTATAGTCTTCCGAAAGACACCTTTTAATACCTCTTCTTCTCTGTAGATATTAATCACTCTCTTTTCCATTAAGGCGCAATTGGCCTATTGACAGGACGGAGTCCTCTGATAAATTTGGTTGGCTCACAGTGTTGAAAAAATGAAAACCTGAGCCCCACCAACTCAGACAGCCCCACCAACTCAAACATCTACAGGAACGTCTGTAGATGTTTCCTGAGCTGACCATAGTTGGCCGGCCCTTGGTCCTGCTGCCATCTTGGATAGGTGCTCTGTCTCCAGTTTATTCCAGCCCACACTTGTCACAAATGCACCTGTGTACATTTTCACCCAGGCTTTCTTGGCCCAAGGATAGTTCCTGAGTAATAGGCACACCTTCAGAGGCAATTTTTAGGTTTCATGCATAATGTTTATAGAACTCAACTACTTCATTTTAGTGGAAGAAGAAAACAACTGTGTAGAGGCAATTCTTACATTCACTAAAGTGACTAATTAAATAGGCTTTATCATGAAGAATAGCAAAATTATATATGTATATATATATATTATATAATTATATATATAATATATATACATATATAATTATATATGTATATATATTTATATATATATAAATTATGGGTTTATTTAGGGTCTTCATGATGCTATATTACTTTTATTTTTAGGATTCTTTTAGGTTAAAAATTATCTGGCACTCAAAAATTGTTTTGACCTTGTTTGCATTATATGTAACACACATCCATTTTATGGCCTAATCTGATTAATACATCTGTTCTAGGTCACTGAAATGTTTCTGGAAATGTCTCTTGAAGTTTGGTAAGTACATTTATTTCATTGGGTGGAAAATATTGTGAGTGATCCACTGACTTATTTTAATTTTTAAAGGGTAAACTTTTAAAATATAAAATAATTCTGATACTTGTATAAAAAATGTATTAGACTTTGCTTTAGCTCTTCCCTGTTAGCTACTGCATTAAAAAATAATAATAAATGTAATATCTTTGCTTAATTTTCCTGTAGTTTGGTCTTTAAGTAATAGAGTTTAGGGCTTGTAAGGTCAATAATAAGAGCTTTTAGAGAGTTCTCCTGGAGGTTCATTTCCCACAGAAATGAACAATACGGTTATTTAAGTCTCTTTTTCATCATTGATTCAGATAGATATTCAAAAACATGAAAGTAAACAGAAACAGGAAACTATAAAAAAGAAAAAATGAAAATTGAGACTGTTTTTGTATATGGAGATCAGCAGGACTGCAAGTAGTAAAGCTCCATGAAGCATTTTGCTCTTTCAAAGTTGTCTCCAAGAACATGTTGGGAAATTATTTATTTATTTCCAAATGATGCATCTTAGAGGAGTCAGGCCTACCTGGAGAATTAGCCAGATCTAACGCTGAGTTCACTACATCCCACCTCCCTCAAACTTTCTGTGTCTCCTTGAACTTCCCTGTGAAAATGGGTTTTACCAAAGTAACTAGTACACCACATGTATCAGTGTAATATTCTCCTATTGTGTGATTTGCCAAATGAATGAGGATGGATACATTGACATTGGGTTAGGTATTTCTTTCTCTTATTTTGGTTCCTGTAACATGTTGATTGAGCTTAGTAAATTACTACATAAATTACCACTGTCCCTGAAGATATGTCAGGAAATATCAAAGGGCAGTCCAAGTAATTGAGTTGTGTTACTCTGCATTATGTTGATTCTTGCTTCAGAGTAGTATATTTTATAGCATGAGATTAGAAAATTTTTTATTATTTGACAAGAAAGTCATGCTATTTGTTTTAATGGGAAATGGTTTTCAGTGCTGTATATTAGGCCTATAGCATGTAAAAGAAATTCACTGTAACAAACCATAATTATCAAAAAAATGTAGGAAAAAACTCAGCTAATTAAGATACATTGTCGAGAAGCAAGTTATTATACGTTTATAATGATCTTTAATCAAACTCTGTTTTTACATGTTCATTTGGTCTCTGAAATGGAAATGTTCTTTAAAGAAAAAGTCAACTTTCCATGGAATGTCTTCCATTAGATATAAAATAAAATCAAGAAAGAAAATTAGAGTTAAAGATAATACATGAGGGGCTCCTGGTGGCTCAGTGAGTTAAGCATCTGCCTTTGGCTCAGGTCTTGATCCCAGGGTCCTAGGATTGAGCCCTGCGTCGAGCTCCCTGCTTGGCTGGGAGCCTGCTTTTCCCTCTCTTTGCCACTCCCCCTACTTGTGCTCTCTTACTCTCTCTCTGTCAAAAAAACAAAATCTTTGAAAAAAAAAAAAAGATAATACATGAAAGAGGAAATAAATGAACCAAACTTCTCTTACTATATTTATAAAATTACTCAATATGTTGAATTTTCTTTTACAGTTTATACTAATATCTGTATTTATTGCTCAAAAAAAATCATACTCTTGGGCGCCTGGGTGGCTCAGTGGGTTAAAGCCTCTGCCTTCAGCTCAGGTCATGATCTCAGGGTCCTGGGATCTTGCCCTGCATTGGGCTATCTGCTTGGCAGGAAGCCTGCTTCCTCTCTCTGCCTGCCTCTCTGCCTACTTGCGACATCTCTCTCTCTGTTAAATAAATAAATAAAATCTTTTTTAAAATATTAAACTCCTTGTGCTTAATGTAAGATAGTGATCAGCATTGTATATTATAAGGAACATGAGTTCCAGAATGAGAAGTCCTAGTTTCAAATCTGCCTTTTGCTAATTATGTGAACTGCTGAAAGATTTTTAATCACTTTTTTACTCATTTGTAAAATAAGAAAGTGCATTATAAGCATATTGTGATGATTTAATGAGGTCCTTTAGAAAAAGCATATATTATATTATATAAATATGATATAGAAAAGTTTTCCACATGTGCACCACATGTTCATAGTAAAACTGTTTGTAATTTTAGAGAAATTAGAAGTAACCCCAATGTTCATAGATAAATAAATTATATTCTAATCATGGAAATACTCCATAATAGTAAAAA
Organism: Lontra canadensis; assembly: GCF_010015895.1. Taxonomy (NCBI): domain Eukaryota; kingdom Metazoa; phylum Chordata; class Mammalia; order Carnivora; family Mustelidae; genus Lontra; species Lontra canadensis. The sequence goes on along the minus strand of NW_022631018.1, from coordinate 1,550,194 downwards.
TGTTTGAATTATTTCTATTTATATATCTATTCATGTGAATCACAAAAACAAAATGTTTCATGGAGAAGAAATTACAGAATACATACAGTTGATACCATTTATTAAAAAAAACCTAAAAAACTGTAAAATGACTCTATAATTTAGAGATATAAATATATACTGTAAAATTATAAATTAATACCTTGGAATACTAAAGAGCAAGTCTAAGGTAGTGGTTACTCTTAGGAGCAGAAAAGGAAACACAACTGAGATGAGTTCACAGAGACAACTGTGTAGGTGAGATTTTTATTAAAATGGTTAGAAGGTACCCAACCTAATATATTATAATAAAAAATAACAGAGAATTTATCCTAAGGCTTAACTTAAAAAACACTCATTCACTCTGATCTCTTTCCTCCTTATTGCCTAAGCCTCATAATAGTCAAATTTAAAAACTGTGTAATCCATGTTTTAATATACTATACTGACCATTTTTATATTGGATAATGTGGTTAAATGATCTTTTCAAAATTTACAGTTACTTTTCTTTTTTTTTTAAGATTTTATTTATTTACTTGACAGAGATCACAAATAGGCAGTGAGGCAGGTGGGGGGGTGCTGGGGGGGAAGCGGGCTCCCTGCCTAGCAGACAGCCCAATGCGGGGCTCGATCACAGGACCCTAAGATCACGACCTGAGCTGAAGGCAGAGGCCCAATCCACTGAGCCAGCCAGGAGCCCCTACAGTTACTTTTCTTAAAATAGATGTCCAAAAATAGATTTGCTCAAAGGGAATACACATTTTAATTATTTCTGGTGCTTATCACTGAACAACTTTCAAAAGTATTGTGCAAATTTTTATTCCCAAAATGAATATATGAGAACAGTGTTACTTTGCCTTTCCCAGGTACTGGAAAATAGATACTTCAAATGTTTCTTAAAAATTATTAATAATAGCAATATTTTAAAAATTTGCTAGTGAAACTATTCTTCTGTTCTTTATTTTTAATCATATATGCTTTTTTTTGAGATTTCCATATTTGTCCTTTGGGAAGTAGTAATTAAAATATTTGCAGTGATCAAATATCATTAGAGTACATAGCCCAGAGGCTACTGAGTGTATTCTTTTGGTCTATACACCAAAAGAAGAAAGAAATACACTGGAAGAAATACATTGGAAGAAATACACTGAATTAGGGGTGCCTGGGGGACTCAATGGGTTAAGCATCTGCCTTCGGCTCAAGTCATGATCCCAGGGTTCCCGGTTTGAGCCCCATGTAGGGCTCCCTACTCAGCGAGGAGCCTACTTCTTCCTCTGCCTCTCCCCCTGTTTGTGCTTTCTCTCTTTCTCTCTCTCAGATAAATAAATAAATAAAAACTTTAAAAAAAAAAAAAGAAATACACTGAATTAACAGAAACTATATTTAATTCATTCTAAAGGGAAGGACTCACTTTTATGAATAGTAAAGAGATAATATTTGATTAGGAAACCTCTTGCTTTGTACATTTGGATTTCTTCACATCACAACATAGATTTCTAGGTTTTTTTGTTCTTTTTTTTTTTTTTAATTTCAGTAGCTGGTTTTAGAATTCAGTATTGGACCTCATTTGTGAGGCATTGTTGCGTTGTGGAAAATACATCACATATTTGCTCTGTGATCCTAACCTTTCAGAGCTTCAGTGTTTTTGATCTGTGATATGGAGTTATAAAAATAATATATTGTATAATAATGTATAAGATTTACTCCCAATATTTCAACAGTGATACATACCTACCTATCTAGTGTGGTTTCTGACATAGTACAGGGATCTGAGAAGTTGCTGCTGCCATTATTAGAAAGGAAGGCTGTACAACATAAGGGTCCCCAAATCCTCCAGCTCTTGGCTTATTTGTGGTTGTCTAAAGTCCTACCATTAGAAGTTCCTTTTGTGGTCACAGGGGGACATCTCTTAGACAAGGCATTTTATCAAAGATGGTATTTCTACAGGTGTGCTCCTCAGAACACAGATTCTTGGGAATGTTAGTGTTGCATCATGGAGAAGTAGGGGAGGGAGGGCCAAGGGAAGACCTTCCTCATCATGTCAACATTGGAAATACTGTGCCAAACAGATCTAAACAGGTTTATTCTCTGAAGCACTTCCCAAAGTCTTGGCTATAAGATGAATTTATCAGGGGCTGTTTGTTTGCTTGTTTTTGTTTTTGTTTTTGTTTTTTAAAAAACATCTCCTACTCTTATTTTCTGGAAACATGCCTTGGAACGTGCAGCTTTAAGCCAGCCATCATTTTATACTCTTGTTTCACGTCCCTTTCTAGGAAATGGCTTGAGGGGAGCAATGAGCATACATCAGCAAAGGTACTGGGAACTGGGTGATTTCTAACAAGACTGCTGGGGACATTGGCTCATGACTTTCTGTTTCATACACAGTTCGTCCCCAGACCTCCGATTCAGTATGGCTCTGTGTGATCAGGAGAAAACTTTCAGACAACAGAGAAAAGAAAACATAAAGGAAAACATGAAGAAACTCCTGGGTCCAGAGAATAGTGAAGGTTTATATTCTACACGTGATGTGAGTAGGAAATGTTTCAAATGTTACTCCAATTTAATAGTCACTGTCTCCCAAAGTGCTCCCAAATATGGAAATACTGAGATTGCTTGAGCGTTGTATCCTCAGCTTTTTAAGATAAGGTGTTTCGTAAATACAAACGCTTTGAGGAAATGCGGCCCATATTTGGTAATATTGATCAGCTATAATTTTAAAAAGATGACGCATAGGCATACTTATGCACAAACAAGATGTTTATTAGTAAGAAAAGTTTAGGTTCGGATTTAAAAGGATCATTGAAACTTATTTTATTTTTATTGTTTTGTAATTGAAGTATAGTTGACATACAAGGTTACGTTAGTTCACCAAGTGTAGCTGTTACGTGTTACCATACAAAACGGTTACAGTACCCCTGACCATTTGATACTCCTCCTGCTGTACCTTTCATTTCCCTGATTTATTCATTCCATAGCTGGAAACCTATACCTCCCACCCTCTTCACCCCTTTTGCCCTTCCCTCAAACCCCCTCCCCCCTGGGATCATTGAATGAACTTTTTCTTTTTTTAAAGATTTTATTTATTTGAGATAGAGAGAGAGAGCATGAGCAGGGGGAGGAACAGGCAGAGGGAGAAGCAGACTCACTGCTGAGCAAGGAGCCCAATGCAGGACTCGATCCCAGGAGCCTGGGATCATGACCTGAGCCAGACACAGATGGCTTAACTGCCTAAGCCACCCAGGATTCCCTGTAACTGTTTCTTTGGTATTTATTTTCTTAGAAAGCTTCCTATGTCACATAAAACTTACCTTAAATAAATCTATATGCTTTTTTCCTGTTAATTTCTCTTGTCAGTTTAATTTTCAGACCCAGCCAGAGACCTTAAGAGGGTCGAGGAAAACCTTTCCCTCCCCTATAATGGGCAGGTCCTCCTGGAATTGAAGACTGTTAGTTAGTCAGGCCTGGAAGAAGGAATGGGTTTGTTAGAAAAAGAAAAAAAGCAAGAAATAGATACCTCTGTTAATTCCTGGCCGTCAGTTTCATTTGCCAGATGCTCTTTTGCAATCCGTCCCCGCCCACCCCTCCCACCCCCGCCACCTCACTGCTTTCCACTCATTTGCAACAATTATTTCTTCCACTCCCAGCTGCTGATACCCTCTGTGGTCCTCACAGCTGAGACACCTGCCTCCTAATCAAAGAGAGGTCAACAGGCATCAGATGACAGATCCTTCCTTTCTTGCCTGAGGATTGCTGTGTTCCCTAAGTTACGCTATCCTTTGCTGCTTCCCTCTCGAATTCCGTGGAGGAAACAGCGCCTTCTCTTCCAAATGAAGACCAACAGCAGATACAGATTGCCAGCCCCCGCCAGGAGCCCCAGTATAACAACTGTCTCAATTGTCCAGTCCTCCAAAGACCACTCCCCGCCTCCCTTCTTGTCCGCCTCTACCTCTTGGACCTTCCCTCCTCCTGTCTCTCCGCTTCTCTCCTTGTGTTCCCGGACTTCTCCACGTTTCCGACACCTTCTCGTCCTCTTTCTTCACTTACTCAGGCTTCTGACCTCAGGATTCTACTGCAGCTGCTTCACCAGTCCCCTGTACTAACAAGTGCGAAAGATCCTCCCCTGTCTCCCTGGACCCTGTTGGAGCAAATGACCCTGTCTCCCCACCTTGTGAAACATTCTCTGCCGTTCACCGACTGCCTCCTCTTCCCGTTTTCATCCCGCCTCTTCGGGGCCCTGTAGAAGATCCTCCCCTGTGCATTCTTTAAATAGAAGTGTTTTCTGTCTCCTCACTCTGCGTTCTTCTTAAGAATTTTCTCTCCTGGGACACCTGGGTGGCTCAGTCAGTTAAACTTCTGCTTTTGACTCCGCTCATGATCCCAGGGTCCTGGGATCGAGTCCTGCATCAGGCTCCTTGCTTATCGGGGACTCTGCTTCTCCCTCTCCCTCTGCTGCTCCCCCTGCTTGGGCTCTCTCTCTCTCACTCGCTCTCTGTTAAATAAATCTAAATAAATCAATAAAATCTTTTTTTTTTTTTTTAAGAATTTTCACTCCATTCCATGATGTCACCCAGCACCTGTGTCCGAAGAACTCCCCACGTAGATCATGGACTTAAAACCTCCCTTCTGAGCTTCAGAGCTGAACATTTATGCACCTGCTTGATTTCTTAACTGGCATTCCTCCCATCTAAAGGGAACTAAAAGGGAACACAACACCTCTGTTTTCTGTAGTTCCACCTCTGCCTATCCTCCCTCTCCCTACCTTCTCTTCGCTCCCAAACCAGAGCTGAAAATCCTTCCACCATTCTCAGGATTGGCTTCCCAGCATCTCTCCAACTCCCGTTTTTTCCAGTTCACACCGTGCTCCTTCGCTGGGTGCTGCCTCTTAGCTCCATGTCTCCTCAGAACCCTTCCCCAGCTGGTGCCTTTCTAGACACTGTTCCTTCTCCCTGTAGCGTGCTTCCTCTGTACCTGCCTTCTCTCCACCCCATCTGCTTTTCAGGTAGCTAGCACCCTCCCTTCCGTTCTTTAAGCAGTAGATATGTAGCTTCTTCTGAGACTGTCTCCCTTGCCACCTCTCCCTATGTCCCTTAGGTCTTGGTTATATTCTCTGTGGCACAAATATGCACATTATCTTCTCAGCATTGACGACACGCAGACTTAAAACATACTTATAGAGATACTCATTTAGTGTCTGTTTTCTCCAGTGGAATATAAGCTTTATGAAGACCAGGACAGTGTCTGTGTTATTTACATTCACATTCCCAGCACCTGGCCTGGCTCCTAGCACATGGTGGATGCTCAGTAAATCTTGTGTTGTGTGGGTCAGGGGACAGATTCGGGCAGTGGCTTGGTGCTGCACCCAGGGGATGCCTTGGCTAGGGAGAGGGATCAGGGACTCAGAACTGAGGAACACAGTGTCGGGTTGTTAGGGAGGAGACGCAGGATGAGGAGGTTTGGATGAAAAGATCCCAGTTGGAACTGTTCCATGAGAAATATAGGTGGGACACATTGATCCAGATGCCCTGTTGGCCTTTGTCCTTAGGTTTTCCTTTTGCAAAGGGAAAGTTGCTGCTGCACACCACCCTCCCCGGTGCACTCCTTGTTCTGTGGAAAAAAGGAATCTTTCTGGGAAGATGAAACTTGGCCCAATATTCATACAAATTGGCTTTTCTGCAATGGGTAGAGAATGAAGTAATTATGTTTCTGTCTGGAATATTCTTCAAAAAATATTAAATTCATATTTTTGGAAGTCGTTCTTAGAATTCAAACTTTTACTGTAGTTGTTTTTGTTCGGTCTAGAGTTTTTTCTCTTGTCCACAATAATTACTTTAGATATATTCAGAACCACTCATTCCCACAATACATGTGATAGTTTCCTATTTTTATGTTACTCCTCAGTCAGAGATCTCTTAAGCTCCCAACTCCCTTGCTCTCTGATGAGACTTCACTTTCTAGTCAGTTCTGGCTAATTGTCCTTACGGTATGAGGGACAGGCTGTCATGGCAGTTTGACGAAGAAAGAACAGTCCTGCTTAATTCTCGGTGCAGAGACTCTGCTTGTCCTGTTCCCAGTGTTCAACAAACAGACAACATCCAGCTTGGGACTTCAGTGTCCAATTAAAATGTTGAATAAATTTGGGCAGTATAAACCTGGACACATTTTTTCCCTTCTATGCTTCACTTGTAAAATGGAGACTATGTCTCTTATTAGGTAAAAGGATAAGTACTAGCTTATAAGCTTCCAGCACAATCTGTAAGGGCACATAGTACTTGCTCAATAAAATAGTGACTGTACTACTTGAGTGTTTCTGTTCTGCTGCATAACGCCCAAGGGCAATCATTGTCCAATTTAATAAAATCTTAGCTTTTCTGTCTGTTTTAATAAATTAGTCAAATAGTTAAGGTGCCTCATAACCCAAGAATTGATTCTTTGAAGTACTAAGACTTTTAAAAATTGTATTCTCGGGATACCTGGGTGGTTCATTCGGTTAAGGATCTGCTTTTGGCTCAGGTCATGATTCCAGGGTCCAGGGACCGAGTCCCACATCAGGCTCCTTGCTCAGTGGGGAGCCTGCTTCTCCCTTTTCCTTTGCCTCTCCCCGCCACCTGCTTGTGCTTTCTCTCTCACTCTCTCTCAAATAAATAAATAAAATCTTTTTAAAACTTTTTTTATCATTGAGAATATATATTTTTTTAATTTATCGATTTGAATCATTTGAAGAGAAGTCTTTCTAAAATATGTTACTCCTTGTCCAGACTGAACTGATCTGTGTGTTCTCGTGTCTGTTTCATTTTCAATCAACTGCCATTTCTCTATACTTTATGTGTTTCCTTGAAGTAATTTCTTCAAACCACTCCTTTCTTTTTCAGCTTTAATAGTTGTGGAATTCAAATCTGATAAGCAAGCTTGTTGTTAGAACAGTGTCTCTGATTAGTGTAATTTCTCTATGAATAGAGGTCTGAGTAAGATCTGTAAGACTGTGTACATGGGGATTTTTGGCATAGTTGGATTGTTTAGAGGTCATTCTTATAAATTTTCTTGTCTGAAAATAGCTTTTGGTCAGATGAAGTTTCCAGATTACAGTCGTATGCAAAGGGAAATGCTAATCTATCATTTCTGTTCCCTAGTAACTGACCGTAACAAAGCCAGGCTGGTTGGGGGACTAAAATCTGGAAGTGGAATAGTGGGGAAGCAAGAGAAGGGAATTCTACTTAAAACCTTCATCAGAGAATATAAGAGAAACGTATTTCAAGGCAGACTATATGAAATAACTTCAGTTTAAACAGATAGATGCCTTTGGGTGAAGTATAAAAGTGGACCTTAAATAATATACTTTATGAGTATTTGCTAATCTGTATTTGTTTGTTATATAAATTAAGTGAAAGACTAGAGAAGAGAGCCCATCTGGTGACAGAGGAGGAGGCAGAGCAAAACAGTTCCTGAAGGAGGTAATAGAAGTCAGGCTTGAGTGGTCCATGAGAATGTGTATTCCTTGTGTATGTTGTTTCTGTCTTCCAGAATATTCTCCCTCTTGCTTCTTACCTTCGTTGGGATGACAGAACTTTATACTATCAATTATTTCTTTTTAAGATTTTGTTTATTTGACAGAGAGAGAGAGAGGAGGAGCAGGGGGAGGGGCAGAAGGAGAAGGAGAAGCGCCCCCCTTCCCCAACGCTGAGCAGGGAGCCTGATGTGGGGCTCGATCCCAGCACCCTGGGATCATGACGGGAGCCAAAGGCAGACACTTAACCAACTGACCCACCCAGGCACCTGTTACTATCAATACTTATTCCCCTCTTAGATTGCAAATATTGCAGGACAGACAGTGTAGAATTCCCAATAGCAGAGGACAGGGAGGTGTGCTGAGCGGGTGTGGGCTTTCAAGGGTCAAGTTTCAGGACTCACGAGGTGGACTTCGAGGCTCATCTGAGGTAGTGGTAGGATGTGAAGAGCCAAGGAGTAAGAGAGCTGGCTTTGGTCTACAAAGTAGACATCCAGGAGGCCCAGACTCCACTCAGTAGGGCTGTCCACTGTAAGGCACGTGACTGCTGAAGACTACCGAGCTCCCGGGAAACAGGTCGGGGGAGGCATGCAGAAACACACGTGTCCAGGCAGGGAGGGAGGCGGCAGATGGGGACAGGCGCTGGATTTGCTGCAGGTTTAAATTTGTTTTATAAAGCAAATGGGCATTAGGTGAGGATCTTACTGGGCTGAAAGGGCAGGGGACCAGATGAAAACTAAATGCTACTAACAATAATGCATTTTAATTTCATGTAAACTCACTTTTTAAATTTTGCATGTGAAATTATGGCTGTGCTGGAAAAAATTGTAAATAAATTGAAATGAGATAATATATACTACTTTTCATACATTTCCTGAAGCAAACCAAGTCAGTGAGTTCCCTCCCTTTGTGTACAAAGGTGTTGCTTATGTACCTGACCAGAAATGGAGCAGACAGCACCTTGAGAGGGCCGGTGCTGGGCACAGGATGGTGGGGAGGCAAACCTCACTGCGGGGATTACCATTTGCCCAGTCCAGGGAGCCATGTCTGCTCCTACCATTGCCGATACTGTGGAGATGCACGGGCAGATCAGACTCCATAATTGTCATCTTTGCTTCCATCATCTAATCCAAAAAAATAATAATCATAAATAATGATAATAATTATGAGTAAAAACCTAGGATGCACAAACAAGCAATCTAAAGCCTAAACAGTTTTAATATTGGGATAATCACTGTGATGTGCTCATTTAATCTTCTAAAAAGAAAAGAATCCGTGCTCCTTATTTGGTTCTCCTTTATACTCATAGGGTTGGCTCTCTCATTTTCAGTACAGTTTCTCTGACCCCTTTTATAAATTGGTGGGGAATAATCAGTTGATGGTTGCAAAACTAGGTTTTGGCCACATCCTTCAATGTATCTTCAGGTGTTTTGACTCATGCTTTGGGGAGCTGGGGGCTGGCAGTTGCTTGGCACTTTGGAAAATTGACTTTCAGTAAAAACAGAGGAAAATTGACTTTCAGCAAAAACAGAGGAAGAAAGAGTTCTGATTTGACATTTGTACCATATTTTTCTCCAAACTGGCAAAAATAGAGATGATTTGGGGCAGAGTAAAGGGCATGGAAATCAATTTCAATAATGTGGAGTTTATGGCATCTTCATTCTTTATTTGCCTGATTTTATCCACAAAAAGAGAAAAAGGAGTAATTTGTAAGTGATACTGCTCACAAAACCCAAACCCAAACACATAACAATTCAAATGACTATAACCATCTATTATGATACTAGCGAGGAAGTGGTGTAGGAAATTCTAACACATAACTTTTTTGACTTGTAGTCCTCCCTCCTACCAGTCAAGAAAATGATAAACTCTCTTAGAAATTAAAAAATGTATTTAATCAACTGTACTAGGTGCTTTAAAAATGTACTATAAGTATTTTAAGTCAGTATCTTACTAAATACTTAATAATGAAGTGAACTTTCATATCATATCACTAGAGTTATATATAAAAGCACCTTTTCCCACTTGCGTGAAAAGTATTTGTTAAATGAATAATTTCCCAAGAAAAAAAAACTTTCTCTTTGTATTTTTCATAATTTTGAGTATCGTTTTTAAGACTTGATAGTTTTGGCACTGAGATACTATATCCTTTTCTCTTGCCTCTTTAAAACATGAAATTGGGTGATTTTAGGTGAGATTAACATTCAGATCAGTAAATTACAATCCATAATGTGGGTGGGCCCTGTTTAATCACTTGAAGGCCGGAATAGAACAAGAAGATCAGCCTTCCTGAGCAAGAGGGAGTTCTCCAACAAACTCCATTTCTCTTCATCTGCACCATTGGCTCTCCTGGGTCTCCAACTGCTGGCCTTCAGACTAGAACCACATTATTGACTCTCCTGGTGTCTCTGGAGAGCCCTGACTAGTACAGGAGCCAAGGAGGCAAAAGTCTTTATATAATTTTCAGACCTTAAAAACCTATGAAAATGTAAAAAAAAAAAAAAAATCCTTAAGCACTTGAGAATTTTCTTTTGCAAGGGAGGAAATTAATAACATCCATAAGCCCATGTATCAATTAATTTAATCAAAACCACAGGATTTTTGGTAAATGAAAATTCATTTCCTGTTACCATATGAGAGAAGTATGAGAGATATTCATTGATATCATTTGTGCACAAATACTAATGCTCTTAGGTCTAAATATAAGCTAAAACCTGTCAACAGCACATTTCTTCGATTCTTTTAGATTTTGAGCCAGCACTAACAGCTGCTTCTTATAACTCCTCAGTTACTACTTTGAAAGTTATTTCAGAATGACCAAGGTTATTAAAACATCCAAATTTAGCCTTCATTTATTACGTAAAATTGGGCTGACATCTTCCAAAGTAACAGATGAATCTGAAATATAAATTAGCTAAATATCAAGTGGTTTCTTTCAGCAAAGATTACTCTTTCTTTCTCAACAGTGAGTAAAAGGAAAGAGTGAATTACGGTGTCGGTGACACCTTAGTTCACGTCGTGGTTCTATGAACAATTAGCTGCGTCTGTATTGTGGACAAGGTATTCATGTGGATTAAATACGTCATCGTCTGAAAAATGGAAATGATCTCCTTTCGAGGGCTGGGAAAATTAGATGAAATAAATTGAATGAAAGTGCCCATGCTTGTGCCAAAGATACATTATTTTCTTGATAAGTCAAATCTCCCTTTTTTAATGTTAATAAAAAGTATATACTTATATCGTTTTATAACTCATATTCTGTATGAGTTGTAGAATCGAGTGTTACTGGTAGCTAAAGGCCTCAAGGTTGCTAATGCTACCCAGTGCTTCTGCATGTAAGGAAACAGAGTCCAAAGAGGATTTTCTGTGCCCCAGATCACAAAGTTAGTTATAGGGAAAGCTTTCAGAGATCATGGAGCAGAGGGAATTAAAAGCTTTGGAGGCTAACAGATCCAGCTTTGAGTCCACAGGACATTACTTTCTAGCTTTGTGATAAGAAAAGTTAACTTCCTTATGTTTCAATTATTTTATCTTTAAAATGTCGTTGTGAAAATTAAATAATATACATAAAACAGATTAATTTGTATGTAGTAAATGCAGATGAGAATTGTAATCTACACAGTCATTCAAGTATTTGATTTTTCCATTTTTATGTACAAGTATCTGATATTTCTTTCACCTGCTAGCAGATCAGATACCTGGCTTTAAAATCTTACCTGAAAATTCTAAGAACTTACTGTAAAGCAATAATGAAAACAATGGGTTATATAAGTAACAAATTCCAGTTTCATAAGTGGCTATTTCCAGAAAATTCCTAAGAACAAGATATTCGTAAGTATGTGTTGGGCTAGTGGCTTTTGAAGAAGGACATCGGGAGAGCTGTTTTCTCAGGATTAGAGCAAGTCTTATGTTCAGTCTTCCAACTTTTCTTACTAAATCTGACTGAACAACAGTGCAGTTCCGTGTTGCGTGTTGAACAGTGAGATGTGTTACTAAGAATTTTCTTACTCTAAACTATCTGATTTGTATTGGATTTAACATTATTTTCAATAATGCAGTGTTACAAGTAACCAAATCAACAGGCTCAAATGCCCCTACATGATTTTTTAATATAAACAGTCTTCCTCCTTCTATAATATCAACCCAAATACTTTTTTTCTCCACAAAGCTCTTCTTAATCCTATTTTTCCTGACTCCCTAGAGGGCTGTTGCAATGTCACATGTCCTTTTCAGTTTGTGAGTGTCTTGGCTTGAATTTAGGCTCAGTGCTTGACAACAGGAAATGTTCGCTGTTCTTATTACGTTGTCCATAAATTCAAGTCTTCCTTCAAGGCCTAATTCAGATGCTTCCTCCTTCTAACTTCCTATCTGGCTTGCTTAACAGCTCCTCTGACAGTTTTTACTGTAGTGTGCTCTGTTCACCTGCTTTATAATCCACTTCTGTTTCCTATCCTAGCTTTCTTTCCCCTCCAGACAGGTTTTTAAGAACTTGGGTATTTTATGTTATTTGCAATTTAAACATGTATGATTGAAAGCGTTCTGTACATCTAAACATGTACAGGTTCAAAGCCATTTAACTTTCTCCATTGTACCGAATGCTGGAGTGTGTTTTCATGAATGAGGTCTCCAACCTGCATCTAATTAGGACGCCTAGGCTCCTTCAGTTCGGGGCCACTCAGTAGTAGAGAAGAACTGTACTCCAGTCAGAACATCCCTACTCACTTCAGCTTCTGCTTTTCCACCCCTGCGGATTTCTTTCTTCACTTTGTTTCTTATAAAGCCTTGAACTGCTTCGTGATCTAGTATCTTTGCTCCATCTTTGCTCAGTCTTCAATCTCTAACTTTCTTTTGCTAATAATTGTTATTGGGAACAGCATCAAACAAAAGACACTCTTTCTCCCCAGCAGTCTGACTTTTCTTTCACATCAGCCTCTGTCCATCCAGTAAATATTTCCATCCATCCACTCCCTATTCCCTTGTCTATCTCCACCCCCACCCTCCCCCCATCCTCAACAGGCTCAGAATTTTCCTGGAAGATGTTGGATTGTACTCATCACATGCCTGATAATTCTGGAGCAGTGGTTATTAAGCTTTTTGGTCTCAGAAATCCATTGTACTTAAAAAATATAAAGAATTTCTAAGAGAGGGACACCTGGGTGGCTCAGTGGGTTAGGCCTCTGCCTTCGGCTCAGGTCATGATCTCAGGGTCCTGGGATCGAACCCTACATTGGGCTCTCTGCTCAGCGGGGAGCCTGCTTCCCCCCACCCCTCTGCCTACTTGTGATCTCTCTCTCTGTCAGATAAATAAATAAAATCTTTAAAAAAAAGAACTCCTAAGAGGTTTTATTTATATGGGTTATATCTATGAATATCTACCATATGAAAAATGAAAGCTGAGAAAACTTATTAAAATACATACTTATTTTACATAAATCCTTATCATATTAATATAAATGACATTTTATGAATATAACCATATTTTCAAGAACATAAAAAGGGTGAGAAGGGCAGCATTGCTTTACATTTTTATAAGTATCTCTGTTGTTTGACTTAACAGACAGCAGCTGGATTTTTGTTATCTGCTTTTGAATTCAATCTCTTGCTGTATCACACATCCTATAATTTCTAGAAAACTCCATCATAGACTCATGAAGTAATGAGAATGAACAAAAACAAACAACATCTTACTGTTTTCATGAAAATAGTTTTGACCTTGTGGACACCCAGACGGCTGTGTACACTTTGAGAACTAGGCCTTGGGGTATAGAGAAACCACCCGCTCTCTTGAGCAATAATGGTTCAGGACCACAGAGAAAATGACAATCTCTCCCTCTACAAACACACGCTTGTATTTTAGTCATGTTGCAGACAGCCTTTGCTTCTCTCCTGCAAAAACTCTTGGTTGACTCATGTTGCTTCCATTTCCAGAACAGCCTCCTTCCCTGCCCTCGTCCCTCCCTGTTGAATAACTGTGCATCTTTAAAATTAAGCTCGGGGGGACACCTGGGTGGCTCAGTGGATTGAAGCCTCTGCATTCGGCTCAGGTCATGATCCCAGAGTCCCGGGATCGAGCCCCAAGTCCGGCTCTCTGCTCAGCAGGGAACTTGCTTCCCTTCCTCTCTCTCTGCCTGACTCTCTGCCTACTTGTGATCTCTGTCTGTTAAATAAATAAATTTAAAAAAAATTAAGCTCGGGTTTCTTTTTAATTTATGAAGCTTTCTCCACCACTTCAGTTTCTCTGATTGGAATTGACCACATCTTCTGGACCTCATGTAATCCTAGTCTATAGCCCTTTATTTTAGGAAGACATATTAGCATGAGCCTGGATTTAAGAGCTTGGGGTTTAATCCCTGACTGCTGTTTACTGATTGTGTGACCCTGAGCGAGTCTTCAAGGTGTTTCTTCCAAGTGCCTTGGTCTCTCATCTCTTAAAATAGACACTTCATAGAGACTTTGTGAAGATTAAATGAAACAATTTCTGGGGCGCCTGGGTGGCTCAGTCGGTTAACCATCTGTCTTCAGCTCAGGTCATGATCTCAGGGTCTTGGGATCGAGCCCCATGGTGGGCTCCCTGCTCAGCCCCTCTGCCCCCCCCCCCCACTTGTGCACGCGCTCTCTCGCTCTCTCTCTGTCTCTCAGAGTAAGAGCTCAAGAAATGTCATCTATCCCTATTTTTATTATTGTCATAATAATTATTTTTTGAAAATTTTACTTATTTATTTGAGAGAGATAAAGTGAGAGAGAGAAAGAGAGAACATGAGCAGGGGGCGGGGAGGAGGGGGAGAGGGAGAAGCAGACTCCACACTGAGCAGGAAGCCAGACCTAGGACTTGATCCTGGGACTCTGGGATTATGACCTCAGCTGAGGGCAGACATTTTACCAACTGAGCTTCCTAGGCACCCATATTGTCATAATTATTATTACATTTCTGCCTCACTTAAATTATATTCCCTGGATCTACTTGTGATGCTTGAAAGATAGAGACTACTCCATCAAATATATTTAATAGATTAAAGAATAAATAGATTCTGTAGCTCCTGTCATTTTTAAAGTGTATATTTTTAAATGAGTCCGTATAAAGGAGCAGTTAAGAATTCTGGACCAAGAGGGCATAGTGATTACTTAACTCCAGATTATCAGCAAATAGATTTTACATAGGTAATATCAGCATTTTAGAACTTCCATCTACAAAATGAGCAAAGACTTTTTTGCTCACTTTACAGGATTTTTGAGAGAATCCCCCCAAAAAAATGCACCCAAAAGCAAGCCAAAAACTGCAAAGGGTTAAGCTAATACAGAGTTATGGTTGTTATTTCTAAATAGAGTTAGTTGGTATTTTAGTCACATCTGCTTTCTAATAGACATTAATTCTTAATTTTCTTATATGAAACATTTTCTTTTAAAGAAAATAGATATATTTTCAAGGTATGAGTGAACTACAATTCTTTATCACCAAATGTGGAGCACATAACATGAAAATTGAAACTAAAAGGAATATATTTTATGACTTTACAAATGATCTCTGCGTTTCATCACTCTAGGTGCCTGTGGTCGCCATATTGGGCTCAGGTGGAGGCTTCCGAGCCATGGTTGGATTCTCAGGTGTGATCAAGGCCCTATATGAAGCGGGAATTTTAGATTGTGCTACCTACATTGCTGGTCTTTCTGGCTCCACATGGTTAGTATGCATTTTAAATCTTAGTTATATCATGCTAAATGTTTGGGGTGTATCTACCTCAAACCTTAGAAAATAAAGGAGGATTTAGAAAACTGAACCTTAATTTCAGATTATTGAAGTGTTCCAGTTTGATGCTTAAAAATGTTTCTTAAAAATGAGGGATGCCTGGGTGGTTCAGTTGGTTGGACGACTGCTTTTGGCTCAGGTCATGATCCTGGAGTCCCGGGATCGAGTCCCGCATCGGGCTCCCAGCTCCACGGGGAGTCTGCTTCTCCCTCTGACCTTCTCGCTCATGCTCTCTCTCACTGCCTCTCTCTCAAATAAATAAATAAAATATTTTTTTAAATGTTTCTTAAAAATGTATTTCGAGGCAAATTCATACCTAATGATGTCCCTTATCATAAATTTACTCCTTTTAAGCTGATTTGTAACTTAAAATGTAGTTAAACATAAAATTTTAAAAATAGATCAATCGAAATTCTATATAAATATCACAGAGGTAAAATAACATGCTCCACCCATAATTAATTTAATCTTCCTATAATTTGCTGATTTGTAATCTTTCAGCAATCGTGTCTAAGTCCACATGATTCACTAGGTATTCATTTTCTTCTCTAGGGCAAATAGAAAGAGATGCAAGATACCTTAGTATACAGAAGAGGAAAAACAACTTTTGAATGTAGAAATGGAATGTTTCACTGATTCACATCTGATTATCAAATTAATCCTTTATATGCACTTAAGCTCCGCTAAATTTGGAGAGAGATGTAAAACATGTGTACATAAAATATTTGTACACCATAGCTTTGTCTTTTCACAAACATTTATGAAACATGGTCAAAGAATCTACCTTGTACTTTTTAGTTTGCCTGACCCACAGAAGCACATTGAAAATCAAATATTAGAAAAAAAAAAGAAAATAAAATATTCGTTCTTCCTCAAACGTCTCAACTGTGAGTGTCACCCTATTACAAAATGCCTGACTTTGACTTACAAGTCTTTTTAATCATTCAGCCATAGTAAAGTTTATCTGTCATAATGCTATGTTATATATGTCAAGCATTTGAAGATTTCTGTACCTTCTCATCCTATGAGATGGATCTGAGTTTTTTCATTTTCAGCTAAAGAAAATTTGACTCGGAAGCCAAGGGATTTGTCCAAGATCACTAGCAAAACCAGCACGTGAAGTCAGGCTTTTGATCCCCTAGTCTAGGATTCTTGGAACTAAACCGTAACCTCTTATTGGACAGCTGTATGTTCTTTACAGAAATTCATATATAAAGAATGTATAGTTCTTAAATATTTAAGAAACTTAAATATCTTAAATATCAGATTCTTTAACTAAGAAACAAAAACTTAGGATGATGGTTGCCACCTTCTTTCTATATACCCTCAAAATGATTTATCTCTTTTGAGAGAAGGGTGTAGCCCATTACTATTCTTTCCCTTGAAGGAAAGAGCAGGCACCTGCCTGTTTAATGAGTAATATGACAGAAAAACTTGGACCCTTAGATTAATTTGCCTATTGGAGCATTTTGTTATTACTCTTCGAGTGGTTTTCCTTCTCTGAATTCACTATTTGTTAGATTCCTATGGTCCATCACCAACTAATAGGTTGCAAGAAGCTTATTTTCTTAAACTCACCTAATAAAGACAGAACAGGTATGATTTGGGGTGCTGAGTTGAGGGTATAATAGTGTGCATTTATCAGCCTGCAGTCATTGCTTTAGTTATGGATGTGGGGCAGCATCTTAGATTCTCCTGTCAAGGTTCTAAAAGCAAGTCCTGCAAAGTGTAATTAAGAGAATTTTAGATGTTACAGGCTAATCATTTAAATACCACAGGCCACACATTTCTACGTACATAAACTTCTGCTCTATCCTTCATCGCCTAATTTCTCCAAGATTAGCCTTCCCTTATTTATTCCATTTCCTTCAAGGCCACTCATTCCTAAAAGCCTTAAAAATAGATTTTCACATGACAACCACCTAATTTCCAAATATAATCATGTCTTTTGAAGTTCTTTTCTTCCTTGACTCTTTGGTGGAGTCCAGGAGGATAAATTTCGGGGGTTGAGACATTTTACACAGTAACTGTCCCTCTTTCAGTTCCCTTCTCTTCTGCCTTTTGGATTTTATTTCATCCTCTCTGACTGCTCTGCCCTCCATAATGTCTTTATAATTTTCACTGCTTTACTCCTTAATGTGAGCTTTCCTCTAAGACCTCTCTTTTGTTCTGTTGTATCTACACACCACTCCCTTGGCAATTTCACCAACTTCTACCACCTCAGTTATTACCATCAATAATTTAGTTCACGGAACTCTAGAACATCCCGAAAGCTAATGGACCAAAAAAGGAAAGACAATACAAAGTAGCTGTTGGAGAAGAGAATCAAGTAAAAGATGACCCAGAGGTTAGGAGTGGAGAGTACTTCAAGAAGTAGTGGGTCTTTTAATAGAATGAAACATCTGTGAACAGCTTAGCTTAGAACTGGGTTTGGAAATCCTTACTGGTTTTAACAAGAATCACTGAAGTAAATAAAGAGCACTTTTGATCATGAAATTGCAAATAAGAAATGAAGAGAAGATGAAAGAAAGAGTTGGGGGGTGGGAAAACCTACTAGGAAATGTCTATTCTTTCAAGAAAGGGAATATAGGACTCAGGAAAGTATCTTGGTTTGGTTTTGTTTCCAGAATTTAGAAATTTGTGTAGAAGTCTGAGGTAAAGGAAACAGTGTAGACGGATAGATGAAAGATAAAGAAATAGATGCTTCATGGATAGAAAAAGATTCAGACCGAGACAGGACAGGACAAGATTGAAAAGCACAAGTGAAAGCTGTTCATCGTGGAGAGAAGAGATACTTCCTGAAACAGAAGAAAAGGTGGTCGGATGATTCATATTAATTTTCTCTTGAAAAGTATAGGTGAGAAGGTAAAAAAGTTAAAAGGAAGGAATTCAGAAAGACTTGGATAAACAAATTACACTCTTGTGTTGTGTAAGTTTTTATGTTCTGTTGACACATGACCATTACTTGGCACAAATGAGGTAATACGGAAATATTTGGAGAAGCCCTGGACCTCCCAAAAAGTTTTCTGTGATCACAAAAGAGAATTTTATGTAGGACAAAGCCTTCCCTTGTAACTGTTACTAACTTTAGGGCAATTATTTCTGAAATTATTTTTGTATGATACTTATTATTCATTGCTTGTATTAGCCAACTGGTCAGCACAACTCTCTTTCCCAGTACAGCTTCATTTGTAGAATCCTGAGGGGTTAAAGTGTCTTGACTACCATGTTTGTATGGCATTACCATCCAAAGAGAATTGAGAGCAGCTCTACATCTGTAACCATGGGGCTCAATTCATTAAACTGACTAAAATGGAATTCAAGAATGAGAACTTTCAGTTGGACAGTCTGAAGAATTCCTGCCGCACTGAAAAATGAAACAACTTTAGGAGACGTTGCCTCATAAGAGGTGATAGACTAAAAGATCAAGATGGAAGTTAGAGAAAATATGTTGTTTGGAGCAGGTGTGGGGGGTGGTGGAACTGTGCTTGTCCTGTTCTTTAGTGGGTCTCTCCAACATATCACATATTTAATGACTAAAGATTTGCAAAAGTAACCATTTTGAGGGGGAAATGAATCTAGAGATTTCTTTAGAGTTTTAGGCTGTTTACAAGTGTCAAGGCTCAAAAAATGCTTTTGAGACTTGGCTTTTGACACTTACTAGGCATAGAAGTTCTATATGTTTAACCCTGACGATGCTCATTTGGCAAGTCCTTAGAGGCCTGGTACTGGTCTTTTTAAAACATTAGCTGTGTGATGTGGAAGAAAGGATTGTACTGAGAATTCCTTGTGGGATTTTTTTTTTAAGGTTTTATTTATTTATTTGAGAGAGAGAGCATACGTGCATGTGAGTGAGCACATGTTTGGGCAGGTGTGGGGAGGGGAGGGGGAGATGGAGAGGGTCAAGCAGACTGCACTGAGCATGGGGCCCACAAGGGCTCAGTCTCACAACCCTGAGATCATGAGCTGAGGCAAACTCAAGGGTGGGACAGTTGTTCAACTGCCTGAGCCACCCAGGAACCCTTCCTTGTACACTTTTGACATGATTTAGCTATTAACATTTCACACTTAGCCTAGAATGCATTCATATGGAGAGAATGATGTGTCCCATCATATAAGTGTGTCAAAAAAAATTAGAGGCAGTATTTTCAGATTTATAGAGAAATAAGTTGAGGATCATTTCATTCATTACTTAACTATTTATAGAGGCCCTGCTGTGTCTAAGACACTTAGTTGTGGAAACTTGATTGGTATAATTACGAGTCATGTATTAGTAAAGAGATGAAAATTAAGACTGAACTATGGACTTCAGTATTGGAGGATTGGAGTGATGTCTATGTGCTTTAGATGGTAGCATGTCCACAGAAGCTAGTAATGGCTGAATCTTGCCTTGGTGTCACCAAGGAAACAAAGAAAGCTATTTAAAGAAAATTAGCCATTGTCTCTATCACTCCATCTTTATCTTCACCGAAGCAAAAACTCAGGTCTTAGATGTCACCACAATGACGCCATGATAGGTCTGTCCAACTCACGCTTGAGAATTCTAGGGAATATGGTGTCATAAATGCTGAACCAGTAGAGAATATTAACCTGGTGCCAGTGGTTGAGGTATTCTAGTCTCTGACTGGGGCTTGTATCCTCAAGCCAATTGCTTCATGATAGGAAAAGAAGGAGAGAGGGAAAAGGGGAGAGAGAAATTCACCCAAGTGAATGACTTTACTTCAAACTTTAGAGGGCAGAAATGGACTACAACCATTCTACATGGAACAAAAAGAGAGGATTGGGCTGGTATCCATATACATTTTGACCACTTAAAAAAAGTCAACCTCTGAAGCTGTGATACAAGTCCTAGCTTTTGAGCAGTCCCCCAGCCCCAGAGGGAAGAATTGCTTGATCTAAAGCCAATGGCTAACATTGGGAAAAAAGGAAGAGAAGACAAGGGCCTTCAGATCTTGCTGGAGGCAATTCATGGGGGCAGAGGTACTTACTAGAATCATAAGTTGGTTCATTTAAAGACCAGCTAAATATAGATGAGAAGGGACATAATAATAAATAATAAATAATAAATAATGTCATAAGATTTGAGTAATTAAATTATTCTGCTGAACATTTGGAAATGACAATCTCCAATAGCAGAATGATCCTATTATTTCCTTTTTATCTACCTTTTTAAAAAAAATCATTCTGCAGCTAAATTGATTTTGACTGACATTAAGTGTTTGGTTCTTCTCCCTATGTTTACCCAGCTTCATTAAGGAAAGGATTTAATATATGTTATTATAAAGTAGAACTGGATTGCATTCAGTAAAGATAGAAGTGAAAAAATGTAAGTAAATATGTAACTAGAAATTCAATTAAAAATTCATGCTATACAGGGTGCCTGGGTGGCTCAGTGGGTTAAAGCCTCTGCCTTCGGCTCAGGTCATGATCCTGGGGTGCTGGGATGGAGCCCCGCATCAGGCTTTCTCCTCTGCAGGGAGCCTGCTTCCCCCTCTCTCTCTGACTGCCTCTCTGCCTACTTGTGATCTCTATCAAATAAATAAAAAACCTTAAAAAAAATTCATGCTATAACCTATAGTTCTGAGAGGCATGAAACACAGGATTGGGTTTAAGCTTTCTAAAATCCAAGGCAAAATCCAAACTATGTACAGTGACATAATATAATTTTTAATAAGTTAGGGGAAAGCCAGTGGCCCATGGAAGTAGAAATTATTCTTGTTAATGAGAATAGTAAATAACTTCTTCTTAGTGTTAGAGAATGAAGTATATCATGAATAGTTCCAGAACCAACTACTCAGAGGCTCAAAAAGATGTTTTATTTTCCTATTTTTTTTTATGTTCTTAAGTGTAAACCAATACATACCATCAATGTGTGCAATTATTGAAAAGAATGATAAGGTCCAGAAAGTCAGGTCTTCATTGGTCTGAATGAATCATGTGATAGACCTTGGAATAACTACAGGAATGGATAGACCCTGTATCTCTCAAAAGGTCTAAGCTGTATTTTTCTAGATATTTGGTGATTATACCAGGCTTGAGTTCAGAGTAAATCTTTTTGATTTATCTTTCTCACAAGTTTTTGGGAAATATTAGGGTAAAGATCTTTTAAGAATTTTTATTTAAAAAACATGTTTTTCAGAGCATGTGTTCCATGTTAGGTCTCTCATCAGTCTCCATTTGTTGACTTAAAATGATTCTCAGTTTGTCTCCAAAGAACTCTGAATCCAATAAAAAATTCTAATTTAATGTAAAGTGGAAGTAGTTTGGTTTCTAAGAATTGAAATCTTATTTAAGAGATTAAGAAAAAACAATAAAACCTATCGGGGAGAGGACACATTTTAAATTCTAGTTCTTTTATTAACTGGGGAATTGTGAACATTGATTTAAATGCATCAATCCTCTCTTAGAAGAATTGGAAGCTGTTGTGGGTCTTCAAGGCAACAGCTTATGCCCAGTTAGCCAGCACAGGCCTAGGGCATGGCAGGGGCCCATTAAGGGTTAGTTTTTTCCTCTCTCTAAAGGAAAGATAAATCATTATAACAGGTATTTTGATTTGAATGTCAAGGAAACAAGAGATTAAACTATGTGCTATTTTATATACTCTTTGGTTAGATGACGTGGTGGTTATTTCTTTCTCTCATTATTTTGTATTCTCTGTTCAGTAGTTCAAAAAACCATGCTTTCTACATGCCAGGCATTTGCTAGTCATTGAGACTAGAGAAGATGAATAAGCAGTTTTCCCTGGGGGATGTCATAATTTAGTAAGGGAGACAGATACGCAGTCATACTTCATATTCAGTGTGGAGAACTACAATGCTAGAGATATTGGTGCACGGGAAGGAGGGTGGTCACTGAGTGCATGGGAAGGAGGGTGGTCTCACATATGAGAACATATTTATGGTCTAAATATCAAACACCAGGGTAGTGTCTGTTGATTTCCAGTTTCATTAGAAGTGGTCAAATGGCTGGTGGCCAAGAATCTCTACAAGAAAGCATTTACCTCAAAGACTTCTTTCTCTCCAGGATTTCACCATCAGATTTGGATGTGCAGAAATTCTGAGACCTATAATTCTCAAGACTTAGGATTCTGCCCAGTTTGCAGTGGATGAAACAAACAAACAAATAAACCCCACATTTGTCAGGAAAATTAGGCATTCAGAATAGGTTAGTTAGACAGCAGCACGTTTCCTACCTGTAGATAATCATTATGGAAAGTCCAACCATCAGATTACGTGACTACTATTATATCCAGACAAGTCAGCTTGTTTACATGACTCAAACGTGTTGTTTTCATTGGTCTCTGATAGTCTAATAGGGTTTACCCATTTCTAGAGGCTAGACAGTACATGGTGTAAGCCTGCCACGGTGTCCTCCTCTCTGGATTGGGCATGGGAAATCCAGTGTTTCCTCTGAGACCTCTCTTTTACTTTGCTTCCATTGTAGACCAGCTCCTTTCTGACTGATACATTCTTTCCTTAAATGGATTGATATTTTCAGTCAGATAATTAAGTTAATCAACTACTTCTAACATTCTTTTTTTTTTTTTTAATTTTTATGACAAGGGGTACCTGCCTTCTTTGGAGACTACCATGCAATGCCCTTTCTCTTTACTAATCATCTTTTATTTCTTTACAGGTACATGTCAACGCTATATTCTCACCCTGATTTTCCACAGAAAGGGCCAGAGGAGATTAATGAAGAGCTAATGAAAAACGTTAGCCACAACCCCCTTTTACTTCTCACACCACAGAAAGTTAAAAGATACGTTGAGTCTCTATGGAAGAAGAAAAGCTCTGGACAGCCTGTCACATTTACCGATATCTTCGGGATGTTAATAGGAGAAACACTAATTCACAATGTAAGCTATGACTCAACCTATGGACCTTTTAATACAAGTAGACCCTGTATGTCATAACATTTTAATAAAACAAAATGATATATTTTGTAAACGTCACTTGACTCAACTGACCCAATCAAAAATGTGTCCTGAGCACATACCCCCATGCCAGACATAACACTTGTACATTTCCGGCTAGTGCTTACTCATTCTGTGTAACAGTTTTGATGTATAGTGAAGTACTTTTGTATTCTTTTTCTTTGGAAAAAAAAAATACACATTTTAATCCTTAACTGGCCACTCAATGGCAGTCTTTAAGATGAATACAAGTAATATTGTAATGGTAGAGGCAAATGGAGGTTGCCTAAAAGAGAGTCAGAAAAGGGAGTGAGTCACATGGAAAAAGCCCATTTGACACATGACTACAATGTGACTTTCCATGGGAAAATAAAGCGGAGGAGATAGAGTCAGTTCCAGGGAATCCGGGGTCCAGATTATTTTTTCATGGTTTCGTAGCTGCCAAGTTCTTCAGCTCAAACATAGATGTAGCCTTTAAAGTTGTGGGGTTTTTTTAGAATGAAGATAATTACCTCCCTAGAGCTTACTTTTGTTGTTTATTAGAACCCAGAGATTTCTAGAAAACATAAGACTTATTTTTATTATAAGCATTTTAAGTGTCTCGATTGGAAGTCCTACTTTAAATAGCTTTCTATCTGTGTTTGCTTCTGTATTTAAAATCATGTCTTTATTTCTTCTGTGGACAGAGAATGAACACTACCCTGAGTAGCTTGAAGGAAAAAGTCAATTCTGGTCAATGCCCTTTACCTCTCTTCACCTGTCTCCATGTCAAACCTGATGTTTCAGAGCTAATGTTTGCAGGTATGTAATTTCCTCTTTCAAAACATTTCCTAGAACCTTTGAACTGTGGTTATAAGCAATTTTAGTTGTCCGTTTTCATATATTTTCTCTAACATGAAAACATTGGAAGATATAAGAAAATATTAAGCTAGATGATTTTCTCGTTGTGGAGAATATTCCATGAAGTTAGTAACTTATATTTCTTTATTTAAATTAGTGAAATAGAAACTATAAAAAGTCATGATTGCAATCTCAATTTTCCTCATTTCTCAGGGACTTTTAACAAAATAGTGTGCCTAGTGCTTCTAGGCAATGCATATTATTTGCTTACTACTGCTGTTTTTATTAAATAGGATAATATGATGTATGTTTATCATTCAAAACCCTGTTGTAATTTTTATAATACAGTACTTAGAAAGTACAAGTCTGTACTTGGGGCAGCTGGTGAACAAAATGCCCATTTTGTTAAATCTCAAATGTAAATATTTGTTTCTTCTGTGGCTTTGCTTCTTGTTGGCTGCTCTCAAAGCCTGTGATCTCATGCTTCTGGGGGCCTTTGGCAGTCCTAATCTGCAGTGTGGAAGCACTTCTCACTATAGCTGGTAGGGTTCATCATATTTTTAGGAAAAGGACCTCAGTGAAATCAGTCACACCATAAGCTTAAAAGAAAAGAAAAATTGTTCATGGCATGTAATTAACAGATTTACATCCAGAATCCTTTTCCAATTTTACAAAGCCATACTTTTTTCAACTGACCACTCTTAGGCAAGAAGAATTTTGCAAATTATTATTATTATTTTTAAGATTTTATTTATTTATTTGACAGAGAGAAAGCGAGAGTGGGAACACAAGCCAGGGGAGAGGGAGAACAGGCTTCCTGCTGAGCAGGGAGCCTGATGGTGAGCTCCATCCCAGGACTCTGGAGTCATGACTTGAGCTGAAGGCAGGCACTTAGCAACTGAGCCACCTAAGCTCCCCTTGAAAATTATTTATAAAAAGCAGTGCAGCTGGAATGCATCCATTCAACTGTTTACTGGTTATATTGACTAAAAACCATCATGCTGATGGTTCAGAAATCACTAAACATATTGATTATTTTATTTAACTTTTGCTACAGCTCAGGAAGTGAGGTATTTTTAGCTCTGTTCAATAGACAAAAAAGAACAAAACCTCAGAAAGATTAAATGATTTGCACATTGCCACACAGAAAGTAAATAGCAGAGCTGAGATTTATTCTTGAAAATCCTTTGTTTTATGAAAATACTGGCTTCTCTGGTTACTGACTGTGTAGAATGTAGTAAGCCAGGTGCTAAGCATGAACTCCCCTCCCCCACCACAGTATATCGCCCCCATTCTATCAGGCCTTATAATCTGAAAGATTTACAATAATTATTAAAGAAGTGAAGGCCCAAGAAAGAAGTTACTCTGCATTGTTCCTTGACCAAGACACATGATATCCTTTAGTTGGCTTCTACATCTGTTTAATAAGGATGAGCCTATCAACATGTTTATATAAAAAAAATGATATAAAGTATGCATAGTACATAAACGGTGGCAGGCCAACTTAAACTTAAGTAAATCTTAAAAATTTAGTGCTCTATGAAAGCTGTATAAGAAATCAGAGGTCTGGATCTTAGCTATAAACAGATTTTATATATAAAAGGTAAATTTAATTATTGCATGGGAGTCGAGCATGCATTAGGAGTCTGGGGTAACTGTGGCATGACCAGCAATAATAAGGAGCAAGATCTTGATTGTAATGAAGTTCATAGCGAGAATTGAAATTCATTCATATAAGAAAATTTTAAGCGCCATGATGAAATTGGTTTGGTTTGGTTTTTGCTTTCCTATCGCTATTGTTTTGTGAGGTCTTAGAATGTTTGCAAATAAGGTTGATAAATCCTACTAGAATGCTAGTCAAGTCTGTGCCTAGCCAAATAAGCCATTTTACCCCAAAAACATTATGATGTGGCCAAATAAGTACTAGACTAATTTGTAAGCCCTGCCTTATTTCTAAGCTGAAATACCTTAGGTGGGTTGTTTAATCTTTCTGATTCTTGTTTTCCTCCTTATTAAAAAAAAAAAAGGATATTAATAAACATCAGGTTTATCTTACAGAGCTATTAAGACAATCGCCTGAGGTAGGCAGAATATGGAACATCATGAAGAGACATAAAATATAGTGTCATTACTAGTGTTATGATTGTTATGTCATTTTCATAGTCACCTTTTTAAAATTCTGAACTTGAGGCAGTAGCCATTCTCATTGGAAAATCTAACCACGATCATTAAAGAACAAAGGACTGTTTTGGATTCAACTAGAGTGGGAAAGGTTGTTTTACGTAACTTTTGAGCTTAAAGTATCTGATTTGGGCCATCTGCCTCACTGTGATATTATTACAGAGATGAGAGATACATAACTAACCTTCTTTGCTAAACTTTTACAATAAGGGGGCGCCTGGGTGGCTCAGTCATTACAGGTCTGCCTTCGGCTCAGGTCATGATCCCAGGGTCCTGGGATCAAGCCCTGCTTCTCCCTCTCTCACTCCCCCTGCTTGTGCTCCCTCTCTCCCTGCCTCTCCCTCTGTCAAATAAATAAAATCTTTAAACTTTTATGATAAGGAGGTTCAAAGCTGTTTCTTCCAACAGAGTTGGACAAAGCCATCAAGCATGAGTTATGAAGATCTTGTACTCAGATAAGATATTCAAAGGTGTTATGTTAGGAAGCTTCAAGTAGCTTGGGTTATTGGGGGGTGGGGGAGGAGAGATGTCTATATTACTTTAAAGTTTGCTTAGATTAAAAATGGATATTTGGGGGAAAAAAGTTGAAATATTATCTGAATAATATTTTTAAAAGTCAAAGAACCAGATTATCTTAGCTTTCAGAAGTTTTTATCAGCTTTATTTCCATAATACCAGAGAATGTTTTTCTTCCCTGTAGAATAGTTTTAAACATTTTCCTCTTTTGAAGATCTTAAACAAATAAACATTAGTTGCTTAAACTGTTAAATATTTTTTGACTCCTTCACTTCACTACAGTGCTTTCATTTTTACATTTCCATTGGTCAATAAATTGCATTTATTGAGCACAATTTATAAGCTCAACATCATGTTAAATTCTTTGACAGATACTATAAGAGTAAATACATAGTATTTATTATTCCTCAGGAAAGTTACAGTCCCATTAACAAGACAAAAATAAAACATGGAAAATGAATGAGCCATACACATAGAACATTATGATCTCTTAAAGTGTGTAGAACTGACCTAAGAGTAGGATATCATAGAGATTTAATACAGTCATAAGAAAGACTTCATGTGGGTGAAGGAACTCAATTTTCAGTTGAACATGGAAAGGTCTATCAAGGGAGATGAATAGTCCTCTTTGTGCAAAATAGCATGAGAAAATGCTCAGAAGGGGAGCGAAAGTAGGTTTTGGAGAGCAGTAAAAAGAAACTAGCCTTAATATGAGTTGGTGAAGGTGGGTGGTACATTTGGGAAAACTATTAGTGCCAAGTTACAGAAAGATTTGAATTCCAGACAGAAATCTTTTTGTTCAGTTATGATAATGGGAAATATTTGGTGTCTGGGGGCAATGCAATTAAATTGTTTAGTGTGTTTGGGAAAAAAAAAGTATTTTGGTGATTCATGTGGGTAGATTAGCAAGGAAAGAAACAGGAAGCAGCGCTACCACTGTGCTCTTGTAATAATGTCCTGGAACCAGGGAGATCCCGAAAAGAAGACATGAAGATGGATGTGAAAAGCCCAGAGGTTACCCGTAAGACGTGGTAATGAATGGGTTTGACTGTTAGTGAGTAAAAGAGGGGTTTCAGTTTTAAAAACTTCCTTTTTGGGGCTATGATAGTGTGGTTTACGGAAGCAGGTAAGCTAGACTGGGAGGAAGGATGATGAGTTCCTTTCCAGGTAAGCACAGTGGGATGTGATGACGGTGTGTCTAAGTGTAAATGCTCAGGAGGAAGTTGGAAATGAATACATGGAGGTATGAGAGAGAGGTTCAGGTTTGAAATGTGTGAGTCAACAGCAAAAAGAATAATCGTTACATACTACTCTAGTGAGTCCTTCAATAAGGACTTACCTTACCTTGAGAGCAAGCTTACCTTGAGAATGTCTGTAATTACTGTCTGCGCATACACAGCATTAATAAAGAAGACATTACTTGAGAAACCATTGTGTTTCAATACCCAAGATAAGGGGATGAAATTTGGAGATGGGAAATTACTTGTAGAGAGAACAGAATTTTCCTAGCAACCTCTGAGTCATTGCTAGTCATGTCTCACTAACTCCATGGAAATCTTTATAAAGCACACCACTTTCTGGTGAAAGGTATATGCGCCATTTGGCTTTGATTTCAAATGAATTATAATGTGTTCTTATCTCAAGTGTGATTTCATAACTTCCTTAAAGAAAGGTAGAATGTTACAATCTGCCACTGAGTAAAAAATAAATACACATCCACAATCCCTTTTCTAAAGCTTTGGGGATAGATGTTTTGGGGTTCAGAATATTTTAGATTTTAAAGTTAAAAAAAATATATCGTTTATTACATAATACTGCCCTGAGATCTCATAATCAAATAGAGTGATTTCTCTAATAGGATGTATCAGCATTCATATTTAGTGAGATAAATAAAAATTCAGCCTCATATCATTTCAAGAGTTTTTCTCTGCTGAATGAATTCAGTCAGATTTTACCACCAAATGAATAGCAGAAAAATTTGTGGATTTTTGAGTTACTTGGATTTTGGATTGTTTAGATAGGCATGCAATGATTTTAGAAGAGGGGAATAAAGGAGAGCAGAGGTTTTGGGTTAGGCAAGGGTAGATGGTTGTGGGACTTTACAGAGGGTGGCCAGCGAAATTGGACCTTGAACTAAAGGTTGAGAAGGAGCAAGCAAGCCTTGTAATTGCATAAGGTAACAGGAAGCATAAAGGCACTGAGGTGTCATTGAGCTTTCTCTTTGAGGAAAATTAAGAAGATTTGTGTGGCTAGAGTGGAAGGAGCAAGACCAACATAATGGGAGACTGGTTAGGATATGAGGTCAGGGAGCAGTGGTAAGACTGTCACAAAGACTTGTTGACTACATTTTTATGTTCATTGGAAAAGCCATTGGAAAGTTGTCAGCTAGCATTAGTGTGCTGTGATTTCTATTTTTAAAAATTCATTCTTGCCACAAGTATCAAAAAGATAGCAAGAGAATAGAGAAGAGCTGTTCTAGAAGACTATTGTGGAGATCCAGGGAGAGGGTATGGCAGCTTCTACCAGTAGGGTACAAATGGATGGTGGTCTATGGTGCACAAATGAATAAGCAGCCTGTTTGTAACCATATCTGGTAAGAGAGCCTACAGAACTTGAGGTTTTATATATAAGATGGAAAGGGAAAAGAGCTGTCAAGGATAAAGTGTGAATAGTAGTATGAATATCTGAAAAGTAGTACTGTTTAACAGGAAGGGGTTGCTGAGAGTAGCAGGCGTGGGAAGTAGGAATCAGAAACAAGGAATTCATTTTTGATACATAATTAAACACAGTGATAGTCAAGGATATACATGAAATCTAAAGTGGCTACCATTTATAGAGTGATTAAAATATGCTATGCCCTTGTCTAAGTTCTTTACATTTCTATACCCATCAGATTTTCACAACAATTTTACAGTCCTCTGATATTACTCACATTCTATAGGGAACTAAACACAAAGAACACAAGTGATCTACCAAAGCTTGCATAATTGGTAAGCAGCAAAATGGATTTGAACCCAGGGTTCCATAGCCTTTATTAGAAAGTATGCTTTCTTGAACCTATTAATGTGTTTCTTAAGGCATTCAGCATAAAAACTTTGCATTATAATCTTGAGTCAGAAGAATGATTAATAAGCAAAATTAAAGAAAGAAGAAGAAAAGGCAAATGTTAGAAAATACTTTCTTCTGTTTCATAGTCTGCTTGCATTATCAGAGTTTAGTTTCTTCTATCTACTTTGTAGATTTTACATCTGAGCTAACAGTTTTCTGTTTTACATTCTTTACAGTTAAGATGGACTTCATAAAGTGGGCTCCAAAAAGATGTCTGAGCTTTTAAATGCAAAAGATATTCAGTTTGAGCATGATACATAATAGGCATTTGGTTAATTTTTAAAATATTTTAAATAATTGAAAATAATCAAGGCATTGTTAGAAGCGATCTTCAGCTGTGCACATTTCTGTAGTGTATTCCTATTAATGGATTATACTTTTTTTAAATGCTTTCAGATTGGGTTGAATTTAGCCCGTATGAGATTGGTATGGCTAAATACGGTACTTTCATGGCTCCTGACTTATTTGGAAGCAAATTTTTTATGGGAACAGTTGTGAAGAAATATGAAGAAAACCCCTTGCATTTTCTAATGGGTAAGTGATCAAAATACTATTTGTTTGCTTGACTGTTTTAAATCTTGGTGCATTCTAAGTTATTCTCCATTTTTGCTTTATTTTAGGTGTCTGGGGCAGTGCCTTTTCTATATTGTTCAACAGAGTCTTGGGAGTTTCTGGCTCACAAAATAAAGGTTCCACAATGGAGGAAGAATTAGGTATTATTAAAACATGTTTCTGTTTGACCATATTGTGCTAAACTGATAAATTTTAACATGAATGTATAGAAAATTAAATCACCATTAAGATGGTCATTGTTCTAAAGTTACCAGTAACTTGGTTAAATCAAGTATTTTCCTAAGAATCATCTGTATATTACTTCTTAAGTATTATTCCGACACTGAGGTTTTGAAATTTGTAAGAACTGTTGATTCCTAAGAATAATTTTTAACCGGAGTATCTTCATTCCTCTTTGTCATCATGTATATAAATGTATTACTTGCATTAGAGAATACTTCTTTTCAAACAGGGGTCTCTTTTAGAAGATTAGATTCATCAGCAGTTGAACACAGTATGATGCCTAAGTTCATAGTTGCAACTCATTTACCTCTTAAATACTAACTCACTAGAATTCTGTTAGCTTCCTATAGCCGAGTCATACCAAAAAGGAGGAAAAAATATTTCACATTACATCCAGTAAATTAACACTAATGCTTTTCTTTAAATTTAACTCATTGGCCCATCCATCATAAATTTAAAAATAATATTTACAAAACTTGAAAAAGTAGACAGACCCAACTGAGGACCAGAGGTTTTCCATTCATTAAAAGATTAATGACAGGAACATCGCTTTTCATTGATGAGTAAATTTGACTCAAAGCAAACAGAATGAAACATACATTCAGTGTCTCCCAAGCACCTTGCCAGCTGTTTCCCTATGGCTGTTGCTACGGGAAGGAGCAGTGCGTGCTAAATCTGAAGGATGGGGCCGGCCCAGCAGAGGGGTGTGGTGGAGGGTCCTGTGTATTACCAGCACACTCCCTCCTACCTCTTCTCTGTCCTTGAAGTATCAAGTATGTGAGGATAGAGTTCACAGAATAACATGAAGGACTTTTTCAACAATCAATTCATTTGAAAAATACTTGCATCTAAAACACTTAATGTAGGATTTTTTTTTTTTTTTTTGGCAAGCTGTCCTTAGTTTTTCCAGGCAGTGACAGGTGATTTAATTAAGCTTTATATGCAAAAAAACATAAAACAAAACAAAACCCCCCAAAAAAACAAAACAAAAACCCCACAATTGTAACATTGATAAATACATACTACAAATTGGCTTCTAAGGAGTGTTATCATTCCTCCTGCAAAATTGATTTTAGCTGTTTGATGTTGATAGTAACTCCACAGACATTTTCCACCATCCTTAATATTTTCTTCAGTGGTATCACTTGTATTTTTGGGTCGTTCTTCATAAGTAATGGAGAAGTGAGAAGTGATCTTATGATTGCACTAGAACCAAGGATTTTAAAATAAAAATAAAAACAATAAGGAAAGCACTGTGCGCTTGAACTTGCTCCTGTCCTCTGAGCAGCACTCAGTTAACAAGAGGCCAACGTAGCTGGAACTTTTGAGCCTGCTCCAGCCTTAATGACAGAGCCCCATTCTCTCTAAGAGGCCAAGAGTCTATTGCTAAAATGCTCTGACTTGACTTTTTTTTTAAGATTTTATTTATTTATTTGTGAGAGAGAGAGAAAGAGTGAGTGAGCACAAGCAGGGAGAGCATCAGGCAGAGAAAGAAGCAGGCTTCCCGCACAGCAAGGAGCAGGATATAGGACTCGATCCCAGGACCCTGGGATCATGACCTGAGCGGAAGGTAGATGCTTAACCAACTGAGCCACCCAGGCATCCCTGACTTGATTTTTTTTAATGAACATTATACCTGAGATGGATAAGTAGCCTGTTTATGACTCTCATTTTATGGAAATAACTAACTCTTCTCAAAATCATGTGAAGATTTCAGAAGCAAAGAGAGAAAGGACAGATGGATCACATGAGGCTCGCTTCTCTGTGCTCCCTCTAGGTTGAATAATCCAGATAAACCTTGGGCTTGTTATTTTTTTTCCTCCTATGGCAGGAAGAGAATAGGACTGAAATAACAGACCTGAGGTGGGTGAGACAATGGCTGGAGGCCAAGGAAAAGGAGAGTGTTTATACTAAATAGTCTTCAGAATATTCTTTGTTGGGAGACGTTTCCTTTGGGGCCAGTGGTTTGGCAGCCTGTTTCCTTGCCCTGTGTGTCAGACTGAGGGGGAATATTGTGTACTTGAGATCCACTGGCCAGCAGGATGCGTGTTACCTCAGATTAAGTAAGGGTTTCCAGAAATGAGACCAGAGGGTTGACTGTGGGGAATCCAAAGACTCCTGGTGACGCTTTCGTCCACCAGTTGCCCAAAGTCTACCTCTTAAAGGGGTGTTCACAGGTGGTTTCTGTTTTTGCTTCCTCCCTTCTGAAGAAAGACATCGTGATAAAATGGACCATAATCTGACAGCTCTAAATGAAATTCTATACATTCTCAAGGAATTTGGAATGTGAGCATTCTGTGCTTTTGGACAGATGGAGCTATATGTTCTACTATAGCAATGGAAAATAGATATACTCAGACATTTAGATATTCATCTCTTAAAAATATCTTTACAAGGGGCGCCTGGGTGGCTCAGTGGGTTGAAGCCTCTGCCTTCGGCTCAGGTCATGATCCCAGGGTCCTGGGATCGAGCCCCGCATCGGGCTCTCTGCTCAGCAGGGAGCCTGCTTCCTCCTCTCTCTCTGCCTGCCTCTCTGCCTACTTGTAATCTCTGTCTGTCAAATAAATAAATAAACAAAATCTTTTTTTAAAAAAAAATCTTTACAAAAGAGAAGTGAAATCTTTTTTATTTTTTTGTGAACCATTTTCTTAAATGAGAGTATCAAATAAGACCAAAGAAAAAAATGCAAACGGGAAGAAAATTTTGTTCTGCTCGATTACATAGAGGACCAGAGACACGCTAATGTATAGGATACCTAGAGCGGATCATTTCTTAACACCACCCCTCTTCTATATAACAAAACTACTTTGTGTAATAGTCACAAAATGAAATGACATTATCTTTTATTGAATTCCATATGTGTAATCATGCCAGTAAAGTTAAATCTGAAAATTGAAGTCAGCCTACTACCTCAAGCTTTTAAAACCCTTCCATTATATACCTTGTCATTCATGTATATGACATTTATGTAGGTATAGTAAACATATGCAGAGTAATATGGGGAAACTAAATGTTACACACAGATTTCTCCAAGTTTTAAAAGTCCCCAAATGATTCTGTCACTGAAAATTATAAATTTAGAATTCATTTCTCTGAGTTTAAAACCTTAAAATGATTCTGTCAGTGAAAATTATACATTGAGTCATATTTTTTACAATAAAAAAATTCTACTGACTGATAGAAGAAGAAAGTCACTATACAGAAAGTGGTTTCATGTAAATGTCCAAAGAAAGTTTGATTTTTCTATAAATGCTGATGATAAGAATGGTCTGTGTACTCCATAGTTTATGTAATTTTTACTTGAAAAAAAAAACTAGTTATTATCTAGATTTTACTCCTGTCTTTATGTGTTAAGGATTTATGGTTTCTATTTTAGTTTTTATAACTGCCCTCTTTTTGAAAAATTTTATTTATTTGACAGACAGAGATCACAGTAGGCAGAGAGGAAGGTGCAGAGGGAGAGGCAAGCAGGCTCCCTGCTGAACAGGGCATATGATGCAGGACTCCATCCCAGGACCCTGAGATCAGGGCCTAAGCCGAAGGTAGAGGCTTAACCCACTGACCCACCCAGGCGCCCCTATAACTGCCCTCTTAATATGTTCTGAGGAAGCATAAATTCTTGACACCAAAAGGCACATTTCAATGAACAATTTTCAGTATTATTGAAAATCAAAAGATACCTTATATTAGTAGCTTTCGTTCATTTTGAAGGAATTATTCCGTGGACCCTCTGTGTATTTTGCTTTTATCCAGCATTTCCCATCATAAACACCACTTAAACATATTTAATTGAAGAAAAATACACCTTTGGGTACAACAAAGAGCTTCCTATAACCAAATTCTTCTTTCTGTCAGCATTAAGACAAACAGATAAATATTCTTTCCTTTAAGTCATGAGTGAGTAGTTTTAAACTAATTTTTCCCATCCTAGAGGTTTTCTTGTCCAATGAGAAATTTGAAAATATTAGTAAAACTAATAAATTCAAGTACTAAAGTGATCTAAATTACACAAGTCAACTTGGTAGATTTCACTTTGTTGGTTTTCCTGAGATTACTTTTGTGCAGTAAATTTGTAAGTCTTGACACCTGAGATCCTTCAACTGTTTTGGTTTTTTTCCCCACAGAAAATATTACAGCAGAGCATATTGTGAGTAATGACAGCTCAGATAGCGACGATGAATCACAAGAACCCAAAGGTAAGAGATCTGGCAGAAGTCCATCAGGAAAGGAACTCCATGTTGTGTCTGAGTCTGTCCCTCACGATGCTAATGATAGTCTCTGCTTAAGCCCCTGAGTGATAGAGAATTGTCATTTTTGGTTCACAGAGAGAATTGATGCTGTGTGTATAATAAAATATGCCAACATAAATATCCCGTATGCTTTTTTTTTAATACCTCAAAATATTATCCATGAAACAAATGGGGAATAAACTGGGATGGTAGAAATACCAAATTCTAAGTCCAATGAGAACACTAGGCTTCTTGGCATGAAAATTGTGATATAGGAACATTCTGCCAGGGCTTTAAAAATTAAAATTTCACCTGTAAAAATTTTATTATTGATACAGTGTCGTGTGAAAAATTATTCTCAGTCCGTTCCTGAGCCTTATACCGTTGTCAGCAATCCATCTCTTAGGAAGAGGTCGGCGACGATGAAGTGGGATGGAATTATCAAGAAATTTTTTTTTAATAAAGATTAAGAAATTTTTATCGTAGACATTATTTGTAAGTGTAAGTGAGTTCTTTCACATTTTGACAAGGCAGTTTTCAGCTTGGTGTGGATCAGGACCAGCGATGAAGTCAGGTCAGGGTTAAGGTGAGCATCAGAAATATTTGTTGCAAATGTTATATGGTAAAGTGGAGTGATTTTATGTTATATAACAACTGGGTAAACATCCTATGACCCTGTGAATGTAAGCATCTAGATTTTAGAAGATGTTAAATGTTTTCTTGCTCCAAATTCATTAATTCCCCCTACCACAGTGTAGATATTAGAAGAGCCTGTTTTATCCTTGCTGAACCAAACATGAAAATGAAAATGAGTTTGTATAAACTAGAGGAAAGGTACCTTCTCTGGGAAACAGCTACACAAGCCCACAGCTTGGCCAGCCTGTAGTTTCTTGTAAAAAAAAAAAATTCTTAAAAATTAACCCTTTCCTGGGCAGACAAAACATTCAACCAGGCACAAGGTTTGGCCCCTGCTCCCAGTCTCCCCTTCGGTCCCTGTTTGCCCACTGCCTGCTGTTTCAC
Organism: Lontra canadensis; assembly: GCF_010015895.1. NCBI lineage: Eukaryota > Metazoa > Chordata > Mammalia > Carnivora > Mustelidae > Lontra > Lontra canadensis. The sequence goes on along the minus strand of NW_022631018.1, from coordinate 1,514,327 downwards.
CCATGATTGGCCTAATTCCATATATTAGGCAGGAATCTTGAAGGAACCCTGCCCTGGAAAGAACTCTGTCCTCATTCTGGCTCCTTCATATTTTTAACTTCAATTTTTTTTTAGTTGTTTAAGTCTTTTTTTTTTTAATTTTGAATTTCCTTTTAATGAAGGGTACTAGTGGTACAAATGAGATAAACAGTGTATGCCTAACATTTCTAGAATTAATGTGTATTGATAGAGGGACTGTCAGGTAGGTGTAATAATGGCTTGTTAATTATTAAGAAAATTGCTGTAGATCGTCAGTACGTTTGATCACCCCCGCTTATCTTAAGGCTGAGAAATTCAAAAGCCCTTTGAACATGCCTACTTTGGTTTTAGTACCAGCCTAGATTGGAGAATGAGATTCAGGATGTTCTTGGGGATTTATTAGTTCTTAATATTCATTTTTTTTCCTGTTTTAAATTAACATATAATGTATTATTTGTTTCAGGGTACAGGTCTGTGAATCATCAGTCTTACACAATTCATAGCACTCACTATAGCACATATTTTCCCCAATGTCCATCAGCCAGCCACCCCATCCCTCCCACCCACCTCCACTCCAGCAACCCTCAGTTTGTTTCCTGTGATTAAGAGTCTCTTATGGTTTGTTTCCCTCTCTGGTTTCGTCTTATTTCATTTTTCCTCCCTTCCCCTATGATCCTCTGTCTTGTTTCTCAAATTCCTCATATCAGTGAGATCATATGATAATTGTCTTTCTCTGACTGAATTATTTCACTTAGCATAATACCCTCTAGTTCCATCCACATCGTTGCAAATGGCAAGATTTCGGGTTTTTTGATGGCTGCATAATATTCTACTGTGTGTGTGTTTGTACACACCACATCTTCTTTATCCATTCATCTGTTGATGTACATCTAGGTTCTTAACATAGTTTGGTTATTGTGGGTATTGCTGCTATAAGCATTGTGGTGCACGTGCCCCTTTGGATCACTACATTTGTTATCTTTGGGGTAAATAGCCAGTAGTGCAATTGGGTTGTAGGGTAGCTCTATTTTCAACTTTTTTAGAGTAGTTTTAGATTCACAACAAAATTGAGCAAAAAGAACAGAGTTCCAATATATTTCTTATACCTATACACAGAGAGCCTCCCCCACTGTCAACATCCTATATCAGAGTGGTACATTTATTACAATCTATGAAACTACATTGACACATCCTTGTCACCCAAAGTCCAAACTTTAGGGTTTACTCTTGCTATCATACATTCTGTAGGATTTCACAAATGTAGAATGACACGTATCTAGCATTATAGCTTCACACAGAGCAGTTTCACTGCCCAAAGCCTCCCTGTGGTCTGTTTATTTATTCCTCTACATCCCCACCTAATGTCAGGAAACAGTCGATCTTTTTACTCTCTCCACAGTTTTGCCTTTTCCAGAACTCAGATTGTTAGAATCATACAGTATATAGCCTCTTCAGATCACCTTCCTTTTCACTTAGGAATATGCATTTGAGTTTCCTCCATGACTTTTCATGGCTCCTTTTGTTTAATCACCAAATAACATTCCGTGGTCTGAATGGACCAGCTTATTTATCCATTCACCTATTGAAGAAACATCTTATTTGCTTCCAAGTTTCGGCAATTATAAAGCTGCTGTAAACATCCATGTTCAGATTTTTGTGTGGATGTGTTTTCATCTCCTTTGGGTAAAAACCAAGAAACATGAATGCTGGATAAAGTGGCTGTCCTGTTCGGCATTCCCACGAGCATGCGCGAGTGTTCCTGTTGCTTCGCATCCTCACCAGCATTCCGTGATGTCAGTATTTAGGATTTTGGTGTTTCTAATAGGTGTGTGGTGTTATCTCATTGATGTTCTAATTTGTATTTCCCTGGTGACATATGACATGGGGCATCTTTTCATATGCTTACTTGCTATTTATGTGTCCTCTTTGGTGGGATGTCTGTTAGGTTCTTTGCCCATTTTTTAGTCGAGATGTTTGTTTTCTTATTGTTGAATTCTGAGGGTTCTTTGTGTATTTTGGATAACAGTCCTATATCAGATCTGTCTTTTGCAAATATTTTCTCCCAGTCTGTGGCTTGTCTCCTCCTTCTGTTGAGACATCTTCATTTTTCATCATACGATTTTGAGCAAGGTCTTTAAGAATTTTAAACTGTAGTTTCTTTAAATCTATACTGGCATCATATTACATGCTCTCACAGGATTGTTATTATTATCAAATTTCAAATGCATACAAAGACCTTTAAGTAAAAGGCTATGCAAAGAACAGTTAACTTAGTACTATAACTAAAAAGCATTGAGTTATCATTTATCTGTTGACTGCTGGGTGTCCCACAAAGGATGCCATTTCCAAATATCTCATAAGGAAAATAGATCATCTTCTGGTACAGAAGTGAGGCTTATTTAATAATAATAACAATAATGATGATGATACTTATGATGGTGAAGAAGAAGGAAAAGGAGAAGGAGGAAGAAGAAGGAAAAAAGAAGAGGAGAGGAAGGAGGAGGAGTAGGAGGAAGCTCCAAATATTTGGAAAATAATTGGTATCTTCTTTGTATCCTATGTACCCAGAAAATATGTCACTCACTATATTTTTTAAAAAAGATTTATTTATCTGAGAGAGAGAGAGTACGTGCACGTGTGTGCTCAGAGGGATAGGGAGAAAGAGTCCCAAGCAGACTGAGTTAAGCACGGAACCTGATGCAGGTCTCGATGTCATGACCCTGAGATGGCAACCTGAGCTGGAACCAAGAGTCAGTCGCGTAACTGACTGAGCCACCCAGGCGCCCCTAACTCATTCACTTTAAAGCCCAGTTTGTTCTTGTGAAAGATTTTCTTTGTCATATTTGGCTTTAGAGAAGTGTGGGAGTAGAAAAATACATATATATATTTTCTGTGAGTACGTAGTGATCTGAATCTGCTACTGAGAGGTCTGTTCATTTACTCAGCTCAGTTAAGCCAATCTTTGGAATTTTTTTAGATTAAAAAAAGTCAGTATTTCTTATGATTTTATGTATGTCTAGTTAACACGTATTAGAAATTATGAAATTTGAGCATAGACTTTCTTTTTTCTCAAATACACACAAAGGCAGTTTTATATAGGCGTGTCTATTTATACAGAGTTCCCAGAAATCTGAAAGAGGGATGCTGGCAGGTGAAATTATCCTCCACCACCCAGCGTTCCTCGACTTGGATTATGAATGAGTAATACTGATGTGAATGAGACTGTTGCTGCCAGTGCCACCAGTGTCTCTACTACTAGCCCATGTTTCTAACGAATCAGTGACAGGCCAAGCATTTTCCTGAGAGAGGAATGAATGGACTGTCTCAATTCATCCTCACACCAGGACTGCGAGGCGTCCTGACGAGGAAATGAAGGCGGAGAAGAGTTATCGAAACTGGTAGGCGGTGCAGAGAGGATTGAAATCCAGTCTGACTCTGAAACCAGTGTTCTGAACGACGACACAGGGCGGCTTCCCAGCAGTGGTGATATGGGCACAGGTTCTAAAGGAAAGGTCATTTAAAACTGCCTCTTCTGGAAGATTGCTGAATTTTAAGACATGTTGAAAGCATGTGTTTAAATTACATGGTTTTAAGTTCCCGACTTTATAAGCAAGAATGAAATAAATGACTGTTCACAGAGTGTTTACTGAGCGGCAGATGCGTGTGTTGAATCCTTCAGTTGTCTGTCTCCGTTTGCGTGATTTCTGGATGTTTACTAAACAAGATAGGGGAGGAAACTAAGTAATGGAGAGGAGAGGATTGGCTACGTGGAATTTCCCTGTGTGTGTGTGTGTGTGTGTGTGTGTGTGTGTGTAGCCAGAGAAAAGGAAGAAAAGGACTAGAGGACAGAAAGGGAAAAGTAGAAGTTTGCCTGGAAATGTGAGTATAGACCAAGTAACACATCAAGAACACACCCTATAGACTGACTATGGGTAAAGAATAAATTAAGAACATCTTAAGAACAAAAATGATTAACTGAAATATTTGCTGTACTAATTTAGACAAATAAATGTTTGTTGAATCAAAAGCCATAGAGCTTAACTATTAATCTTAACATTCATTTGCCAAAGATTTTTTTTAATGTTTATTTAAATTCAATTTAGTTAACACACAGTATATTATTAATTTCAGGGATAGAATTTAGTGATTCATCCATTGCATGTAACACTCAGTGCTCATTACATCACGTGCCCTCCTTAACGTCCATCACCCAGTTACCCCATCCCCCCACCCACCACCCCTCCAGCAACCCTCAATTTGTTTGGTATAGTTAAGAGTCTCTTATGGTTTGTCTCCCTCTCTGTTTTTATCTTATTTTTCCTTCCCTTCCCCTATGTTCATCTTTTTGTTTCCAAAATTCCACATGTGAGTGAAATCATATGGTATTTGTCTTTCCTTGACTTATTTCACTTAGCATAATATGCTCTTGTTTCAACCATGCCATTACAAATGGCAAGAATTCATTCTTTCTGATGGCTGAGTAACATTCCATTCTATACATATGTGTACCACATCTTTATCCATTCATCTGACGATGTACATCTGGTCTTTTTCCATAGTTTGGCTATTGGGGACATTGCTGCTATAAACATTGGAGTGCCTGTGCCCTTCAAATGGCTAACAGACACATGAAAAAAATACTCAACATCACTCAGCATCAGGGAAATACAAATCAAAACACGATGAGATATATCACACTGGTCAGAATGGCTAAAATTAACCAGTCAGGAAACAACAGGTGTTGGCGAGGATGTGGAGAAAGGGGACCCTCCTACACTATTGGTGGGAATGCAAACTGGTGCAGCCACTCTGGAAAACAGTATCGAGGTTCCTCAAAAAATTAAAAATAGAACTACCCTACGACCCACAATTATACTACTGGGTATTTATTCAAAGTTTTTTTGTTTTATGTTTTTTGTTTTTTGTTTTTAAATGGACTTGGGAATCTGTATAATGTTCTGGTTCTTTTTCCTTAGGCACTGAAAATGAAGATGATAAAAGGGAGTACCACAATGATAATCAAGCAAGTTGGGTCCATCGTATGATAATGGCTTTGGTGAGTGATTCAACTTTATTCAACACCAGAGAAGGACGTGCTGGGAAAGTGCACAACTTCATGTTGGGCTTGAATCTCAATACATCCTATCCAATGTCTCCTCTGAAAGACTTCATGACACAGGAATCCTTGGATGAAGATGAATTGGATACAGCTGTAGCAGGTAAGCACACAAAACATAATCCATGGAAGCTAATTGAGGAGATCTTTATTCCTTTCTAAGGAGAAGCCTTTTGATTATTGTCAGTATCTCTCCATTTATATTCGCTTACAGCAACATCTGTTTAATTCAAAATTACTCCAAAGTGCTGTTCTATTTTGGAAGAAAAACATTCGTTGGACAGGAAATGGCATAGTTACGTCAGCATAGAAAATTTTCATAGAAAATTTTCACACTGAGGAGGTACCTTAGATCCTCTCTGTATTGGACAAGGTTCACTCAGAAAACAGGAAGCCGTCTCCCTTGTTTAACTGAGAGGGGTTTAAAGTAGAGAATTAGGTGTTTACAAAGTTGTTCCAAGGCTTGGAAGAGCAAACTCCAGGCTGAGCTTCCAGGAATGATTCCAAAAACACTTCAGAATCACCCCCACAGACGCCCCCACAACCGTGCTTGGCAGTGGAAATGGCAGAAATGTAGCCTCTGTCTCATTTCCTCTTTTGAATCTCCTGTGGGTGTTTTTCCTTGGCAAAGGGCAGGTCTCAGCAGAACTGGCACGTATGGGATTCTGGTTCATGTGGTCCTTAGCCCAGCTGGGTGCCACAGCAGGGGAGTGCCTGCTACCCAAGGTTCCGAGTAGAGTTTTACTTCACCAGTCTCTCCACGAAGCTCCTGGGCCTGTCCCTCTGGTTCTCAGAAATGTTAGGTAACTTTCTTAAGGCCAGATGGTAAGAACCTCACTGTCGTGTTTGTTACTTTGTCAGATTCCAAGGAATATTCCCTTTATTCTTCAGTTCCATGCATGTTTCAGATTAAAAGTTTCATTTGCCTTTGTGACTAATCAATACATAAAAATCTTTCTTATAATGATCCTGTCATCTAAAATCTTCCTACTTCGTCAAACCAGCATTTTTCTGTTAATTGCCTAGTTGTTGTTTCTCAGTCATTTCTGCTTAAGGGCGTCAACAGGATGCTTTGGAAATATTAAGTGGGATTTTTCCAAAACCCTTTCTTCTGCTCTTTGGTTAAGCATCATGCCTATAAAATATTTGTGGAAATTAGGACGTGGCTTTAGGTTTGGTGGTGTTTCTGGTAGTGCTGTTTCCATTCGTTGCTTGAGCTTAAGGGACATTGCAAATAACAAAGGTTTCCCGTGTTGTTTAAACAAGAGAAATAGACACTCACTACACTTTGCATGACGTTTATGGCATCAAAGTCTAGGATGTAAGGTATGGTATGATTATATACCTGCAATCTACACCCTTTCATATTAACAGTGATAGAAGTATATTCGTGATAGAGTCAATATCTATTTTAAAATTCATCCAAAATTTAAAAAAAAAAAAACTCTTGCCCATTTATCAGTGACCTCATTTGTCTTATGGCTCATGATTATGCTTACTGCCTTTATGATACCCATTAAATGTGTCTTCCTTAGAAACTTAGGCTTTATGGATGAATGATAACGGCCATTAAAAAAAATAGTCTCAGAGGTCATTTAGAACTAGCAAGAATCTTTATAGTCATTTTACTCTAATGAAAAGAGAGATCAAAGAAAGTCATTCTCATTGCCTACAGTTCTCCGCTGAGCTAGAATGGGGTCACAGACCTCAGTGTTGCGCAGAAGCTTTTCCTTTCTGCTAGGCTCCCTTCCCCACAAGCCCCGTTTTTGTTAGTCATTGTTTTGCTGATGTCAAATGGAAGTTTCCTTTCTGTGTACTATATTAAATCTGTTTTATGTTAGGACTTTGATAGAATTACCCAGAATAGCTCCTGTGGTTTGTACCCCTTGCATCCTGCACTCCGCATTTTAACAACTCCCTGGTGGTTTTGCAACGTTTTATGCAGACTGAGAGGTGTTCGGGTTGCTAGATCAAATACAGCAGGCCTACTTAAATTTGAATTCCAAACCATATATATGTGTGTGTATGTAGTGTAACTGTGGCCCTTGCAACATTTGGGACCTACTTGTACTAAACCATTATTTGTTATGTGTCTGAAATTCCAATTTAATAGCATCCTGTATTTGTAGTGGATAAATTTGGCAACCTTAAGGAATGTCTTTTCATTATTTGCACCTATTTTCAAAGGAAGATTTTCATCTTCCTTCTTTCGTCTGTTCATACATTCACAGAGTATTTGCAGAGGACTTGCCATGCGTTTGGTATGAAGGATCCAGTCATCCACAGTACACGTGTAATCCTGGCCCTCATAAAAATTGAAATCAGTTCTTGACCTTTCCTTGAAGTTTTGATTCTTGGAAGGATTTATATATTTTAGTTAAGAATAATGGAAATGTAGAATAAAACTGACACCCAGCAATCCCGTTTCTGATGGACCTGTGGATCAGTGAGGACACGTTCCTCACTTCTCCTCTCCATGATGCTTGGAGACTACAGTTCCATGTCACCTGGTCTGACTCCTTTCTTTATTGGGTACCCTTTGAAAGAAGCCTCATGGACAGTTCTCATAAGTAAAAGGAGGAAGTAGAAAATTTTATCATCTCGAAATAAGATATTACATTGAAAGAATGTTTATTCTTTTGTTGACCTATTTTGGAATGTGTTAACCTAAAATTGTTTTCAATTAAAAATAAAATAAACTTTAATTTCTTAATGTTGTATCTCATAAAAATTCTATTTCACTCACTCTGTATGTATTCAATTGGAAAAAAATGCGTATGGCATATAGACGCTAATCAAGAGTCTAGTCAGGTCAATCATGAGTTCATTCAAATTTATAATTTACAGACTAACATTGTTTGAAATGACTGTGTCTTAGACTGGATTTACTAACTTGATTAGTGCTCTCTCAGGCAGGTCCTCATGAAGGTAGACCCTGTCTTATCTTCTGATCATTTCTAAGTTTTAGACTAACCCTGTGTGTGGAGCTAAAAGTTAAAAAAAATTATCATAATCTGTAATCATCTTGGTTCACAAAGTCTTCATTAAAACTTCTGTTTATTATACAGGGGCACCTGGGTGACTTAGTCAGTTGAGCCAGGTCATGATCTCAAGGCTGTGGGGTTGAGCCCTGCATCAGGTTCTGCGATCAGTGGGGAGTCTGCTTCTCTGCCTTTCCTCCTGCCGCTCGCCCCCACTCATAATCTCTCTCTCTCTTTCTCTTTCTCAAATAAATAAATAATCGTTTTTAAAAACTCTGCTTATTATATAGTTAAAAATACCGTAATTCAATTAGAACATTAAGGTTATTTCACTCATTTTTGTACTTCCACCACACAATAAAGAAGTAGAGATTTTTTATCTTATCCAGATAGTATATTAGGAAAATCTTACATTTTAGTTTACCCTATGATGATTTTGGTTGTACAGATTAAAATTTGAGTATCTTAGAATTAAAACAATCTCTCCACCTAAGATGAGAAAAGAGTGGTGCCGTTGTTGTGTCTATTACTTCACCTTGTAGACAATCTTTTGAAAATAAGAGAAATAATAAGATGAGGGAATTCCTCTCATTTGTTTACTTCAGAATCGTTGTATACATTTAGAAACTTAATTTCGGAGAAGCTGTGCATTATTTATGTGGCTTCTTTCCTGTTTACTTTTGTGTTTATGTTACTTACTGTGACACATACCATCTGGAATAAAAAATCGAGGCATGCGTTAATTTAGGCCAGAGTTCAATACACAAGCATCCAAACGTTTTTGTACATTGTAAATTGAATCTATGTGAGGTATTTATAAAATGACCATTGCAGGGGCACCTGGGTGGCTCAGTCAGTTAAGCCTCTGCCTCTGGCTGTCGTGATCCCAGGTTGAGCCCCACATCGGACTCCCTGCTGAGTGGACAGTCTGGTCTCCCTCTCCTGCTCCTTCGGCTTGTGTTCTCTCTCTTTCTCTCTTTCAAATAGATAAATAACTTAAAAAAAAAAATGACCATTGCAGATATCCATAGCTGAACTGCTTTTAAGGAAATGGTACATAATTATAAAACATAGCATGTTTCCATCCCTAACAAAGAACCTGATTAATTCATTTACAGGTTTAGAAACCATGTATGCTTTAAACTGTGGGAGGATATTCCCATAGTGGGATTTATCAGACTCTCTTGGACATTCTAGTAGATGTCATACAATAAATCAGGGTCAAGTTCAAATAAATTTGGAAGAACTAACTCCATCCCCTTCTTCACAATGCAGTGCAATACTCTAATGAATTTAAGCAGCCCTGCTCATGGTGCCTCAAGATAGTACTTGAAAAGCAGCCTGGCATACTTTTGAATCCTGGCTGGGACATTTATTAGCAGGACAGTCTTGAGCAGTTACTTAGCAAAAACCTCAGTTAACAATGAGAGAAAAGTAGAGCCAAACTAAAAACCAACACCCCTGGTCCCGATGGAACCTGGAACCATAGGACAGAGAGGTTGCAACAGTCCTCGCTATTTACTCCAAGTTTACTTACAAAATAGAAATAATGGTGGTACCTATCTTACAGACTTCCTGTGAAGATTAAAGCAGCATTTTTTTTTTTTTAAGTAGCATCTACATTAGAAAGAGGAGTTAGCCCAAGGTGTAGTGAGACTAGGAAACACACAATATCACTGGGTATTACTTTAAGCTATTGATCGTCTACTTCTCAAACCTATTCATGACACTCTTATTTTGTGTACAGAACATCTGTTAATATTTTGCAAAACTGTTGTTTGCAACACAGTGAAGAAACACTACTTCCTGTCAGTTTATTTAGAAGGGTGGAACCATGGTGTTTAGCTACGTGCCAGAGCTGGGAATTGGCGACATCATGATTTGTCTCTTAGATATTATCTTGGATATAAAAGAGGAGAAAAGGAGACGACCAGTTTCATGATGAGAAGGAGCATAGCAAACAGAATATGAGAGAAATGGTCTATTTTGGCAAATCCTTAACTAAAATTCAAAAAAAAGCACTCACTGTAGGAAGCCAAAGAAAAATATTTGTGAACTGTCATGATACTTTATTATATTAGGGAAAATCACTGCATTGTAAAAAATATATATATATATTGCCGCTAATGTGTTTTTAATACGTTTGTGTTTACTTGTGATTAAAGACCCGTATTAATGTGGTTTTAATGATTGACAGATGCATGTGTTTAGCTTCTCTACACTGTAATCTCTGCTTCTTAAGTTAGCCATTTTGAACCTTTTCAGTTCTGTGGCCCCAGCAGTTGCTGAAATAACCGCGTGACACACGGTCCAGACAGTTTAGACCTGGGCCTGGCTTGGAATCCTGACTCTCACTGTGCAAAACGGGACCTCTTGGGTCTTAGCTTCCTTAACCTTCAAACGACACTAATCATACCTCTTTTGTAAAAGTCTTAGAAGGATACTAAATCTCATCTATGAAATTTCTAATACATGAGAGACACTCAAATAAAGCTGCTTTTAGGAGAAATAAAAGTACCCAAGTAATCAATATCCAGCTTCGTAGTCAAATATTTAAAACTAATAAAAGACAAAGACCCGCAATTGTTCACCTTTAAAAAGTTTACACATGTAATCTTGTATTTTTAAAAGTTTTTTACATATGTAATTTTTTTAAGATTTTATTTATTTATTTGAAAGGCGCTGCCATATGTAATTTTTAAATAATACACATTTCAGAGGAGTAAATACTAAAATCATGTTTGAGAATATCTATATTTTTTCAGTGTTACAGTTCTTAGGTTCAAGTTTCTGTGATGGATAGAAATTTAGACTCTTGGCTGGTAGCAAAGTACTTTCTCATTACAATCCACACATACTTAATAAGAAAGGAGAATTAACCTGGAGATAATTATTTACTGAATAATTTCTCTTTTCTCTCCTTGTTGGCCTACACATTCACCTCAGCTACAGCAAGACTTTTTTTTTTTTTTTAACTTGGCCTACCTTTCCATTCAGCCATACATTCAGATATGTGACCTTATTCTTGTCTAAACCACTCCCCCATACTTTTTTTTTTTTTTTTTAGCATATTTGTTTTTTTAAGACCATTCATTCACACCTTTTCTCATTTACCAGTTCTGGGTAGTACAAATCACCTCAGCTGTAAACTTTTTTCCTCTTCATTCTTAAACACACTGGTATATGTTTATAACATTCACTTGTTATTCAGTATTCTAAGGGTGAGAAATTTTAATAAACAGAAGAGGAAAATAAACACATGCTTCCCTGTTAACTGTAAAACTTAAAGGATAATAACATTTTCTTAAGTAACTAAGCCTAGATTGAATTTAGAACTGTTTCAATTCACACTGAATAAACATCAAGCCTAATTATTCCATTGGTGTGTTTCATATTTTAATGATGAGAAGAATTGTGGGAAGAATTTAAAGATTTGCCTTTCTTTGGGATCCCTTGCTCTTAAACATAATAAAATTCACTATGAGAATTATAGTCAGACTCTTGCTGCCAGCCAAGAGTCCAAATTTCTATCCATCACAGAAACTTGAACCTAAGAACTAACTCGAACTAGTGTTAGTAACACTACACTCTGAGTTATTTAGATTTAGAAATCTCAATAAGATTTCTAAATTTCTTATTTAGAAATTTTTGGAGGAGACTAACACACAGTGGGTTCCCACCTAGTGCTGACCATTTTCCTGGAAAATAGGTGTTAACTACCTTGTATAGGGAATTTTATAAACACAGTTCGGTCTTACCCTCTAATTTTTACTAGTGCCTCTGTGAAAAAGGCTTACCAAATGGAAATGACTAGCTTTCTCAGAGATCGGAACACATGTCTTGTATGAACATCTTCACTCTGTTCTTGAACTTTCCAGCCTTCTTCTTAACAGAACATGTGTGAGGGTTGCATGTCATTTCATTCAGCTCAATCAGTTCAATTCTGGTCACATCTCTTTTTCCTGTGAAGTGAATGAGGAGCGCCACACATAAACGTGAAGAGAAGCATGCTGCCATTTACTGTTAAGACAAATGACTTCTAGACCCTGCTTTCTTCCAGATCCCATTGTCACCTTATTCTACTCTCCTCCAATACTGTAGCCACACTGGGCTTCTTGCTGTTCCTCAGACATACCAAGTCTGATTCTGCCTCAGGGCCTTTGCTCTGGCTCTTTCCCCTTCTTGGAAAAAAATATCCCCCTATATCTTTGGTTGGCCAGTTCTATATTACTAATCTTATGGTCTCAGCTCAAGGTCTTCTTCTCAAAGAGGTCTCTACTGATTATCCAACTGAAGTTACTCCTTGTATATGACCCTCTGTCATTTTCTGCAATGTATTTAATACTGTCTGAACTGGCTATTTGTTCACTGATTCATTAGTCATGTGCTCTGTCAGAGTGGAGTTTGCATCTTGTTCGGCATCTAGAATAGAGCCCACATCATAGCAGAAAATACATGTCTGCTGAATGTGTCGACTGGATTATTTCCTTGGACTCCTGTCACCTTGGGAGATGCAGTGAGGGATCCATTCAGACTTCGCCACTTCCCTGTTCTGTCACTACAGAGATGAATTTATTTCATCCTTCGTTAATAGATATCATCTATCTCACATGTGTGTTATGACTTAAAACAAGATCATGTCTGAGGGAATGTTTTTAAGCCAGTGAAGATCTAGGTAAAGTGAAGTAATAGTGTTAAAGGAATCATGATCACAGCTTAGAGTTAGTGCCAGGGCCTGAGTAAGTACTTTCTATGCATTATCCGACTTCATCCTCACAGCACCCTTATTTGATCTTTATCCTGAAAGCGGAAACTCTGAGTTAAAGTTAATTCATTTACAGTTGCTGAAGCAGGAAGGACGCATGCCCAGTTCTGTCTGACTCCCCTGGGGGCCTAACCATATGAAATTGTGCTCACAAATTGACATTAAAAATATTTTTATGTTCTAAATGATGTTAAATGGTCACTTAATTCATTCTTTTGTTTCTTTCCTTTTTAAAGATCCTGACGAATTTGAGCAAATATATGAGCCTCTGGATGTCAAAAGTAAAAAGATTCATGTCGTGGACAGTGGCCTCACGTTTAACCTGCCATACCCCTTGATCCTGAGACCTCAGAGGGGAGTTGATCTTATTATCTCCTTCGACTTTTCTGCACGACCAAGTGACTCTAGTCCTCCGTTCAAGGTAAGGAGTATTTATATAGCATTCCATTACCAAGCATGTTCTTTTGAATGCCTTGTAGATGCTTTGGTCCTCTTTCCTCCAATTTCTTATCCGTTAACCTGTTTTTCTACATTATTGTGAATCATTTTTTAAAACACAGATGCGATTCAATCACTTCCCTTCATAAAGAAACTTGTAAAAAGAAAAGGAGAAAAAAAGAAAAAGAGAAAACTTGTAAATGATTTCCCATGGCCCACATTAAAGTTCACAGTCTTAAGCAGAACAAGAATTATGCAATGTATCTGAAGTTCAAGGAAATTAGGCTGAGATTTGGATGTTAGCACGTAAAAGATAATTAAAACCATGCATGGGGAGTTGTACTTGGAGAAGATGACATAAAATACTATTTTGAAGATTCGACAGCAATTCTCAGGGGGAAATAATGAAAATCAAGGAAGTGTTCAGTGTTGTGAGGATCAGTTGAAGATATTTAACAAGGAAGTCTTCGGTGAACTGGACAAAGGCAGTTTCAGTAACATTGGGAGGGTGGAAATGGTACTGCAATGACTTGAAGGAGGAGTGGAAGAAAAGAAAATGGAGATAATCCTGTAGACTGTTCAGGGAAGAAGGCGATGTGCTGTATGTGCAAGAGGTGGGGAACAGGAAAACTGTGTATATGGAGAGGTGGGTTGTTAATGGAAGAGACTTGAATGTGACTAAATGCCAATGGTGGGGAGGCCTTAGTGAAGATGTTGGAAAATGGAAAGATGGCATGTATCATAGGGTCACAGCCCTTGGAAGGCTACATGGGTGAAGAGTGCAAAGGAGATACAAAAATACAGGCAGAGAGTAATATAGAAACGATGATATTGGGGCAAGAGGGGAAGAGGAAGATGATGGTTGTGATGGAAGGTCACTGTTAGGCATAGAGAGGGGAAGTTAAGAAAGTATTCATCTGATGACTTCTCAGTTTTATAGAAACTAGAATTCATTGTTATCTTTTGAGAGTGAGAGGGTGGAAGTGGTGGAGCCAGGATCCTGGGGAGAATAAAAGTCTGCCTCTGAAGAAATGAGAAAAATTTCTGAACAGGCAACATAAGTTGCTTAGCAGCACTGTGGCCTCTCTCAAGTGAGACCACGAATGTTACTGTTTCCTCCACCTGGAAACCTCAGACTTTCTTTAGACACCTCTCAAACTTTATCTTTCTTGACCTTTGCAGATAGAGTTTCAGTATGAAGGACTTAGTAGATTCTTCTAAATATGGCAATTTTCATGGTGTATCTGTATTTGTTACATATATAATATACATATATATATAGTGAACTCCTTGGGAACTGGAACACTATTTTGAATGGATGTTTTGTTTTAATCATTTGGCCAAATGTGTGGCCAAAGTGTGAATAGGTCATTTTTTTGTGCGTGAATGAATGAAATGCTGTGAGAGTGATGGAGTTATTATCTCCCAACCAGGAAGAGTCAGTGATAACCCAGGTCAGCCAGAAAGAGTCAGTGATAACCAGGTCAACCAGGAAGGACCAGTGATAACCCAGGTCAACCAGGAAGTCAGTGATAACCGAGGTCCTCTGACATCTGCTTTCCTTCCCATTATTCTATGATGAAACTGGTCTCAAGACTAATAGTAGCTATCATAACAGCTCTTTAATATATACAATCTCATTTTTAAAAAATACTTTCACATTTGATATTTTTTTAGGCAGTTACTGGTATTCTGACAAGAAAACAAGGGTTGGTGAGATGAGAAATTTCATCATATGAACAAATTAAATAAGATAATGGGTGAACAGGACATAGCCCAGGACCTACCTAGGAAAGTGCTAGTTAAGAAGTGGGCAAGCTGGACCAGACTTCAAGGCTCCAAAAGGACAATCTAATGATCTTTCCCCTTTACAAACTGCCTCCTTTGAACACATTGTACATGTATTTTTTTTCTGTGCTGTGCACTCTGTGCAGCAGTTAATGATAAACCATGGTTCTTGATGGCCAGAACATTTTAGCTTTCTTGGGGGAAAGACTTACACACAAGAGTCACTTGGAAGGAAAATGAGCAACTTACTGTTAAATAGTTACTTGGTTTTATATAAGCATGTGTGTTATGGGAGATTCATATAAGAATAGATCGGTGTGTCTGGGAGTAGATGAGCAGGGAAATAAATAGAACAGGACAAAAATGGCACAGGGATGGTAGTGACCACATCTGGGTAGATGGAGTGATCTGATCAGAAGTGATAAATATTAAGCTCCCATTAGGAGGGTTTTAGAGCTGGATTATAAGAAATAGAGAATCAGTGAAGAGTTTGCAGTTGACAAAAAACTTCATGAAATTGGAATTATAGGATGATTAATCCCACAGTGGAAAGCAGGACGAATTGGAGAATGGAGAGCAAAAGATTAAAATTAAGAGGAATTTACTACAGGGCACCTGGGCGACTCAGTCAGTTAAGCATCTGACTCTTGATCTCAGCTCAGATTCTGATTTCTGGGTCATGAGTTCAAGTCCTGAATTTTAAGAAAAATTTTAAAAAATTTTTAAAAAGAGGGATTTATTATAATCCAGATATAGAATAATGAAGTACTGTACAGCACAGGCAACTAAGAAAGCCAAGAGCTGGATTTGATGACCCATGAGCAGCAATGGGGAGGTGAGTTCCAACGGATGACTCTGAGATGATAGCTTAGAAGCTAGTTCTGGAGGTGGAAGACACTGTATTATTCATTTCACCAATGGGAGTGTAAAATGTCAAAGCCATCATTCTATACAGGAATCACAGCTCTACTACCTCATGAGTTAATATTGGAAAGGTTTGAGGATATCACTTTGTACCTCTAAAAAGAAGCATTGTACTTTGTTGTAGTTTTAAAATGGACTTTGATTATTTCTAATTAAAAAGAATATATAACTACTGTAAAAAATTTGGAAATTTGGAATATATATCATTTCTGTTATTCATAATCAATAGCTGCTATTTTATCATTTTCCTTCAGTCTTTCTTCTCTGTGTGTGTGTGTGTGTGTGTGTGTGTGTATCAGGATCATATTCCTTTGCATTCTGCTTCTTCTTAAAATTATATTGTGAGCATTTTCCTATGTTGTTAAATATTTTTTTTAAGATTTTATTTATTTATTTGACAGAGAGAGAGAGACACAGCGAGAGAGGGAACACAAGTGGGGGGAGAGGCAGAGGGAGAAGCAGGCTTCCCGCTGAGGAGGGAGCCCGATGTGGGGCTCGATCCCAGGACCCTGGGATCATGACCCAGGCCAAAGGCAGATGCCCAACGACTGAGCCACCCAGGCGCTCCATTAAATATTTTTTTAAACATAATTATAAACATAGCGTGGTATCTCTATATGTGAATATGGAAGAATTTTTTAACAATGTTCTGTTTTCAACTTTCAGATTATTGCTATCTTGTCACTTTCTTTCTAATGATTATCCTTGCACGTGAATTTTAATCACACTTTTTAAAAATTTTATTTGATTTTTTCAGTGTTCCAAGATTCATTGTTTATGTACCACACACAGTGCTCCATGCAATACGTACCCTCCTTAATACCCACCACCAGACTCACCCATCCCCCCACCTCGCTCCCCTCCAAAACCCTCAGTTTGTTTCTCAGAGTCCATGGTCTCTTGTGCTTCATTTTCCTCTCTGATTTCCCCCAATTCACTTTTCCTTTCCTTCTCCTAATATCCTCCATGTTATTCCTTATGCTCTACAAGTAAGTAAAACCATATGTTAATTGATTTTCTCTGCTTGACTGATTTCACTCAGCATAATCTCCTCCAGTCCTGTCCATGTTGATAGAAACATTTCTCCGAAGAAGACATACAAATGGCTAACAGATACATGAAAAAAATGTTCATCATCATTAGCCATCAGGGAGATTGAAGTCAAAACCACATTGAGATACCACCTTACTCCAGTTAGAATGGCCAAAATCAGCAAGACAGGAAACAACATGTGTCGGAGAGGATGTGGAGAAAGGGGAACCCTCTTACACTGTTGGTGGGAATGCAAGCCACTTTGGTAAACAGTGTGGAGATTCCTTAAGAAATTAAAAATAGTTACCCTATGACCCTGCAGTTTGCACACTTTTTATTAATTGCTTAGGTTGGAGTGTGTGGGTGGCACAGTCAGTTAAGCATCTATCTGCCTTTGGCTCAGATCATGATTCCAGGGTCCTGTGATCGAGCCCCATGTCAAAACAGGGTTAGGGTTAAGCCTCCTTCTCCCTCTCCTTCTGCCCCCACCCCCTGACATGTGCGCTCTCTCTCTCAAATAAATAAATAATTTTTTTTTTAAGTTAAAATATTCACAATATGACAGAAAGAGAAAAACATTTTGCTTCAGTTTTTTCCCTTTGCTTGTGATAGTTAATAGTTTGTCATGGTTATTGTATATTCACGTTTTTAGACTTTTTAATTGGATTATTTGTATTGCTGCTATTCATGAAGAAGTATTACTTTATATCTTAAGGATATTAAAGTATGTCTTATTTTTGCAAATATGATCTAATGAGTCATTTGTATTGTGATTTTTATTTCTGATGATTTTAACATTTTCAGTATTTATGTAGTCACTTCTTTCACTGGTTTTACTCTTGAAATTCCTATTTAACAAGATCAGTCCCATACAGATTGATACTTTTCTTTTCATGATATTTTAAAATATTCTAATTCAATATTTTTCAATACATTAGGTGTATAATAATACAGTCCCTCAAAGACTTTTTAAACATTATTTGTGATGCTTCCTTTATCGCATTACTATGTTATTAGCGTAGAATGCCTAGATCTGTTTTGTGTTTAATCTGTTGTATTCCATTGGTTCATCTGACGATCTGACAATTCTTTTCTCAATACCACACTGTATTTTAATAACTATAACTTTATTATGTTTTTACCATCTTAAAGTCTGCAGTCACTCCGTATATAGAGAGTTACAGATTCTGTAGACATTTCCAGCTGTGCAGTCTCATAGATGAGCTTTAGAATTATTTAGTCAGTTCCTTTCATCTCACCCTTCTTTCCCATATGTATATATTTCCTTTTATTACTGGTTTAGTATCACATAAAACCCATTACCCTTGCATAGTGAATTGTATTTTCAGAGACTTAATATACAGGAAATTGCAATATATTATATATGACTTTCCCCCCCAAAAATGAACCTCAGAAGGTTCAAAGTGAACAAAATGAATTTTTCAGGCTCACTTGGAATATTTAAAATGATTTTTTTAAACTAATGAGTGTTATGACTGTCATTATAAAATATGTATTTCTTTATGGATCTGAAAGATTACCCAAATATAATTTTTTTAGAGAGAGGAAGGGGTGAGGGGCAGAGGGAAAGGGAAAGAGAGAGAGAGATTTTTAAGCAGGTTCCACGCCCAGCACAGACCTGACGCGGGGCTCAATCTCACAACCCTGAGATTATTACCTGAGCTGAAATCAAGAGTCGGACACTTAACCGACTGACCTGCCCAGTGCCCCCCAAATATAATTTTTGAATAGATAAAGACACTACATTATTAATGCTGAAGTAGGACACTTATTTTATTTTTTATTGTTTTTAGGATACTTATTTTAGATAAAATGTTTAAAAGTTGATGAGGAATCTACAAAAAGGTTTTTGAGAGGAGTGGGGGGAAGCTCCAGTGTAATAACAGGATTTTATTAAGTCAATTAAATAGTGAATAATTTTCTGTTTTTGAGAAATACGAATGCCATGTGTATTAAAAAGAGCAGAGCAAAAATGCTGGACCAAAAATTAAAACCATATGCTTTATTTCACAATTACTGATAAAAGCATTTCATAAGAATATCAAGTCTCAGATTTTGTCAGGGAGATATGAATGATAGATATCGCGGCTTTTGATAACAGCAATCACAGTTTTTAATATATCTGTTGTAACTGGCCTTGGAAACTGATGACATCACTATCAGTAATACTGGAGGAGGGCTTTCGTTTTGTTTGGTTTTTGGTTTTTTTTAGATTTGTGAGCACATCTGGATATAAAGAGCCTCATTATTCTAAATAATATTATTAGTAATCAATTTAAGAAGAGCAGCTCTATGTTTCATTTTGTCAAGTTTCTTTTTGTTAACCCTTTGATACCTTAGATATATGCCATGCAAATTTATTTCACCATTAGGGTTCATCCAAGGAGAATTCTAATAGCATTTATCTTTAATGTTGGTCATGAATATAAGCAGGGTCTTCCTAATTAAGTCTGCAAAAGAAACAGACTGTGATTTTAGAAAAAATAAAACAAAAAACATTTTTAAGAAAGCTTTGGCTCTGGTGAGGAACCAGCAAGGAGTATAGGAATTTTCAGAGTTTACCACTAGAGTTTCTTTTCTTTTCTTTCTTTTTTTTTTTTTTTTTTTGGCTTTACTAAATTTTATGGAGGGTACTAGATTAGAATTATTATGCCATAGTAATGTTATTTTATATTAGGTTGCCATGTATCGAACATAAATCTAACTCAGTTTTTCAGTGCTCTATTAAATGCTTAATGAGCAGAACAATGGGTTCATTTTCTTAAAAAATGAAAGAAGGAAAGAGAAAAGAAGAGAAGGAGGCAATGAGGGAAGGCAAAGAGGAGGAGGGAAGGAAAGAAAAATTGGAGATGAGCTAGTCTTCACAAATGATGGAAGTAATGTACCTACATTGACTTCATCTCTCTCTCTTTCACTTAAGGCCAAAATTCCATCAAACTCTCTCTCTCTCACACACACACACACACACACACAAAACAGAAAAAGAATTGTATTTTCCCACACAAACCCGATTGATTTGTGAACATTATGGCATGATCCTTGTGTTAGAGCCTCTTCAATATGATTTACTTCTGACTTGTGTTTTGGGTCGCTGCCCCATCATGGTGGAAAGGTCCAAGTGTTAGCTTTCCGGGCATTGATCCACCATGGCTGATAAAGGGAACTGCCTGTTTGCTCAATGCAGCATTTACAGATTTACCTCAAATATTAGTTTCTGAGGGCTGCCATCACAAATTACCACAAATGGGGGGAGCTTAAAACAACAGAACGTATTCTCTCACAGTTCAGGAGGCCAGAAATTGAAATCAAGGTTTCCTCTGGGCCACCCTCCCTGCAAAGGCTCTGCAGAAGAATTTGTCCTTGCCTTTTCCAGCATCTGGCAGATCCAGGCTTTCCTTGGTTTATGGCTGCATAACTCCAGTGTCAGCCTGGACACTGCTCCATATGGCCTCTCCTCTGTGTGCGTCTTCTTATGAGGGTATTTGTCATCGGGTTTATGACCCACTCATATTACCCATGATGATCTCATCCTCAGACCCTCAGCTTAATTACATTTGCAAACCCCTCTTCCAAATAAGGTCACATTCATATGTCCTGCGGCTGGGTAGAGGAGTAAGAACATGAACTTCTCTTTTGGAAGGCCCCCACTGAAACCACTACACCTGTATCGGACATTAAGGATAAGATGCCTTTTGATGAGTAGATATACCCAAGATTACATTCTCTACATACTTTTGTGAAAATATAGTAACATCTTAGTGAAGAAGTAACAAGAACTATAAAGTGCCATGTAAATTCCATTATTATTATTAAATATGCAAAATTATTTTCACACCTGTTGCATTATAAAGTTCTTAGATCCTAATACCAGCATACTTTTTATTGGAAGTGATGATGACCATACCCACAAAATACTGAATTCTAAATTGTAGTTTCTGTCCCATTGTATCTTCTATTACTTGCTTCATTTTTTTAACCCACTTTTTTTTTAAGATTTTGTTTATTTGACAGACAGAGAGCATAAGTAGGCAGAGAGGCAGGCAGAGAGAGAGGGAAGCAGGCTCCCCGCTGAGCAGAGAGCCGGATGTGGGGCTCATTCCCAGGACCCTGAGATCATGACCTGAGCCAAAGGCAGAGGCTTTAACCCACTGAGCCACCCAGGCGCCCTTGCTTCATTTTTTTAAGATTCGATTTATTTACATATTCACATGCATATTTATATTTATACCTCTTCCCAATCCAAAATAGACTGTAAATATTGAGAAACATCATAGAAAGCACATTCCCTAGGTGTGTGCAAAGGAAAACCTCATTTCCTCTTGAGAAAATCTAAATTGTATACACATATATATTATATAAATATTTATATATTTTAAAAATACATATGTATATTTATCCATATGTAAAAATAAATAAGATGGCATGTATATGCCACTCATGCTATAGTTTGAATATATTTCTGTGTCAGTTAGACTGCTTTTCTTATCCTTCACAGTGTCTTAGTACTCAGAAATGAGTACATCCTATAAATTATCAAGGGTGAAGGGTACTATTAAATTTTTATCTCCACAGAAAATCATTTTAGTACTGTATAAATTTACCATTAATTAGTTTATGGAAGTCTGAAGTGTCTGAGGTGTCCAGCAACCAAAATGGACGCTTACGCTAGGCATATCGCCATAACTTACGAAGCAGCCGTGTTCTTGCTCATGGCATTCTTCCAAAATACCCCTTTCAAACTCGTCTGCCCTAGTCATAGTCTGGGTCATTGTTTCTCAGTCTTTACAAACAGAAATGAGACATTAGGAAGGAGGTAGTTTTTCCATCCCATAATCACCGTCTCTACAGTCATCAGTTTTTAACCTTTTCCACAGAAGGATCATATCAGGAAAGGGAAAGTTTCGATCGCTTCCTGATTCCAGCATGAGATATCTATCTAAAAATAGCTTGGTCTTTTACCTCACGAAGTTCCCTTTTCCTCTTTCCCCACACATCCACACATGGTTAGTCATCCTGAGTCATGTTTGTAAACACTAGAAAGCTCTTTTTTTTGTCTCATTCTCACGCAATTGATCTACAGTATGAACTTTTGGTTTTATTTTGGTGTTGAATAATCTTGATTGAAAAATTGTGAAAGTACCAGACAAGAAATAAGCTGAATAATTCAACTGAACAGGAAGGAGCTAGTGATAAAAGAATAAAAAAGGAGCTAGTGATAAAAGTTTCCTTAAATTTCCTCATATTTCAAACTAGACTATATATAAATATACTATATAATAAAATATATTATTTTTTAGTAAAATATATTTTTCCTACTAGTTTATGCAACTGCTTTAATATACATTAAATCCTTTGTTCTCCCAGATTTTTATTGTAAATGGTACTAAGAGTTGATCAATGTAAAATTCACAACATTCCAGAAGCATCAAGAACAGTGAAAGTGGGAGACAAACCATAAGTGACTCTTAATCTCACAAAACAAACTGAGGGTTGCTGGGCAGAGGGGGGTTGGGAGGGGGGGGTTATGGACATTGGGTAGGGTATGTGCTATGGTGATTGCTGTGAAGTTTGTAAACGTGGAGATTCACAGACCTGTACCCCTGGGGGAAAAAATATATATATATATATATGTTTATAAAAAATAAAATTATAAAAAAAAAGAACAGTGAAAGTTCAATGTATATTTTTCTATAAATTTAAGGTGCTGTTTAAATATAAATAATATTGTTAAATATAAATTACTGAGTTTTAAAAAACACATTATCTCGTTTAATCCTCATAGCAATCCTGAGGAAGATAATGGTATTAACTTTACATGCAGTGATAGAAAATGAGTTGCTGAGAAATAAACAGGTAGAATGTAGGTGAAACGGGGTTGGGAGCATACTATTTCAGGGATAGTGAACAGCCTGGTCCTTGTTTGGTTGATTGGTTGGTTCTTATGATTCCCATGGTGCCATTAGGGGAATATCACTACATACACACTACAAAATAATTTCTTCCCTGTTGACTTGTGGTGGCTATACAGTGTGTCTCAGACCACCCAGCTAGTAAATCAAAGTGTCTGTGTTTGAGGTGGGCCTTTCAGACTCCACAGCCCAGGCATGAAGCCATCCCTCGCATCCTCTGCCTCTATCATACTGTATGATGAAATCTATTATTTATCTTTCCCATTGATTTATGATCGTCCAGGATTCAAAGACAGCCAAGTTATGCCTAGAACATAGCAGGTGTTTAGTAATATTTTTTTTTCAGATTTTTATTTATTTATTTGATAGACACAGAGAGATCACAAGTCAGCAGAGAGGCAGGCAGAGAGAGAGGGGGAAGCAGGCTCCCTGCTGAGCAGAGAGCCCGATGCGGGGCTCGATCCCAGGACCCTGAGATCATGACCTGAGCCGAAGGCAGAGGCTTAACCCACTGAGCCACCCAGGTGCCCCAGGTGTTTAGTAATAATTGTAGAATGAATTAATGTACACTCGGAGGAAATAGTCCACATGTACTGCAAATCTCATGGTGAATACTTTTTTCATAGTATTTACTACGGTTTTAAGCAAAGGAGTTAATTGATTATTATCTCTCACTCACCAGGCTTATAAATCCCATAATGACAAGAGTTTCACTCATGGTGATGTCCCCACCTCTTAGCGTTGGAGCTTTGATTTGCAGCTAATGGTTATCAATGAATAAATAGATGTGATGACAAAGAGTAGTTAAAATAACTTTAGATCATAATGATCATTTCCCTAAAACCTCGTCGCTATGGGAATTTCTCTGTACCTGTCTCTCTTGCTTTTTCCTTTTCTTTCCTTACTTTTCCCTTTCCACCTCTTTGCCTCTCTTCATTGACATTTATTTATCAAACTTCTGTATAGAAGTGATAGGTGTCCAGCACCATTCTAAATACTGCACGGATATTATTTTATTCTAATGGCAATCATGAGATATACATTATTATTATCATACTCATTTTATAGTTGAGGCTATTGAGTGTGGAGGCATTAAGAAACATGCCCATGGTCCCACAGCTTGCATTTGAACTCTGGCAGTCAGGCCCCCCCAAGTCTGCCCTTTTACCACTGAGAGTCTGCTTCTTATTTTTCCTACTACCCCTTAAGCTGTACATAAATATAAATGAGCTGTATTTATGGCATCTCTCCATATTGATTTATGCTTCCTTGTTTAAATCTAATACTGTATGTGTATGCTTACCCACAACATTTGTCAGCCTTGATGCAGAAATAAACCTAAAATCTCAGTGGCCAACAACAAACATGTATGTTTCTTGGTCATGTTTCATGTCAGCAGCTATAGATGAGCTGCTGTCACTCTGTCTAGGTGTCCTCTCATTCTGGTGGATATGTATAATTCTCATACCGGGAAGGAAGCTAGTAGGTGGAAACCATCACACCATCTGCCACGCCCATTAACTAAACTCTTGGTTTCCCTGTCTGGCCCATTCTTGGTCACTACACATAGAACATTGTGAGTCTAGAGGCTAAATTCTTTTCATAAACAGAAGCAAAAAAAAAAAAAAAAAGATTCAGAGTAATTCAAATATATTTGTATACATAAAATTTACTACTTTCAGTTGGTTGTGTTGAGAAGGTATAAGTGAAAATTCAGTACCAGGGTGTTCCTCATTTTGTTTCATCATTCTTTGACTCTGAAGGGTTAAAAAGTGTTCACATGGCTTATAAAATAGCCAGAGCCCTAATTTTTTTTTCCTGTAACAATTACATCACTATAATTACATTCAGTTCAATTCATCAGTAAATTTTCACATGCCTTCTATGGAGTGAGCTCTATGCCAAGAACTAACATAATAATGAGTTTGTTTATAGATTGCTTTTATGATTTTTTTTTTCAGATTAATGAGCTTCTTGAGAACAGGGTCATTATTCATTTTACAAGGAGCACATTGCTAGCACACAGTTAACACCTGATGAATATGGAATGATAACCAGCCCAAATGAATAAATGAAAACTGAAAATTCCCAAATGCATCTTTACCTCTCCTCCACAGGAACTTCTGCTTGCAGAAAAGTGGGCCAGAATGAACAAGCTCCCCTTTCCAAAGATTGATCCTCAAGTGTTTGATCGAGAAGGTCTGAAAGAATGCTATGTCTTTAAACCCAAGAATCCTGATATGGAGAAGGATTGCCCAACTATCATCCACTTTGTTCTGGCCAACATCAACTTCAGAAAGTACAAGGCTCCAGGTACGTGGGGGAATAAATTATATTCTGTAAAGTACAGATCTGGTAAAGGAGCAAGAGTCGTATTAAGTAGGTTTATAATGGCACTTGCTGTACTCGCTACTACAATTCTGAATGCTTCCCTTACCCTGATAAATAGCTACTATCCTGAGACCTCAAGTACTTTCCCTCTTTCTCCCTCCAAGATTCCCTGCATTCTTCATAATTCAGAAACTGATTCGTCAACAACTGGCTCAATAAAAATCTCTAGGGCTTTACTCAAAACCTGGGCTGATGTTACTTCTGATTAATTGGAACCCTTGACTTAGGGATTATTAAATATTTTGAAAATTACCCTTGCAAGGGAGCCCTTATTTCAGAACAAATTATGCAAAAACTCTGGGAACTTTAAGTGACCACAGGATTAATATAATCCAACAATACAACATAGATAGTCATTTCAGATTGTTTCATTATATTTCACAGAAAAAGAGAATCATGTTCAAGGCATGGTTGTCCTGCTTTATTACATCCAGAGTCTATAGATTCTTCTATATCCTGGAAAATACTGATTTACAAAAGGAGATCTAGAGATTGATGGGCGGATACTCAAGGCCTAAAAATCATATTATCCTTGGACCAGAAAGTGCAGTTATGACAGGAAAGATATGAAAGATAGTTATGGTAGATTTGACATGGGACGATGGAGAAGAAAGGGCTCTTCCAGATGGTGATGGAAGACAGAGAAGGGAGGTTATTACAAGTCATACTTCAAAACAAGAGAAGGAAGAATTGGTGGGCATTTTTAGTTACTACTGAATAGTAGAGTACTTGAAACCTAGAGAATTTTCTATCAATTTTCTATCTAATTTTCTATTAATTCTCAAGGAGAGACTGCATATGGGATTCCTGTGGCATGAACACAGTTAGATAATGTTTTGGTTTGGATTCCCCCAGAAGCAGATTCCAGGAAAAGAAATCAAGTGCAGACTGTTTATTTGAGTGGACCTAGGGAATGTTACTAAGGATGTAGGGAAGTGATAAAGGAAGGTAGACAACAAAAGATGTGTCAGTAAGCCAACTACCATGAGGTGCATTTGATCCTGTTGAAAAAGCCTAGGAAATGGAATAGAAACTATGTTCTAGAATCATCCTTCCTATTCATACCACAAAAGGCAAAGGAACTGGGGTATTTATATCCTAACTTCCTAGAGTCTTTGGTTTACTGCTGCCTGGGGGACAGTGTTATTTATCAGAATTTACATCCTGCTGCTAGCAAAACAGCCCCCCCATCCCTGTTGCAGGATGGGGTAGAAAGATGCAGATGCGGGCCATTGGAAGTTTCCCAGGTAGAACACCTGGATATCCCAACCCAGGCAATATAGCTGGGAGCATAACAGTCTTTACTACAGATCCCATGACCCCAGTGGGGTCTCTCTATGTTATGTTTACAGCTATTTGTATGTTTTCTTCCTTGGGTTTTAGAGATATTTTGCTGTTTTCAAAATTACACCATTTGAGACTCTTTTAATATTTAGGTGTTCCAAGAGAAACCAAAGAAGAGAAAGAGATAGCGGATTTTGATATTTTTGATGACCCTGAATCACCATTTTCGACCTTCAACTTTCAATATCCAAATCAAGCATTCAAAAGGCTGCATGATCTTATGCACTTCAATACCCTGAACAACATTGATGTAAGTATCTCCTGTGATCATTGACAATGTCACATACTTCCATATCACATGAACATAGCAATACCTTTTTAATTCATTAAAAATAAAAATAACATTTATGATCGATACCACCCAAATCGTACCATTTTATTTTTGTACATTATTTTATTACTCTCCAGAAGAACACTGTAAAATTCACAAATAAGAAAAAGTAATCTCCTTAAATTGGCAGAGTGCATATTTTGTATGATTATTTGATTGAAGGATTGGTTAATACTCAGCTTCTTTCCCAAGGTATCTGATGTATTCATCATCTGATAAAAATAAGTTATGAGTAGGAAGAAAAGTGATAAAAAGGAAATATAAGAGTGGGAAAGTGAGTATAACCAGAAGTGTAGTTAACCTGCTAAAATATCACAGGTTTTCATAGATACACTCATGCTTTTAAATGCCTTTATTTTTGTAGGTCTTGGGAATGTTGCCAAAAGTAGCAGCCTTCCCATTTTTAGCCCATGAGATAACACATACACTTTGCATTAGGAACTTCAGAAACAAGTCATCTCTTCACTGAGGTCATCCCTAACCCCACTATATCTGCTACTAAGATTCCATGACTGTGTGAAATTCTGTAATCTCTAACTCACCATTTAAGAACACTGTTGTGTGTGTAACAGGAATCATGTTGGCTTATAGTTCCAAATTGCAGTGTCTGACAAATTATTATCCATTGTGAAAGCCCAAGTTCATTAGCCTAGCTGGATTTTGCACATTTAAAAAAAAAAGAGTAAAAAAGAAATTAATTGGAAAGGGAAACGTGTTGTATCTGATTTGCCAGTCTTTTTGATACTTTACAAATGGGGCCAAAGAAAGCGTAATATATGGATGAGGGGTCTGTGTATATGGGATTAGTTTTCTAAATATATTTTTTCTTTTTTCTTTTATCTTCAATCAGTAGTCATCTGGAATCGATATGCTATGCTGAAAATTTAAAGAATATTAAGAGAAAATCAGTATTTTAATCTATGATTTATAGGGAGTGAACAGACATTCTCAAGATAGAGATTTGTGTTTTATAAAAGCCCATGTTGTCAAAAGAGAAATAAGGGGTAATATCAGAAAAATCCTATTTCTAGTATGAAACTAACAGACTCAAAACAATGTATTCCTTGGGATGAAATGTACTAAACTCGATCAGTTGTCCTCAAATGGAAAAAAAAAAAAATAGACTGTAGGGATATATAAATATCCTCTTGGACTTGGAAAAATAAAAGGATACATACATATATATATTTTTTTATCTGTATATGTACATATCTGTGTATATTATAGATGAGTGTGAGTGGATAGATATCTATATCTGTAACTTAAACAACTACATTTTTCTCGTTTTTTTCAGTTCTGGTTTATATAAAGCCTGCTAAGCTGTTTGCTATAAAGAATGATATAATTCTATTTATATATTCTTCAAAGTAGTTTGATTCACACATAGAGGAAAAAGTAAAAGCTCAAGCAAAAACAGACTGAATTCCAAAATAACTCACTCATCAAACATTAATTAATAAAGCAAGATTTGATTGCATCCAAGAAATTCTCTGGCATAGCATGTAGAAGCAAGGTCAGGTCATGGGCTTTATATCTCATTTATATCTCAGATGGACCACGTGTGTGACTTGAAATAAGCTATCTAGACTTTCTGGGCCTCAGTTGCCTCATCTCTGAGATAGGTGTAACGGGACCTGTCATGACAGCAAGAATGAATCATTAGATGATGTATGAACAGTCAGAAGCCGCTTGATAAATGGGAAACTTACCTATGTGTGTCTATTCCCTATACCAGGATGGATACACCCCAAGACCTTTGCAAATGCCCAGAATTAATAATATAGACAAATCTGTACAGGTAATAGCAGCGGAGGCAGTAAATTTTGGGGGCTGAAGGTGGCATGAATGAATGTAAGCTTGCTCTTAGATTACATGACCATTGAGACTTGTGTTCAAGTGATTCGTGTGTGTGTGTGTGTGTGTGTGTGTGTGTGTGTATGTCTGCATGAGTGTACATCTCATACCCAGGTAGGAATTCCAGTGTTCACTGATATTTTGTCTCTTTTTTGATGACCCTCCCCAAACCCTCACTTTTAACCAAGAAAACATAATTTATCAGAATCAAAAGCTTCTTGATAAAAGACCAACAAAACTGCCAGGGTAAAATGCTAAAGAGCTCATTAGGCTCAGTCATTAGCTAAATCACTCATTCCCACACCATTTGAATAGAGTAGCTTACTAATTCACACCTCAGCAAGGCAGCTAATGTAATCACTTGCCACAGGCTTGTAGACTGTGAACCCGGGAATATAAATTCTTCTAATGCAGATCCCCACCACCAACTCCAGAGAAGACGGTTTTCACGTTTGTGGCTTAAGGCAAATTTTCATCTTCAATTAACATTCTGGCTCAGTGTTTTATTCTGAAAAGGCCACCCTGTCTCCCACAGCTGTGTGCTTCTGTTGCTTTATTTTCTCCAGAGATCCTAGCTGGCCTGCTTGGCTGACCCAAAATTCTCATTCATCTTTAGAGAATGTTCACTCTGTTTCTGCTCCCGTCCTGACAGCAGCCTGGGTTTCTCGTCAGCATCAGGTGTCCACACTTACTCAGTCCTCCCAAATTCCTTCTCACTGACCATTGCCTCAGTCCTTTACAGTGGCGGTATTTAATGGCGGTGATGGGGGGTGGGGAGTGATGCTGGTTTGTGTATGAGTGTTTTAAAAAACGTAACATAGAAACATAGAGTGACTTACACCAATAGACATGTGGTATGCGGGAAATGCAGGAGCTTTGGAGTCAGACCAAATTGGGTGTTCAAATCCTTGCTTCCTCCCTCTTGGCTGAGTAACCGTGGACACTTTGGCTAACTTTTCCAAATTTTCCTTTCCTCTTTTGTAAGGGGAAATGGTGATGGCATATCTTACAAGACCAGGGTGAGGATTAAGTAAAATAATATAATTTAAGGGCTTGGCATGTAAGACATACTCAACAAATTGAAGCAGCTAATATGATAATGGTAGCAATTATTATCAGTGTTCATATTGTCTTCTGCTTTGACTTATAAATTTGAAACCCTTTAAAAACAATAACTGGCCTTATTTACCTCTTGTATCCTCCAGAGACACTCATCACAATGCCTGGCCCCTAAAAGAAACATGCAATAAAATTTTCGTGAATGATTTTTAAAATGCCATTGACTTGTTGGCTGAAATTGTTGAAGAGTTCGAGGGGATAGGGAGAAGGGGTAGCAAGGATGCAGGTCTGTGAGTTGGAGGCAGGATTTCTGACCACATAGACTCTACACCGTGTATGCCTGGGCACGGAGTGTGGCTACATGCTCTCCTCATAAACCACCAGCTTGCTCTGGAGAGAATGTGGCTCTGAGAGCTCCTTTCCCAGGACCTTGTTGATGCAGCGCTCACAGGAAAATGTCCTGTTAGGCAGTCCCACTCATTCAGTTTGTTAAATCAGTAGGCACATCCTAAGAACAGGTTATGTGTTGGTTTATTCAATATATGCCAATGGTTCATAATAATGAGCTTTTAAAATTCCTTCTCAAATATTTTCTATAAAGTGTTAAATACTAGATGCTAATTAAAATAAGGAAAAGTGGGGTGCCTGTGTGTCTCAGTCAGTTAAGGATCCAACTCTTGATTTTGGATCACGTCGTGATCTCAGGGTCGTGAGATGGAGCCTCACGGTGAGCTCCAGGTGAACTCCACGCTGGGCATGGAGCCTGCTTACGTTCTCTCTCTCCCTCTCCCTCAGCCCTTCCCCCACCCCTGCTTGCACTCTCTTTCCCTCTCAAAAAATAAATTAATTAATAAATAAATGAGGAAAAGTATATATCCAGAAGTACTGGTACTTAATTCTTAATTTATTGATATTTCATCTCATAATAGCGTTTAGGTACAAGTTAAAGTTTTTATCTTTTAAAAGTCATTTAGAAGCTTATTCTATATCATGGCCTAGTATGTGAGGCCCAAATTCATCTATCTTTAATGTTGCCTATAATCTCTTTCCATCTTACTTATTCATTAATTCAACACGTATGTATTAAGTATCTCCTATGTCAGGCACTGTTTTAGTAACTAAGGATACACTCATGCAAAAAAGAAAAAGAACATAAGCTAGGTATTTTTTCCTCAACTGTTTAACACTCAAAACTAGCCTCTGAGGTAGGTATCTTTATTTATAGGTGAAGAAACTGAGTCAAGGGTAATGGAGGTCGTCACACAGTCATGTGGGGAGCCAAGATGGGATTGCTGGTTTTTCCCTCACTTTTGAGCCATCTGTTTTTCAGGCAGTCTTATTTCCTACTATTTTCCAAACACAGTCTCCTTTCTAGCCAGACCAGTTCCCAGATGCTTCCTACACATACCACGATCTCCCACCTTCAGGCTTTTTACAGGTTTGTCTTTCTACTGAGAGTGCTGCGATCAAAACTGACAAGACTAATAAGGCTCCTTTCATGACACTTAAGTTTTTTTGGTTTGGGGGTTGGTTTTGTTTTGTTCTGTTTTTTTGAAGATTTTTAAAATTTATTCATTTGACAGACAGAGATCACAGGTAGGCAGAGAGGCAGGCAGAGAGGAAGAAGTAGGCTCCCTGCTGAGCAGAGAGCCCAGTGTGGGGACTCAATCCCCGGACCCTGAGATCATGACCTGAGCTGAAGGCAGAGGCTTAACCCACTTAGCCACCCAGGCGCCCCAACACTTATGTTTTTTTGTTTGTTTGTTTTTTGTTTTTTTTTTAATTTTTTCTTTTCAGCGTAACAGTATTCATTGTTTTTGCACCACACCCAGTGCTCCATGCAATCCATGCCCTCTCTACTACCCACCACCTGGTTCCCTCAACCTCCCACCCCCAGCCCTTTCAAAACCCTCAGATTATGGACTTTGAAAAACACTTATGTATTTATGGGAAAGGCAGACATTTGCTGGCAGATTCTTGGCAATTTAGACTGGAATATCTTCTTGTATTCTTCTGTATCTGTAATTTTTATTCTCTTTCAAAATATGTGATAACTTCCTCATTGAGGTCATTTTAAATTTTCTGTTGTGGGAATTCAGTATTTGCTTGTGGGCTGCTTCTAACCAATCTCATGTCTCTAAATTTGTTCCTTTTGGGGAGACGATCACATTTTGCATGTTTCCTTTTCTTTTTCTCTGCCTTTCTCACCGTAGATTGAAAGAGCCTGGACCAACAGTTAGGAGGCTATGGAAGGGCACCCCTGAAGGATGACGTGGGGGGGTGGGGGGCAGGAGGGTTAGAGACGTTTGAGAGAGGAGGGCTGTTGTAGGATACCACAGAAGGGAAGGATTTAGAATCTCAATGAATTTCAGGGGGGAATGAAAGAGGAAATTAGATATAAACACTATTGAAGGTTACACCTAATATTATTTAAAAAATAGGAAGATTCAAAGATAGAATATTGCTTCTTTGGATACATGGAACTGTACCGTGTATCATGCCGGGTGGTTTGGGTTTAGCACTGATGTGGGACTCGGGGTAGCCTCTTCTGTTTATATTATAGAATTAATAAATCACAACCAATGGCTATGTTCTGCAGCAATTCGAAAAATTGGGCAAAGGTTTCATAGTGTTAATGTGCCACCTAGTGGTTCAACTTGTGCATTCTAATTGCATACGATTTGCGGTTTTGTTTTTGTTTTGTTTTGTTTTTCAGTTAATAAATACAAATGTTTTCTTTCCTTCATAATAATGGCGTGTTTACTAGAAACACCTGCCAAGGTCCACTTACGAGAAAACTACTAGTTCATGGTATTGATATTGCTGAGGTTTTTTGTGCTTATTAATTCATGATAAAGAAATTGGTAGCAGTCATTATTAATATAATTCCCCCGTGTACATGTGTTTATATATTTTAAAGCTTTTTAGATATTTAGAAAGTGAAGAGTTGATTTTTATTTGACTTGGGTATTTCTCTGCAATGAGGGTTCCTGTGTCTTGTGTTGGTATGGTGAAGGAGAAACTAACTGAAAACTTGCTGACACAGTATGTAGAAAGCAAGGAGATTATTAAAAGAAGATGTAGTGGGGTTGGAGGGCACCTCTGTGGCTCAGTAGGTTAAGCATCTGCCTTTAACTCAGGTCATGATCCCAGGGTCCTGGGATCAAGCCCTGCACACTAGCTCACTCGCTTTCTCTCTCAAATAAATCGATAAAATCTTAAAAAAAAAAAAACTGTATGCCTGGGGCAAATAGTACATTATATATTAATCAAAATAATTTTTAAAACAACGAAAAAAAATAATCTTAAAAAAAAGTGTAATAGGACACATTTAATAGCAGGATTGATTTCCTGACTTTTACCATGTAAGTCCATAATTGGATATACGTTGTGTGTTTATTTCTAGTAAACTTTATAGCCTCATATCCATAGTAAAGCTCCTGCATTTTCATACATATGGTCAGTTTGAAAATAACAACAATAAACAGATGCTAGTTGTGGAGCGTTTCCTAGGTGCTGGGTGTTGTACAAAGTACTTCATATAAAGTGTCTCTAATCCCCACAAAAACAAAACTAGTATTGTTATTCCCACTTTAAAGAAGACAAAACAAGTTCAAGGATTTCAGCTAATTCCCCTTGCTCTCACATAGCCAAGAAGTAATTATGCCTGGATATTCTTGGTCAAGGTCTCCTTCATAGGTCTGAAGGGGCTCACCATATACCTGCTTTACTTAAAAGACTCCCTAACATTTGAGCCCATAAGACAGTTATAAATACATACATATATGATACTATGTTTTATTATATTTATTCTCTATATATAATTTTAAAAAATCATAAAGCAAAGAGGTGTCACATTTCTGTGATAAATCCCTCTTTCCAGAATATAACTGTTTGTTGTTTAAAGTTACCATTAGGGAAATAGATGGGCCTGCCCATCAGGTCCAACATGAAGTCACAGAATATTAGTTGCATGTTAGCACCACCCAGGTCACGAATCTCTCTCCTCCTGGCATTGAACCTGGCTTGCCTGGTGACACTAGATGTGGATGGGGGAAACCACTCTACACATCTCCAGGGCAAAGTGAGCCCCTCTAGATCTGGATGTGAGGGGGCCTTGGGTCCTAAGCTGCTCAGGTTTGCCAAGTATGGCAGAGGGCTGAAACACATGTGGATAATACCTTAATGTCGTTTAACAATCCCTAGGGTAGAGAATAAAGGGAATTGTAAAATAGTCCCTGTGATTTTCTTCTGTGCTCTCAAACTTCTAGCTCATTGATTAAGATGAAATCCTATAGTCGTGTCCTAGGGAATGGAGACTTCGTGATTTTGAAAGCGTTCCAAATCAGAAAAAGAGCCAAGATTAATATACAGGCCTCTCTTCCAAAGCTCTTTCCATTGTTTTGCAACAACTGCTTCAACCAAATTCCAAATCTTGCCTTCTTTCCAGAAGTTCTTAACTAGTTTGACGTCACACCAGAAGAGGATTATGATTGGAATAGCAATTCTTAGAGGTTGTAGTCACCATTAATTTCAGTACCTGTGAAAATTAGTCTGAATAAGAAAGTCATCATCAATAAAATCACAAAGTGTGGTATTTTCTAGATAGAGAACATCCATGTTTTATAACTGTTTGTTTAGCTGAGAAAGCAAGGCAATTCGTCAGCAATGCCTTCTTTTCTCATTAGGCTTAAAGAAGGTCTTCTACTCCCCTGTGGCCCCTCATTTCTGTTTGTCTACTAACTGTAAAGAACATAAATTCTACATTTAGTAGTTACTTATTTCTTCCCTCTTATCACCTCCCCCATTCAAAACCAGAATAAATATAAATTTACCAGGTTACACACAATTTATTTCCAATTTTATCAGCACAAAATCCAGAACATTCCCAGAATAGTTCTTTCTCTGGCTGGAGAAGGAAGACCGTCTGGATAGGAGCTTAACAAGAGTATAATGGTGGGATGTTGGATTTACATATACACAAGCATGACTTAGAGATTTCTCTATTTCAAAAAGAAAACTATAATAAAAAGATCAATTAGATTTTGTTTTGACCAAATAAATGTTTACATGAGTTTAGAGCAATGCTAATTATACATCCGTTCTGTCTATTTGCAGGTGATAAAGAATGCCATAGTTGAAAGCATTGAATACAGAAAACAGAATCCGTCTCGCTGCTCTGTTTCCCTTAGTAATGTGGAAGCAAGACGATTCTTCAACAAAGAGTTTCTAAACAAACCTGCAGCATAGTTTGTGCAGTGGGAAGTGCAGCAATTTCTGATGCTGAGGCGGTTTGAAATTCCATTACAACTGGATTTAAAAGCACAGTACAGATCACAAGAGACTGGCTGGTACTCAAAGTTGCAGTTATTTAGCTGTATGAGAATAATATTGTTACAAATTTGTTAGGTTGAGAGATGATGTGATTATGTAAAAATATACTCAGCTGCGTTTTCTGTCGGTATAGATTTCCTGATGCAAATGTAGGGACATATACTGTAATTTTAGATATTCCTCACCAACTAAATATTTTAAAAAAATATATTTTCCTTTTAGAATATTTAACAGTTCCGTCTCAATAAGTACGACTTTGCATTGTGTAAAAATGTTATTCACTGACTGGATTTATTCAACCCATGAGACAACACTATTTTTTATTTATATACACATATATACATATATGAAATAAATACACCCATATGCAATTAGCATGAGATAATTGAGTTTGTTTATTTTTAATGGAGTATTGCATTGTATTGTATTGAGTAGCTACAAAAGATTCTCAGACTCATGGTTTTCAAACACAAAAATTGTTAATCCTAAATGGTAATGTGAAACTTAACATTTTAAATCATGGTTATTTTTCTCAAAGGAGAAAGCATGTATATTTTTTTTTTTTTAAGATTTTGCTTATTTTTTGACAGAGAGACAGTGAGAGGGAACACAAGCAGGGAGAAGGAGGGAGATGCAGGGAGATGCTCCAAGATCCCCTGGAGCAGGAAGCCTGATGCTAGGCTCAATCCCAGGACCCTGGGGTCATGACCTGAGCCAAAGGCAGACACTTAACAACTGAGCCACACATGTATCATTTCTTGAACAAATGCTTCATCTCTGTTCAGCAAGTAGAGAAAACAAAAATGTAACCTCTTCTAGTTTAACATTTTACTTTGAGAATATGTTGGACTGTTTGTCCACCAGAGAGCAGTTGACGTCAGAGAAAAATCCAGAAGAGTAGCAAGGGCTGTATCTACAAGACATGTCTTAGGGACAGTCTATTCTGTATGACTGTGGTTTCAATTACCATTGAACAGCGAAGGTTCAGGGTTGGCATAAACATAAGGAGAAACTAACATAGTAAGGAAACTTACTTATCCTCTTTATTGTTGGTCACCTCCACTGAAATGTAAGGTCCTTGAGGACAGGTATTTTTGTCACTCTGCCCACTGCTACATTCCCAGATCCTGCAGCATGTCTGATGGCCTGTGGTGGGCACTAATTTGTTGAATGCATAAATCAGCCAAGGAAAGAATGAGCTTTCAAGTGTTCCCTTCTTTAGTGTTGTTTGTTGTCTTTCCTCGTATGTGTAAATATGAATAAAAGGTGAGAGGAAAAAAGACAAATGAATAGAGAGGTTAAAGAAAGGTAACTCAAAGAAAGAAGAATGACTATCCAATCATCTTAGCACCATTTATTCAAGAGACTGTCTTTTCGCCTTTGAGTATTCTTGGCCTTGTGAAATATTAGTTGACGGTATATATTTGGGTTTATTTCTGGGCTCTCAATTCTGTTCCATTGGTCTATTTGTCAGTTTTTATACCAGTACCGTACTGTATTGATGACTATAGCTTTATAGTATAGCTTGAACTCAGGAAGCATGATGCCTCCTGCTTTGTTCTTTGCATTTCTTTGGCTATTTGGAGTCTTTTGTGATTCCAAATAAATTTGAGGAGTGTGTTTTCTACTTCTGGAGTCTTGATAGGGATTGCACTGAATCTACTAATGGTAGATTTTGGTAGTATTGACAGGATACCTTTCTATTTACTTCTGTCTTTTATTTTTTTCATCAGTATCTTGTAGTTTTCAGAGTGTTGGTTTTTCACCTCAGTTTAATTTATTTCTAAGTATTTTATTGTTTTGATACTACTGTAAATGGGATCAATTTCTTTTCTTTTTTTTTCCCCAGAAAATCTGTTGTTAATGTGTAGAAACACTACTGATTTCTGTATGTCAGTTTTGTATTCTGAAACTTTATTTTGTATACAGCAGTGGAATTCATTGATTAGAGCTTTTCTTCTTTTTCTTCTTCTTCTTCTTCTTCTTCTTCTTCTTCTTCTTCTTCTTCTCTTTTGGTTGCGTCTTCAGGATTTTCTGTTTATAAAATCATGTCATCTGCAAAGAGAGACAGTTTTACTTTTTCCTTTCGAGTTCTGATACCTTTTATTTCTTTTCCTTGCCTGATTGCTCTAGCTAAAACTTCTAGTAGTATGTTGAATAACAGTGGTAAGAGTAGACACATTTGTCTTGTTCCTGATCTTAGAGGAAAAGTTTGCAACCTTTTACCATTGAGTATGTTAGCTGTGGGTTTGTCATAGATAGCCTTTATTAGGTTGATAAATGTTCCTCCTATGCCTAATTTGTTAGTTTTTATCATGAACAGTCATTCAGTTTGTGAAATGCTTTCTGCATCTATTGAGACAATTATGATTCTTTTCTCTCCTTCTGTTAATGTGACATATCACATTGATTGATGTGCTTCCTATGGATAAATTCACTTGATCATGGTGAACGATCCTTTGCATGCGATGCTAAGTACAGCTTGCTAGTATTTTATTGAGAATTTTTGCATTTATATTCTTCAGGATATTGGCCTGCAGTTTTCTTTTCTAGAAAAGAAAAGTGTTCTTTTCTGGTTTTGTATCAAGAGAGTGCTGGCCTTGGTGATCATAGTGATGTATCAGTGTTCATATCCTGGTTTTGATTGTTGTATTGTGATTATTGGCAGATTATCATTATTTCTAGTAAATACACATTAAAATATTCAGGGTAATAAGACATTATGTTGGCAACATACTTTGAAATGGCTCACCAAAAAAAAAAAAAAAAAAAAATCTCTTCAACTTCTACCTGCAACTTTTCTGTAATCTTGGCACTGTTTCAAACAGTTAAAATTACTAAAGCTTTGGCAATAGGATCTCAGAAGATTCGCAAATAATTAAAGAGGTTTACATGTTGGGGCGCTTGGGTGGCTCAGTTAAGCATCTGCTTTAGGCTTGGGTCATGATTCCAGGATCTTGGGATGGAGCCCCGCATCCAACTCCCTGCTCAGCTGAGTGCTTCTTCCTCTCCCTCTGCCCCTCCCCCCACCCCAGCTCCTGCTTTCTCTCACTCACATTCTCGCAAATAAATAAATTCTTAAAAAAAAAAAAGAGGTCTACATGAGTGGTTCCCTTTTCATATCCACATTTTCTTCTTTTAACTCTTCTTACAGCTGATGAAAGCAAATTCTACTTCTCTATATTGAATAAAGGCCAAAGAAGTAAATCATCGGCTAAGAATTCTATAAAATTGTTTTCACTGAATATTTTAAGGAATAGAGTTTTATGATATCCTAATAATTTTTTTTATTCCTTCCATTACATTAATACCAAATGACAAATCCAATCAGGGCCATCATCGGCTGAGAAAACAGAAGAGCTAAATAAGCAGTTACCAATAAGAAAAGTTTTGTTGAATAGAAAAGTCGTTCCTTTGGTTGAATACTTTAAACAGTGCAGATCGATAAACATTTATTGTGTCCCAGTATGTGTAAGATGCCATGCTTGGCTCTGCAGAGAAACTGACCACTGTGGTCACTGTTGGTGGTGGCCCAGATCCCCTTTGCCTGTTCGGGGCACCCGTCCCCCAGTGGCTGTGAGTATTGGCTTCTAAAAGCCCATAGCTTGCAGCCTTCTCCTCAGGATTGCCTTCAGCTGAGGGGATGCGCTTACGCTGTTGGGACTTCCGCCTGGAGAAAGGCTGCAACCAGCTGACTGACTGACATAGGGCTACGAAAGGCTGCCTCGCCTCAGGATGGGCTGATTCTCTGACTGTTTTCCTGCCTGAAGTTCTTCTCAGGATCAGGCTGAGGTAAGACTATAGTTAAACCCCCTTTTTTGGTTTAGCTTCTCTGCTGTTCATCCAAGAGTACTCCTGCAACGTATTACTTACACAAGAACCTTCCTCTCAGTCTCTTTCTAGAGAACCTGACCTAAGGTAGATACCAAAATGCATAAGACTGGATTGCTTTTACAAGTTTACAAACTAGTAAGAAAGAAAATAACACCTGTAAATTGTCAAAAATTATGTATATACAAATTGCTGTGAGGATGATTCGTTAGAAGTGGGATAATGGGGTAATTGAGGAAAATTTCAAGAACTGGCATGTAGATGAATTCCTAAAAGAGAAGTTGAATTCCAAATAGGATTTAGGAGACAAGTGATTCTCTACTGGAGTAAGTTTAATACCTCTTTGTGGATTCTGTATCCCTCAATACATTTTTTTTAAAGATTTATTTATTTATGGGGCACCTGGGGGGCTGAGTCGGTTAAGGTCTGCCATCAGCTCGGGTTGTGATCTTGGGGTCCTGGGATCGAGCCTGCTCAGCAGGGAGCCTGCTTCTCCCTCTGCCGTTTCCCCTGCTTGCACTCTCTCACTGTCTCATGTGCTCTCTCTCTCAAATAAAATCTTTCTTTAAAAAAAAAGATTGAGAGAGAGAGAGAGAGAGAGCGAGTGTGCAAGGTACGGCGGGAGAGGGGAGAGAGAATCCCAAGCGGACTCCATGCTAAGTGCAGAGCCCAATGCAGGGTTTGATCCCCGGGCCCTGAGATCATGACCTGAGCTGAAACCAGCAGTCAGTGGCTTAACTGATACACCACCCAGGCGCTTCTCCCTCAGTAGATTTTAATACCACTTTAGGGTTTGTTTTGACATCAATCCCCTGACTTGTATTAAGTTTATGAAACCCTAAATCCTTATTTTGACAAGTAAACTTTTTTATACATTGCAACAACTTTAATCAGATGAAATTTAATGGAAATGGAGAACCCCATGCTGAAATCCAATAAACCAGTAGCGCAGTAGAGAAGGAGAAATACAACATCAAGGTTTTAGGGTAGACAGTATCTAGAATATTCAAGGATGACTTCAGAGGGCGGGGGTGGTTAGAAACCATGTCCTGAACCCACTGATAAGACATGTATTCAGATTTTTCTATATTCTAAGTGTTTATTTAGGAACCACTTAACACGCAGGTGGCAGAGCTCTTTAAAGCTATTGGCTCCCAGTAATCTCTGTTTGGAATGAAAATATAAAATCCGGTATGTTGCCCCCTCTCCCTTCCAGAATACCTAACAGGCATAGCCATTGAACCATCCTTCTTCCTGATGAATCTGGAGGAAGTTTGAGATTCCTGCTGGGTACTGCCCCGGATCAGTCATACCCAGCTGATAAGAATTGGTGTAGGAGCTGAAAACCACCACGGGGTTTCTTGTGGGAGAGGAATTTAATGCTGTGCAGCTGCAAAGAGGAAAGAGTTTCTGTCAATTATATCTTTCAAAAAAATGGAATAAAATAACTGATGTGAACAAATTTCCTTCTCACCAGTTACTCACCTATTCACAGCAAGTGAATTCAAGAGTTTTATTTGCTAGGTGTGTAGTAGGGGACAGTCTAGGTGGTGCTTTCCAATGCAGAGTATATAATTCCGTAGCTTGTTTGCCTTTTAATTAGGATGCTTATTCATCTGTGAAAAGAAATCTAGATGCTAAAATTTTAGGCCAGGTAACTGGCTGGAGAGAAAGATTTTAGGCAGGGTTCTGACCACTACCATGTGCTGAAACCCATTATGTACGTTATTTTCTATATTTCCTAATATAGCAACTTTAATAACCATCACTTTCTCTAATGGTTTAGCCTGAGCTCATTTCCTCTATTCCTTCCCATTATGCGGAGTGAAGATAGAATGGAGATGGTAAATGTAACGACTCGATATTTAAAATACTATTGGAAAAAGAAGCTAAAGGTAGCGTGGCTTACGAGGCTCTTCACATCCACAGCCACACAAACTTTTAGCCTGGTTTCCCACCACTCCCTCCGCCCACCACCTCCCACCCCATTCTAGCTGATCTTCAGAGGTGCTTTCTCACGCTCTGATCATGAATTGCATTTTTCTCATTAACGATTCCTTTGGGTGACTGTTTTCTTCTGGATTTTTCTCCTAGACCCAGTGGAAATCTTGTTTTCAGTGAAGCCTCTCCCCTTTGCTGTTAGGCACCATCCTCTCTGCTCCCCGCACCGTGCCCCTAGAACAGTATTATGTTCTATGTTTCCACCAAAGAACAGCAAACCGATCTCGGGCCGAGTTTCTGATTTTCATCAGCTAAGCACTCGCTTAATTTGTGGTTTAGGTATTACGTGTATGTTATGCCTAGGCAAAGTGCAATGCTAAACACTGTAAAGCATCAAGGAAAATGGTGATAACATTAATCAGTCCAAGAAATCCTAATAGAATAAGGTTAATAATAATAATCATATACTTATGGTAAATAAAAACACCCCTAGAAAAATAAAAGGAAAAGTCTACATTAGAATGCTCTTGGATGACTAGAGCACAGGAGGCCAGATTCTCCACGTCCTCCCAAGTCTCACAAACCATTTTCATCATCCCCCAATCCAGCCCTCCTACTAATTTCAGATCCTCCTTTAAAAATGCAAATGTGATTGTCCTTCTCCCACTGAAAATTGTTCAGTGCTTCCTCATGCAACGCAGAACGTAGTCAAAACACTAAAAAGACTCCTAGAGCTTGGGGCTTTCTGGTTTCTACCTACATATTTAGTCTTACTTCCCCCTCTCCTCTCCCATCACACTCCTATCCTTCCTGCAATCTACATTCAGCCCCCCAGTCTGCATTATTCTAGTTCACAACTCCCTGCCTTTCTATTTACTGGTCACTCCATCAGCAAGGCCTTCCTCATGCCTGTCCTATTGACTATAAAACAACCCTTCCTTGGGAGTCCTAGAAAGCTCACCTGCTCTGTTATGTACCTTCCTCACTTCTTGAGTCTGAGGAGTTCATTCATCAACATTTGCATTATACCGTAATTCTAGCTTTGATTGCAATATACTCCCTATGCTCCTAGAAATGGACCTGGCACACGATTGGTAATAATTCTATTATTAAAGTTTGAAAGAGTGTTTTAAGTTAGTGACATGACTTGGGCAGAAAAATAGGGGATTCTAGTTCCCGTGTGTTCCCCTGGTATCATCTAAGTATGCGGAGGGTATGAATGAGGAAGCCTAATAGTCTTTGTCAGGATCATGGCTCTTGGGGGGGGGTGTGGTGGAAGGGGGGAGAACCGGCATCTCTCAGTGTCCGAGCTGCACCTACACAAAAGACCTTATCATTCTGAACACACACATATTGGCATTTAAACCTCATTTGGTGGGACAAGGGGGAAACGGCAGTGAGAGACACCTGGGAGCCCTGGTTTCTGGAAGAAACCTGGTACCCATAAGGCAGCAAGTCCAAATGGGGCCTACTGTCACCCAGTCCGAGACGCTGCCTCAGAGTAATCTTCCAGCTGTGAGCAGCCTCAACACTAGGTGCACTCTAGGTGGTTGAGGCTGGGCCTGGGTACACAGGCCGGGAGGGGCCATGCTGCCCGAGGCACCTAAAGAGGTATGGACTGCACTTAGGCGTAGCCAGAGATCTGGAATGGGGCCTAGGTCTGCAGAGAGCAGTTCAGA
Source organism: Lontra canadensis (assembly GCF_010015895.1). Lineage (NCBI taxonomy): Eukaryota > Metazoa > Chordata > Mammalia > Carnivora > Mustelidae > Lontra > Lontra canadensis. The sequence goes on along the minus strand of NW_022631018.1, from coordinate 1,471,571 downwards.
GGAGCAGCTTTTAGGGGACAAGACCTGTACCAACTGCAAGCCCTAACCTCCTAAATAGGGGCTATTCCCCCTGAAGGCAGAGTTCCAGTTGATTCTGCCTGGCCAGTGGGGAGCTGGGAACGATGGGCTAAAAGCTCTAATAAGAGACACCTGGGAGTGCTGGTTGGCAGAGAATCCTGGGACCCCCTCAGGTAGCAACTCCATATGGGGACTCTCTGCCCCAGTATGCAGCTGCATCCTCATAGAACTACTTTGGTTGGGGGGAGGGGGCGCGAAATCCCTCCACCTTCCAGACTCTGCAGGGAGTTGAGACCTAGCACAGGACATCCCAGGCCTGGGAGAGGGATCCATGCTGCCCATGCATAGGCGGAGCTGTCCAGGGTTGCCAGGGACTTGGGTCAAGGAGGCCAGAGTGAGGGACAGGAAGGGCTTGGTCACAGGAACAGGACCATATGCTCAATTCCGAGCCCTAATCTACACACATGCCCATGTTCCTTGATGGCAGGGCTCAAGAATGCCAGATGGCTTGATGAGGGGTGGCCAGGCAGACTGGGCGGGACAGCCTCTAATGAAGGCTCTCTGGACGCCATGGTAGCTGTAGAGCCAGGACCCCGTCAGGCAAGTCAGGAAGGCTGCAATAGCAGCCACAGTGAGAAGCTGGGGCACGGGCACAGGAGCGGGCTGCTTCCCAGCCCCAACCGACACCAGTATGCTTATCTCCCCTGAAGCAGAGATGGAGGAACCCGCCAGGCCCGCTGGCTGGGGTAAGCTCCAGTGAGACGAACCTTGGAGCTTCAATCACTGGAGAAGTTGGGGACCCATCAGGCAGCCAGTCCATGTGTGCACTGATTACCCTCCATGTTAAGCTGTCCCCACAGCAAGAATTCTAGGGTGCGCTCCCTTTGCCTAGGAGGCTACAGAGATGGTTCGGGACTACCTAGCTCCCTTGGCTGGCGGATGAGGTCTGTGCTTTGCATCTCCAGCCACACAGGTCATTGTCGCCAGGGACCTAAAATAGGGCAAGTGTCTAAAGAGAGTGGGTTCCTGGGAGCGGGCTGTTATGAATACAAGGTGTCTGCCCAGTTCCAAGCCCCAACCTATACAAACGCGTGTATTCTTCCCAAGATAGATCTGCAGGAGTCTGCACTGCCTGGCCTGGACGGGGCCTGATGGGCGGACAAGATATCCTTCACTGAGAGACACGTGGGAGGCTTGATTACCGGTAAGCCCAGAACCCCACTGGGCAGTCTGTCTGGGTAGGGACGGACAATCTTGTTTGAAATGGAGCCTCAAAATTGTTCTCCGGTGAGTTCCCTCCTTGATTACTTTCAGGAGGTTGAGTGTCCGTCCCAGCTACGCGAGCCTGGAGTGCCCCCTGCAGGCCAAAGCTGGCAGACAAGGTGAGGAATGCGCATGTGCCAGCCGCGCCGGTGAGGGTGGCCGGGATCTCTGGAAGACCCCGGTAGGGAGAGGCCTGCTCACAGGAGCAAGCTGTTTAGGGTATGTTGGCATCTACCTCATTCCAAGCCTCATCCTACAAAAATGCACATATTACCTCTGAAGGCAGAGTCAGAGAAAATCACACTGCCCTGCTATCGACTGGCCCAGCAGACTGGCTGGGGTATCTCCCCTCCCCCACCCTCACCCCCCACCCCCCACCCCCACCATAAGACCTTCGTAGGAGCCTGGATCTCTGTAGAAGCGAGAGACCCCATCATTAAACCAGCCCACATTTGGACTATCACCATTTTAAAGCTACTTCTTCAGCAAGATTTTCAGGGGTGGGCTCCATAAACCCAAAGCCTATGCAGGAGTTTGGGGCTGGAAACGTTAACTCCACACACAGGCCCCGCCCAAGGCTGGGGGCCCGGTGCCTACTTAGCATGCGTGTGCTGCACAGGTCTGGTGAGCTAGGGACCCTTTGCAGGTGAGGTATCTGGAGAAGGCTGCTACTAGGAGCAGGCTGACAAGGGGGTGTAAGGCATCTGCCTAGCTCTAGCCCTAATCCGCACAAATGTGTCTCTTCCCCCTGAAGGTGATGCTGGAGGTGTACGGCCTGCCTGGCCAAGACAAGACCACCATATCAGCTGGGATATCCCACACTGAGACGTCCGGGAGCCTAGATTGCTGGTAAGTCTGGGACCCCCACCCCCACCCCCTTGTGCAGCGGGTCCAAATAGGGACTGGTTTGCTGCCAGTTTAAAGCAGCCACCACACAAAGATTTGGGGTGGACTCTGTTGTGCTGGAGGCTATGCGGGTGACTGGGACTGACACCAAGTCCACAGACCCACAGGGCCCTGGCTGCCCTTGGAGGGCCAAAGGGGTACAACCTGGGCATGTGCCAGCCGTGTGAGTCAGGGGAGCCTGGGGCTGGGAGAGGGTAGCTGCTGGTAGAGGCTGGGTCACAGAAGCAAGCCAATTGGGGTCCCTGGCATCTGCCTTCTCCTACACAAATATTCGTCTTACCCCCCTGAGGGAAGCAGCCCAGCAGACTGGCCAGGGTAGCCGAAATAAGACACACCTGAGGGCCTTCTATAGAAGCCAAGGCCCCCTCAGGCAGCCAGTGTTAAATGTGTGCTATCGCCTGTTTAAAGCTGCCTCCTTAGAAACATTTTTGGAGGGGGGCTCCACGTGCCCAGAAAGCTATGCAGGTGACTGGGGACAGGCCCAGGCTCCTCAGGCCTGGAGGGCTCTGGCTGCCCGAGGCCAGCTGATGGGTGCCTCTTGGGCATGCATGTGCCACACATGTCAGCAAAGCTGGGGACCTGTAACAGGGAAAGAGTCAGGAGAAGCCTGGTCACAACAGTGAGCTGTTGGGGGCACAAGGCATCTGCCTAACCCTAACCCTCGCGAAAGCTCATACTCCCCCTGAAGGCAGAGCTAGGGCAATCTGGACTGCCTTGCCTGGGGGTGGAGGGTGCCTACACGGGACACCCTCCAACAGGAGACACCTGGAAGCCTTTATTGCTGGAGGAGCCCAGGATACCATTGGCCTATCCAACCGGAGACCAAAAATCCCAGTTTGAAATCAAGGCTCCAGGATATTTCCAGGGTGTGGACTCTCTAAACCCTGAGGCCATTCAGAGGGTTGGGGTCGTGCCAGAGCTTCACAGGCCTTGGGTGCCCCTTCCTGCCTGAGGCCTGTTAAGAGGTGGAGACTGCAGGTGCGTGGATGGGGCAGAGCAGGGAATCCCGAGTCCTACAACAGGTCAGTGTCCGACAAGGCTGGTTCACAGGAGAGGGCTATTTTGCTGATTTCCAAGCTTTCACCTACACAAAGAAACCTGTTCCCCTTGAAGATAGAGCTGGAAGAATCTGGACTGCCTTACCATGGTGGGGCAGGTCGGGATGGTCTGGGTACACTCCAGTAAGAGACGCCTGGGAGACATTCAAGCTGCCACCTTGGAAAGATTTTCAGGAGTGGGATTCCCCCAACTCAAGAGGCTCTACAAGTGATTGGAAACAGGCAAGAACTCCATAAGCCTGGAGGGCCCAGGCCACTTTCCGAGGGCCAGCAGGCTGCATACTCTGTGCTTGCAAGACACACAGATCAGAATGGCAGGGACCTGGAACCGGGCAAGTGTCTGGAGACTCTGTGTCCCAGGAGGAACCCATTTGGGATACAAAAGCATCTGCCTGGTTTCAGGCCCTAAGCTGCTACACAAATGCACATGTTCTACCGAAGGCAGATCTGGAGGAATCCGGACTGCCTTGCCAGGGCTGGGAAACTTGGAATAGTTAGGAGACTGTCCCATAGAGACACCTATGAGCCTTGATTGTTGGAAAATTGGGAAGGCCCATCAGGCAGCCACAAAGGAGACTGACTGTTGTCAGTTTAAGGCGGAGCCATAGTCTGATTTTTGAAGGGTAGATTCTCTCTACCCTAGAGGCTAGCAGGGGATCTGGGAATGACCTGAGCTCGACAAACCTGGGGGGCCCGGGCAGTCCAGGGGTGAGCTGTCAGGGAGCGGACTCCAGGTATGTGTGTCACACAAGTCAGGGTAGTCAGGGATCTGGAATAGGGCAACACCAGGCAAGGCTGGGTCATAGGAGGGGGCTGTGGGGATACAAGGCATAAGCCCAGTGGATAATACCTCCCACTCACTGTGGAATATGTCCCACCAAGGGCAGAGCTGGAAGATTTTTAAGTTGCCTTCCTGGGAGGGGCTGGTTTTGTAGGACAGGGTATCCTTCACTTGGAGACACCAGGGAGTTCTGGTTCCTAGAGAATCCCAGTAGTCCACATAAACACGGACAGTCACCCACTCGCAGCTGTTGGCTCAGACCTATATTCAGAAGGTGTGATCCCTCCACACCTGAGACTATGCAGGTGTTTGGGGCCTGGCCAGAATGTCACAGGGAGCCTTGATCACTGCTGAAGTCTGGGACCCCAGCAGACAAGAGAGACTCACCGACTTCAGCTGATGCCTCAGTGATTTGGGGGGAGAGGGCAGTGGGGCAAGGTGAGGCAAGGTGGTACTGTTTTGGCCTCAGCTCCCCAGGCCTGTAGGGCTCTGGCTGTCAAGAGCAACTGACAGAATACGTATGGCTTATGCAGACTGCCCAGGGCAAGCCAGCCGGGTCCCGAAACAGGGCAAGTGTCACCAGAGGCTGGTTCTTAGGAGTAGACTCTTGGGGGTACACAGCGCCAGCCAAGTTGTAAGGCCAAACTACCCATTGTAGAATATTCCCCCTGAAGAGAGAGCTGGAGGCTTTTCACTTGCTTTGCCAGGGAGGGGCCAAGTGGGCCGGAAAGGTTATCCTCCATGAGGAGACACCTGGGAGTCCTGCTTCCTGGAGAATCCCCAAACCCAAAAACCAGCAAGTCCACATGGGGAGTGCTGCCCATTTGCAGCTGCTGCCTCAGAGGAGTTTAGGATTTGGGCTTTCTCCCCGCTGGAGTTTATGCAGGTGGTTGGGGCCAGTGGTCAGACCCTTTAAGGGTAGCAAGGCCCATCTTCTCAAGGACGGCGTGCAGGTTCTCCCTGCACATGCGCGAGCCTCACAGGTCCGGGAAGCCGGGCACCTGTAACAGGTCAGTGTCGGGCAAGGATGGGTCACGGGAAGGGACTCTTGGGAGTACTTGTCATCTGCCTAATTCCAAACATTAGTCTCTACAAATGTGCATCTTCCCCCTGAAGGCAGAGCTAGAGGAGTCTGGACTGTGTTGCCAGGGCTGGATCCAGGGAGCTGGTCTGCGTATTTGTTGCTAATCGACATCGGGGAGCCTTGATTACTGGTAAACTCAGGACCCCAGCAAGCAGCCCGTCCAAACGGGAACAGATTGTTGCAAGTCTAGAGCGTTACTTCACAGTGGTTTGGGGAGGAGGGGGATTGGGCTCTCTGTCTGCACTGGAGCCTATGCGTTTTGTTGGGGATTCCTCTGAGCTCCATAGCACCCGAGTATGGAGGCAACCACGGGTGGGTTGATGGGGTGCACACTGCCCACGTGTGAGCCCTAGCAGGTCTGGGCAATCAGCGACCTGAACTGGGTCATGTCTGCAGAATCTAGGTCTCCCGAGTCATTTCTTGGGGGACCGGGGCATCTGCTTTTTTCCAAACCCTAACCTATGCAAACCTGCATGTGGGGACCAGGAGTAGGATGCCCCAAATTATGCCATTTTGGCATACTTATTATTTTGAATTAAGGTTACATAAGGAACAGCCAGTGCAAAAATGTCCCCAGATTTCTCTTTGCCTCCTGAAAGCAGGAAATAAATCACCCCTGTCAATGGTACCCTCCTTGTAGCCTGGAAGTAAAGAGACATCTTTATCATCAGAGAGAGTGTTGGCTTGTAGCCCTCCTGAGAACTTCCCAGGTATAATTTTGAAACAGCTCCCATACACAGAGGATAGGGAGAAACCAAAGAAAGAGGCAGCCCACTCCAGGTAGGTAGGTGGCAGTTTTAATTAGCAAAGAACTCTTACATACGAGGTTTATCTTGGGTAGCCACAAGACAAAAGGATCCTGACACTTGCCCACCAAATCTTAAAATCTTATAAAGAGGACTTAATTGAGTTAAGTCACATATACAGTGCTGGTGTACTCAACACATTACTATCTCAGGGCTCTGTTCTTGGAGCAGCCTCTGGGAATGGGAAAGGCAAGTGGAACCAATCATTCCAAGGACATTCCAAGGAGGTAAGAAGCCTCCAAGAGCCCAGTTCAGCTCATAGGTCAATCAGTGGTCCTTTTTTTTTTTTTTTAAGGTTTTGTGGGTTTTTTTGAGATTTTATTTATTTATTTGTCAAGGAGATAGAGCAAGAGAGTGCAAGCTTGTTCAGGGGGAGTGGCAGACAGATGGAGAAGCAGGCTCCCTGCTGAGCTGGGAGCCTGATGTGGGACTTGATCCCAGGACCCTGGGATCCCAACTTGAGTTGAAGACACACACTTAACTGAGATACCCAAGCATCCCAGCAGTCATTCTTCTTGATGACATTCCTCCAGCAGACAAGTAATTCAAGGCCAAAGAAGCTTATATGTGTGTGTGTATGAACATACATATATATTATAGATATATAATATATATATATGGACCTTGTTACTTTTTTTTTAAAGATTTATTTGACAAAGAGTGAGTGGGGGGAGGGGCTGAGGGAGAGAGAGAATCTCAAGCAGACTCGTCACTGAATGCCTGCCTGATGCAAGGTTTGATCTCACGACCCTGAGGTCATGACCTGAGATAAAATCAAGAGTTGGCTGCTTAACTGACTGAGCCACCCAAGCACCCCCCAAAACCTTGTAACTTTTACTAATTTACTAAACCAGCCCAAATTCCGTGTAGAATTCCATACTGGCTAAAGCTCCCAAACATTAGTTTTCTTACTGCCTTTCTACTGTCAATTCTACTTTGTCTCTTCAGTGAATTCTTCACAGATTTCTTATTTCTTTGTCTAAAAAGTATAGAGGCTGCTTATTTTTGTCATTTCTTTGGCTTTCAGTTTTAATAGTGGGCCTCTGGCCCCAGTTAATTGAATTTTGTTTTTTCTTCTGTTAATCTGTCTCATCAATTTAATTCTTAGGCCAGCTGGAAGAACCTTGAAATGTAGGGAAATATTTTTTCTCTCCAAAAGTTGCTGTAGTTGGCAAGGTAAGCTTCCCTGGCTGGACACTGCTGCAGCTGAGAGACCCTGGGACGTCTGACAGAGGCCAGCAGAAGGTAGGAATCCTTATTATGTCAGCGAACACCCCCACTCCCACCCCCGCCAGCTCCCTGCCTGTAGAATGGAGCAAGTGTGGGAAGAGTCCTTTTTCTCTCTCCAAATTTAGGTCATCAGGAGAAAAATATCCACGGAACTAGTTCCTTGGGCTTGCTAACTTTCGTAAATTTGGTAAAGTACTCTTACTTTGAATGATTCATTTCTGCCCAGAGGTGGTCACTGTTTGTCTTTTGTGTCATTTGTCATAAAAAGGAATTACCGTGAGGAAAGAACACAGACACAGACCTCATCAGCCTGCTGTTCCAGCCAGCCTCACAGACTGATGAGTTCAAGGCTCTCCTCAGACTAGCGTCTTTTTAAACAGACTTTGCCTGGGGTCCTCTATGTAAAATCTGGATGAGGTTTTCCTTTAATTTTGTTCTATGTCCTAAGAGTTTGGCTTAATTACCAGGAAGAATATTCTCTGGCCTTCACAACCTACAGGGTAAACTTACCTGCGTGCAACTTGGGCAGATAGACTGGGGTTGCAAGATGTGCCCTTACTAGCTGCCTCTCTGCCCAGACATCCCAACTCCCAGAGGGGTTTGTTATGAGAGGTCCCAGAGCATAAGGGACCTTAGTCATCTTAACCTTCATTGCTTGTTAGTGCTAGAAAAGTCTCACTGCAGGAGTGCCTGCCTGGTGTCACAGATTAGCAGGTCTGTGACTAGAAGCATCTCCTATTTTCATGGGCAACTAGAAATACTGTTCTCCCCACCTTACCACCTGGTTGATGAAGACCTTTTTCTTAATAAGATTGCATTTGCCAATGGCTAAATGATGGATCCTTTAAATTGGCCAAATTTGAAACAAAAAGGAAATTCTTCAGAGAGTGTACTCAATTGTCTTTGTAAGGTTTTACAGGTGAGATAAACACGACACCAGGAGAGGTAGGCACAAGGCAAGATTTATTAAAGGCGCTCTCCGGCGAAGTTTCAGCGCTCAGGAGAAGAGGAGCCAGGAAAGTAGTGCAGGGAAGAGGTGGGCACCCTCGGCCGAGGTTCCGCGACTCTGGAAGGAGGAGTGGGGGAAGTCACACTGGGAGGGGGTCGAGTGGGTCTTTTATCTGGGTTAAGAGAGGGAATAGGTTCACAGCCATATAAGGTATGGTATTCGGGGGGGGGGGGGTTGGAAGGTTGGGGGAGTCCTGATGTTCCGGATTCTTGCATAGGTATCGGGTTACTTGTGGAGACGAGACCTGGCCATACATCCTTATGGCAGGAGAGTCAAGGGTTAGGAAAGGGGGGGGGCCTGGACGATGGCGGCCTGGCGGTCATTTCTATTATTTCTCCTGCATTCCCAGAGCCGCCGACCCAACAGTCTTGTTAATAGAAAGGCTACTAAATGAGGAAAGTAAAATTTCATCTGGTTTTTACATATGAGACCCATAGCAAAGTTTGTCTAAACGGATGCTAGTTTGGCAAGAATCATGTCGCAGACACCAGCCTGTGAGGCTGGCTTCAACCACAGGCTGATAGGGCCTCTGCCTGCATTCCTTCCCCATAACAATTCCTTTACTAGTAGAAATGCTACACTTAGGGACTCCTGTGACAACATGAAAGAACAGAAATTAGATATAAGACAAAAATTAATGCCCACCTCCAGTGTAAAATCCCCTTCTCCCAGTCTGGCACCGTTTGCTGATTTTACTTCCCTTCTCCTACATGATTTACAGAGTAAACTTGAATGCTTTCTCTTTCCCTTAATTTTATAAATCTTACCATGTCTTTGAACTATTAACAGAGCCCACTGTCAACCTGAGACCTAAGGGGAAAAAAAAAGAGAGACCTTTTTAAAAACCAAACTGCTGGAAGGCCCCTTGTGCCCAAACTATAGCACAGCCTCCTTAAGATTATTTCTAGGGGCAGATACAAATCTTGGAAGTCTTCTCCATAGATAGTAAAAGACTTTAGCCATCTGAGCAAGTAAACTTAATTTATTCTGTTATTTATAAACTAGTGAGTTTTATATTGTTTTAAAACAGGAAGCTATAAGATGTCTGTGTTTGTCTCTATGTATTTGCATGCCTGTATATTAGAGATATGGTATTTTTCTATCTCCAGATGGTCTTGCCAGAATTAATTTGTAAAAGAGCTCTATTTAATTGGCTTAAAGAAAATTAAGTGCGTGTATAAATCTGGTATTCACAGAAAGTCTCCGAAATAAAATAGAAACTTAATCCAAATGAAATTCAGATTTATATGATCTGGAAAATAATTGGTATTAAGGCTAATTTAAGGTTATTTGTTTAATTGAAATAAACACATCTTTAGAGTTATCAGCGTTAAATATAATACTTTTACCCTACCCAGGTTTACTAATCAAATAACTTTATGTTATCCCTGTTACAGAAGTTGTCAGCAAAAGCAACAGAATGATAACTGGTTTGTTTAATCTGTTATCTTGTTCTGAAGTTTTCACGGGTGATCTAAATATAACTGATGGGAGCAAATGTTTTATTTATTTACTTATTTATACCACTATTGAAAAATTTCTTTTTAATTTATTTAAATTCAGTTAATTAACATGTAGCATATTATTAGTTTCAAAGGTGGAGTTCAGTGACTCATCAGTCTTACAGAACGCCCAGTTCTTATTACATCCCATGCCTTCCTTAATGTCCATCACCCCATTACCCCATCCCCCAACCACTCTCCTCCAGCAACCCTCAGTTTGTTTCCTTCTTACGGTTTGTCTCCTAGTCTTATTTTTTCTTGTTTTATTTTTCTCTCCCTTCCCCTATGATCCTCTGTATTGTTTCTAAAATTCCACATATGAGTGAAATCATGATAATTGTCTTTCTCTGATTGAGTTATTTCACTTGGGATAATACCATCTAGTTGTTCCACATCCTTGCCAATTGCAAAATTTCATTTTTTGATGGCTGAGAATATTCCAGTATATATATATGTAAATATATATATGTATATATGTATTACATATATGTTACATATACATAAATATATATATTACGTATACATATACATACACACACACACCCCGCATCTTTTTTTATAGAAATATTTTTAATTTTTTTAACATATTATTAGCCTCAGGGGTACAGGTCTGTGAATTACCAGGTTTACACACTTCACAGCACTCACCATAGCACATACCCTCCCCAATGTCCATAACCCCACCACCCTCTCCTGACCCCCCACCCCCTGGCAACCCTCAGTTTGTTTTGTGACATTAAGAGTCTCTTATGGTTTGTGTCCCTCCTGATTCCATCTTGTTTCATTTATTCTTTTTCTACCCCTCAAACCCCCCACGTTGCATCTCCACTTCCTCATATCAGGGGAGATCATATGATAATTGTCTTTCTCTGATTGACTTATTTTGCTGAGCATAATACCCTCTAGTTCCATCCACGTTGTCGCAAATGGCAAGATTTCATTTCTTTTGATGGCTGCATAGTATTCCATTGTATATATACCACATCTTCTTTATTCATCTGCAGATGGACATCTGTGTTCTTCCTGTAGTTTGGCTATTGTGGACATGGGAGCAAATGTTTTAGATAGATGTAAGTGGAATAAGAGTTTGTAGATAATCATTTTAGCAACAACTATATTTTATGGTATGTGTACTTAAGAATAGGTGCAAAATCATTTTTAATAACCTGAAACTTTAAAGTTTTGCTAAGTGATGACTTAAGTTAAATTCATTGAATATATAGATATTTTTCAAATAAAATAATGAAACATTAATTATTGAATATAGATTTATCTACTTTTGGTTTTGCTACTACAGAGAAACTAAAGCTAAAATGTGGGTCTGTTGAAACATTTTTTATTAAAAGATTGTACTGTAAAGACAAACAATTCTAGAAATTATAACATGTATTCATAAATTTGCCAATCAAAAAAAAATGCTGGCATAACAGTTCACAGCTGCTTACTACTTAGATTTCACTAAAAATCAAAGTTTTTACCAGTTAAGAATCCCAATTATTTTTTAAAGATTTTAGTTATTTTTGCGAGAGAGAGAGAGAGCGCGCACGTGAGCACATAAGCATGTGCATGCATGAGAGGAGAGGAGGGGCAGAAGGAGAAGCAGAATCCCCCGCTGAGCAGGAAGCCCAATGCAGGGCTCCATCCCAGGACCCTGGGATCATGACATGAGCCAAAGCAGATGCTTAAGCAACTGAGCCACCCAGGCACCCAAGAATTCCAGTTAATATTTGTTGTTAAAGCTACTAGAAATAAGGAAAACACTTCCATACGCAAGGAAAGTAGGATATATATACATATACATATATATATATATATGTGTGTGTATATATATATATATATATATATATATATAAAAGAAGGTATGGGGAACAGAAAAACATTTTTATTGAGGGGAAAACAAAGAGAGGCTAGAAAAGAGGGAAAATATAAGACAATCTAGGTTTAAAAAAGAAAGTTATAAAAGATTTACAGAAAAGGAATCTTAGCAAAGGAATTTTATGGGTGGTCAGGACTGGCAAAGATTGGAATAAATCTAAGTGAATGAGTTTTATTTTTATTTTTATTTAAAGATCTTATTTATTAGAGGGAGCAAAAGAGCAGAGGGAGAAAGACAAGCAGACTCTGCACTGAGTATGGAACCTGCCACAGGGCTCAATCCCACAACCCTGAGATCATGATCTAAACTTTAATCAAGAGTTCAGTGCTTAACCTACTAAGCCACCCAGGTGCCCCAGTAAATGAGTTTTAATATCAAAAGCACACTGGTGCAAAGTTAAAACTGGGTTTACTCTTTGTTGAAAGAATAATCTTGTTAAATTATTGGTCTGCTCTTGATAAAGGATTATAAAAGGCTTCTTTTGTCTTGTTTTTTTTTTTTTTTACCTTTTTAAATTATCTGCCCAGGAAACAGAAATTTTATGTTTTATCAAAATGATCTCTTGTGTTTCATGCTATCCTTACTATCAGGTCTTTGATTACTTAAGAAAACTGAGCCCTCATAATATTACAAGACCTGAGTTTTGCTCACAACTGTGTAAACTTCTGCACTTGCCTTTGAAATCTTTTGTTGTCACTTTGGTTAAATAAGTAATGTTTTGTAATCTGTGGAATGATTTAATCAAGTGTCCGAACCTTTTGATATTTTTTGACAAACTTCCCTAAATCAAATTCCAAAATGAAGTTTGTTGGCAATAAACTAAATTTGAGGCTTTCTAAAGGGTCCCTGTAACAACTGAAAGAATTTGTTCTCCGCGTAAAAGAAAGATATAAAACTAATTAGGTTTATTGTGTATGTTAAATTACATGGGAAGCATTGTCAAGTGATGCTAAACCTTCTTTGATTGTTTTTGTGTCAATATATCTTGTTGAAATATGAATTCTGAAAAGTGTATAAAACTCTTAAGAATCTGGTATATCCTCGTGCATTATTTGGGTGTATATATATATATATATATGTGTGTGTGTGTGTGTGAGTGTGTGTGTGTGTATGTGTGTGCATGTATATATACATACATATGTGTGTGTACATATATATGTATATATTTTTTTATTTTTATTTTTTCTTTCATATATATTTTTATTTAAATTCAATGCATTAACATATAGTAAATTATTAGTTTCAGAAATAAGTTTAGTGATTCATCCATGTCCTAACACCCAGTGCTCACTACATCAAGTGCCCTCCTTAATGTCCATCACCCAGTTATCCCATCCCCCCATCCACCTCTCCTCCAGCAACCCTCAGTTTGTTTCCTATGGTTAAGAGTCTCTTATGGCTTGTCTCCCTCTCTGATTTTGTCTTGTTTTATTTTTTTCTTCCCTTTCCCTATGATCCTCTGTTTTGTATCTTAAATTCCGCGTATGAGTCCTGGTGTATTACTTCCTGTAACTCTAATTATCAAATTATCTTCTGTTTGTGTAACAGAAATAACTGAATTTCCTTGTCAAATGCATTGTAATGAACTTGAATCAGATCTTTAACCATGGCCATTACTAAGTCTTTTATCATTTATAGACAGTTAGATTTTACTTGGATGCTTTTACAAACGTAGTCTTGCAGAAATGCCTTATCTTCAAAAAGATTCATGAAAAAGACTCAAGAATACAGGTTTGTCATAACTTGAAGGTCACAAAACTGAAGTGGGTAAAAATTTCCAGAAAGAATGGGATCAAACAAAACAAGAATTACTTGGGATGAAATAAACTGAAGAGGATAATTCTAATTCTTAAGACATTTTTGTTTGAAACATTATTGATTTTTTAAAATGTTTTATTTTTCCAGATTTAAGAAAACTCTTTTTTTTCAGCTAACTAATTTACAGTAGTTTGGTAAATTACCCATTTGTAAGCAGAATTGAAACCTCTTTTTCTCCCTACCTGATCCCTCCAGAATTCAGAAACACTAAGCAAGTATTCTTAAATTTCCACGGCCATATATTTATTTGCATACGTTCAATAAGAATCTGTTCTCCTTACAGCGGGACACGGTTGGAAACACTGGCTATATTACCAAAACTTTGACTGGAATGTCATATTTAAGAGAAACATGGATGGACCCAGATATGACCAGAATGCTAAGACTGACTTTATGGAGTTAAATAAAGCCCCTGGAAAAACAGCCTAATATCTTGCTTGCAGGGATCCCAGAAGCCTTACAAGGTAAGAAAAGAAGGCCATTTCCTGGCAGGTATAAGATACCTTGCTTGTCAGGATATCTTGGGGACCATGAAGAGAGGAAGTAACCCAAATCTATAGTTATTTCAGGTAAAGACTGATGACCAGTATTTGGTATCTTAGTCTTGAAAGGCTGTTAAAAGTTTAATCTGAACTTCCCTTATGAAAAGTTCCAGCAAAGATTTAAAAAATCATGTAGGATCAGTTGCCATTCTTGTTGCGTTTTTGTAAATAATCAGATCAAGTTTGCTAAATCTAAACTTATTTTACAAATGAGTCTTTATCTGCTAACTCTGATATCAGAGAGAAAAAATTATGTCTCAGTAACACAGCCTTGTGAGTATTACATTAATGTTCTTTTGTCCCTGAGGTTTTGTTTCCTACCTGTAAACTAGACCAGGTTCCAAATTCTAGTTTCCTCCATAGTCTGGTTACAGGTCTCCAAAATAACATTTCTAATTTTCTCCAATCCTTTTGACTTAGAATCACTGAAAACCTAATACTTCCATTTTTCCTGAAAACTGCGAACTGAATATGAATGACTTCATGTAAACTTCAAGAAAATCACCACAACAGCTCGTATATAGACAGTCTTCTTGCCTGCTGGTCTATGGGCCACTCCAGAAGATCACCAGAGACAGTCAAACTATAAACAAGAAAAATCTGTCCAAGTGTCACTGCCTGCTCTCTCTCTGAAGATGCTTTGAGCCTGACATCTATGCAGGTGTTTGTCTACCAGCCTGGAGGGTAACAGCTGCCCATGGCTGCAAACTAGGTGGGTACTAAGTATGCATAGCCAGATAGGTCAGGCTAGGTAGAGACCTAAAACAGAGCAAGTATTGGGAGATGCTTGGTCATGGGAATGGGCTCTTGGGGAGTTCATGACGTCTGCTTAATTCCAAGCCCTAACCTACACAAATGTACATATTCCCAGTGAAGATAATGCTGGAGGATTCTGGACAGCCTTGTGAGGGCTTGGCCAGGCAGGCTGGCTGGCGTATCCCCCATTAAGAGACCTGTGAGGGCCTCAGTTGCAGCAGAAACTTGGGACCTCATCAGGTAGTCATTCTAGATGGGGCTGAACTGTTGTTGCTCCTTCAGCCGATGACTCAGAGCCATTTTGGGGGTTGGGCTCCCTCTGTCCTTGAGGCAGTGCAGGTTTGCTGGTGGGCCCTATCTCCATAGGTTAGAGGGCCCCAGCTGCCCAAGAGCAGCTGAATGGGTGATATGTGTGATATGTGTGACATATATGAGCCATACAAGTGCGGTAGTTAGGGACCTAGAACAGGGCAAATATCAGGAGAGGGAGGGGCACAGGAGTGGGCTCTTCTGTGTATAAAACATCAGCCTAATGGCAAGGCCTTCTCACCCTTTGTGGACTATTCCAAGGAAAAGCAAACAAGACAGAGTGTCCTCCGTTAGGAAATGCCTGAGTCCTGTTTTCTGGAGAAGTCCTGGACCCACCAGATAGCAAGTCTGCATACGGAGCCACTAACGCCCATTTGGAGCTGTCCGCTCAGATTGGTTGTTGGAAGGTGAGGTCCCTCCGTGCTGGAGGCTTTGCAGGTAGTTTGTGTCTGGTTGGAGCTCCACGGACTTGGAGCACCAGGTCTGCACAAGGCTGGCTTCTGGGTGGTAGGTACTGCCCATGTGCAGGCCATGCAGAACAGGGTCGGCAGGAAACGAACAGAGCAAGCATTGGAGGCAGAGCCTAGAAGTGCTCTGTTGAAGTAATGTGGCATCTGCCTAATCTGAAGTCTTACTCCACACAAAACGGGCATATCCCCCCCCCAACGGCAAACTAGGAGTAACTGGACTATCTTGCCAGGTTGGGGCAAGGCGGGATGGTCAGGGCACCCTTCGGGAACAAACACATGGGAACCTTGATTGCTAATGAAGTTCTCGACCTCATCAGGCAGCCACTACAAATGGGGACAGTTTGTCAACAGTTAAAAAGCTGCTGCCTAAACAAGATGTTCAGGGAGAAAAAGCTTTCTCCATCCTAAGAATTTTCAGGATGGGCGTGGGCTGAGTGGCACAGGCCCGTCAACGCTCTCTGCCGACGGCTGGCTGACAAGGGGCAAACAGCACTTGCGTGGGAGGTGCAGGTCAGGACAGTCTGGGACCTAGAACAGGCCAGTGTCCTGCAAGGCTGGAGATGGACCCAAGATCCACAGGCCTGGAGGGCCCCCGCTGGCCAAGGGCAGTTGGCAGGATTCTGACTGCTCGTGCCCACCATGAGAGGTCAGGGTAGCCAGGGACCTGGAACATGGCAATGGCAGGCAAGGACACAGGCTGGGTGGGGGCCAGTGGGGGTACTGGGGGTACCTGGGATCTGCCTCCTTCCAAGCCTTAACCTATACAAATGCCTGTATTTCCCCTGAAGGAAGATCCACAGGAATCTGAGCTGCTTTCCCATGGCTGGATTGGGCAGGCTGGCCCAAGCATCCCCCCAAAGGGACACCCGAGGAGTCTTGAGTCCTGCAGAAGCCCAGGCTCCTCCCGAACAGTAAGTGCCGGTGGAGACTAGCACTCATTGCAGTGGTCCCCTCAGAGCGATTCTGGGAGAGCGGGCTTCCTCCACCGTTGAGGCAATGCAGGCACTTAGAGAGGGACCCTAGATTCACACGGCTGGACGGCCCCAGCCGGCCAAGAGCAGTTGGTAGGGTTCTAGCATCGGAGGTCAGGGTAGCCAGGGACCTGGAACAGGACAATGGCAGACAAGACCAGGACACAGGAGTAGGCTGGTGGCAGTAACTGGCAACCTAATTCTAGGTCCTACGGTAAATGCAAGAGTGCGAGTCTCCCATTGCTAGAGCACGTTGCTAAGGAGTGACGGTGCAGGTATAGACAGACAAGATGACCGTCGTCAGGGGGTGACTGCGTAGCTGTTGCCACTGCAGGTGAAGGAGTTGCCTTTACCAGGCAGGAGCTAATTACCCCCTGGCCTTCAGAGAGCTGTTTCAGATGGGAGAAGTATAGCTTTGCGTGGACTGAACACGCTCTCCTCATCCTTGGAAACCCTTATTTACAGCCTGATGGCATAGTTCCTTCTTCATAGGTTTTTGTTTGTTTTTTATTAACAAGCTCCCAGCAGGGCCCCTCCTGAGCTGAGCTACAGAGTTCTTAGGGGTGAGAACAGATGAGAGGACAGCCAACACAACTTACTTCATTCTTGTGTCAGAACAACTTTAACCAACTTTTTGTCTTTGCCACAAACAAGTGGATTTGAAATCCTATTAAACCAATACATAATATCCACCCTGCGATTTTCAGATCTTCCCCCCCTAAGGGCTTAATGCCCAGTACAGATCTTAGTTCACAAAAATCTTCCACCTTGTGATTCTACATCACTTATAATCTTAATCACAAACATTCTGTTAAACATTCTGTTTAACTTTCTTGACAAACATGTTTCTAAATCAGGATCACTTTTATAAAGCTTCAGGGGGTGCAAGCTTGCATAAAACCCTATCAAGTGCATGCCAGTTGCCGTAACACAAGAATTCAAGGCAATCTTATTTTAGGGAATGTGTGTTTCTGTTCTCTTTTCAATTCCTGACAAGTCACTTTGACTTTATTAGTCTCATCTTTCAAGTATGCCTTAAGTTTTCTAATATAGAATTTGCATTTATTAGATTTTAGGAGGTTCAATGTGAAATATTTCTCTGGTTATTTTCATAGTTCCTTTATCTTCCATTGACCACAACCAACTTGTTTTATCATCTACGGTCAGGGTCACTATCTTGTTTAACACATTCCATCATGTTGTGTTCTTTGATTTTCCCTTGATTCCAGTAGCTTAGGCTGAGAGCAAATATTCTAATCCAGCTTCCTCCTGGTTGAGGAGGCATCAGGGCTATAGTCATGGGTACCTGTGCCATAGGTCTGGCCACATCCACAGTCTAGTGGGAATAAAGGTATTTTGGTTCTGTTCAACAACACATCCTTAAGAACAGGCTTTCCTTCTATCATAAGGGGACTTTCTGTGGCCTCAACTCTCCCTTTTGATATTACAGAACCTCAAAAGTTTGGTAACCCATGTCCTATTTCCTCCTTTAAGTGCCAATATTCATGTTACTGAGGAATCACAGCCATTAGGATGTGTGGTATCTACTTGACTTCTGGCTGTGTGTTATCTCAGATGACCAGTGTTGCCCTCAGATTATAGCTGTTCTAAGAGTATTCCCCATATCAACCAAATCTTAACTGCAACATTAACAACCTGCTGTTTTAGGGAAGCATCTTTAAAATCCTTTCTATTTCATTATTTTTAGTGTTTTATCCAACTGCTTTATGTCAGATTTCTACTGCTCTATTTCCTTCAGTGTGAAATTCAATTACATTGCCTATTATATCCACCAATATACCCAATGATGACAGAGCTGTTATTGCATGTGTGTTAAACTGAAGTTGTTTGATTACAATTTTTTAAAATTTATTAGGTCAATTTGGAATTCCAAAAAAGTGGCTACCACTGTTCCTCCAATGGAACTCCTATCAGTGTAACATGAACAGTAAGGTTTTTCCTTCCTTTTGGTATAAGTTTGGTTTAAGTTATAAATTGGGCACAGATGAAGGTGGATAAAACTAAGCACAGTTTGGAGATCTATATCTGAATTGAAGGTCAGGTACACTAAATGTCAAGGTATTGGCTACTATTGCAGGTTCCAGTATAACCAGGAAAAGTTTTACTAACAAAGGTTCCCATATTCTTAGGGTAGGAATCTGTGGTATGAGCTAGAAGTCTGATGTATTCTGAGTCCTCTTTACCTCTTGCAAGGTGTCCCTGTTCTGTTAAGGTCTGGGCATACAGTCCATGGATCTATTCATTTCCTAATAGGTCACTATGGGTTAAATAGTGTAAGTCAGAAGTATAGTAAAGAATCATATTTTGCCTATTTAAAGATATAATTGCCCATTCTGTATATTGTGTACTCAGCTTTTTTTTTTATAATTTTATATATATATATATATATATATATAAATATATATATATATATATATTTAT